>NW_011888869.1:522853-584296 GCF_000151845.1 Pteropus vampyrus | reverse complement strand
AATAAAGAGAGATAAATCCCTTAAAAAACTCCTTAAGAAGACACTTTAGAAAACCAAGCATTTAGTCAGACATGTAGAAAATGGGCACTGAGGAAGAGTTACACGTATTTAGAGTGTGGGTACGTGTGTGTATCTACACATTTCAAAAAAATTCTTTAATGGTCGATTTTTCCAATCTGAAGGTTTTCAGCACTTTATATGTAACTATGCATTGAAATGCAACAGTGAAGATGCTTAGCCATTAAAGAAAAACTAAAGCTAAAAGGACACCTTGTTTTTTCTCATCTCAGATTAAATTCTTCAAGAAAGATATCTCTAAATTAAAGTCCCTCGGGTTAGGAATTTATATTACCATCTTGGTATTCCCAAGCCAGCAAAATAGCTTATATAATATAATAGATAACAAACGAAAGAAAGCCGGAAATTACCTGATAGTCTTGTCCATTGGGTAAAGTTGTACCAATTCTATCTAACCTTTTGGTGCAAACGAATACAACTAGATTCTAATGGGCAATTCTAAATTTTTAGAAATTCAATTTTATCAGAACTGCAACTCTCCCCAAATCTCAATACAATTTAAAGCAACATTTTTGTCATCCTGTTCATCTATGTTAAAACAATAACACCGTGGGAGTTAGAGCATTGCTATCGTTAATTCCTTCCTAACAAAAGTTTAAAGCAGTAAAAAAATTGAAAGACAAAATATGAATTATCAAAAAAACGATGATAATGACAACGATGCTAGCAGCTAAGATTTTTGTGCACTTACTATGTATGAACTTCTCTGAGTTCTTTATACATAATATTGCATCTTATCCTCACACCAACACTAAAAACTTGTACTATTATTATTGTTTCCATTTTATAGATGAGAAAAATGAGGTACAGAGGTGGATCAAAAGAGCATTATATTTACCCGGTGAAATTATTTTTAAAAACCCATAGACTTAGAAGTCACCGGCACACGGAGATAATAAGGAAAATGAATACTCATGTCTTGTCCATAAAACCAAAGTCTGGAAGTCTTTGATATCCTGATGACACTGTGCGCTTTACACTCAAGGGAAAACACGAACAGACAAGTCACTTCCCCCACGTGGTAATAACAGCGGGCCCCCAAAGAGGAGTGGTGTCATTAAGCTACCACAGATTTACGTACACCACAAATACAAGGGCTCTTTAATTTTCAAAACTACACCTACACAAATCGGTAAGAGCAGAAACATGTTTGTTCAAGGATCACAGAAGAAAACGCTTCAATTACCCTCATCACAAGACTGGCCAAATACTAGGCATCTGATTAAATGAATCTACAATTAGTCTCTGGGTGAATTTTTGGTCTTAAGAAGTCATTATCCACTGAATATTCACAGACTTTTCATTTCTTAATAACATACCACCTAATTCTAACTAGTCAAAAATGAGCAACTGCTACAATCAACTCTTGCTATAAATTCTAGTCTAAGTGCATTCAATTTAGGATTATCTAAAACATGGCTTTATAATGATCAACTTGGCTCGCACTCACTGTCCAAACTTAGTTTTAAAAAAGCAGGTATATTTAAAGATACTGTAATCTAACTTCAACTTAAATAAATAATAAATAATGTTAGGGAGTCAGGATAATGTAGGCAGAACTGCTAGTGAGTTTCTGTTGCCACCATCGCAACTCTTGGCAAGGCCAGCAGCACGGAAAGATGACCTGCTTCTCCCAATATGTATATGGGCATTATGATTTTTTATTGGTGCCAATTTTTACAGTGGCATGAAAAAAGCTGGAAAATGCTGGTGAGTGGGGTAACAGCGAAGGATGCAGAATCACAGTTTCTGGGCTCAAATCCAGGTCCCATTTTGTGCAGTGAGACCTCAGGCAAGTACGTCATCCTCTCGAAGACTCAGTTTCTTCCTGTGTAAAACTGAGGTGATGATAATATCTACCTCACAAGACAGCTATGAGGAGGAGGTAAATTAATGCACGTATGAAGTACTTCATTAGAGTATGTGGGGCATAGGAAGTACTTGTTTATTATTACATCATCGCCAATACTACCAAAACCACATTTCAGAAGAGAAAGACAAAATTATAGAAAGTTGACACTTTCTATAGACTGCTTCGACAAATTTCAATAATATTCATCAGAGATTTCCAACTCTGACATCTGTATACCTATTCCACTCATAGCTTTTAATTGTTCTTCAAGGAAACAAATATTTTAAGTTGTTTACAGCTTAATTTCTTCAATAAATATGTTAAAGGCAATTGCCCCTGATGTTAGTCTTTCCCTTATCAATATATCTTGGTTATTTACTATCCATATATATATATGGATATATGTTCTTTTAAGCCCCAGATGGATTTACAATTTCCTGCTAAACAGCCCCTAGATACTAAAGTTTCATGAGTTACACCCTACGAATCATCCTTGGTCACATCCACCTGTATCTTCTTGTAAAATCTACCCTTGACTTCCCCATTCCTTCCATCTTTGCCTCAGTTCAAGCTCTTGCAACCACAGATGACTGCAACTGTCTCCTAACTGACCTCCCTGCCCATCCACTCTATCTAATCCACCCTTTTGCATTTCCATACAGGCACAGACATTGCCTCTGACGGGATGAGTAAGTTCGGAAGGTATTCGGCCACATCATTTTGCTGCTTAAAAACTGGCCACTAAGCTATAGATTAAAAGAGATTTAGCAAAATATCACAATGGACGGACCTTATTCAGATCTGACTCAAATAAATAAACTGCAAAAAAAAAAATTTTTGAGACAAAGAAAATTGAATATTTTCATGTATAAAGAATTATTTTTTTAAGTTGATAATAATACTATGGTTTGTTTTAAGTCTATCTTTTAAAGATAAAGATACATATCAAAATAATTACAAATAAATTGGTATTTCTGGATTTACTTCAAAATAATCCAGTCAGAGGTAGGAGAGGAGGAGTAAGTGATGAAACATAACTGGCCACCAACTGACAATGTTAGATGATGGATGTGTGAAAGTCTGTTATACTGTTGTCCCTAATATTGTGAACATTCATAATTTTCCACAATAAAATGTTATTTAGGAGGGAAAAAATTCATTTCCAGTTGCCTAAAGAATCTAGATCAATTTTTTAACAACACATTCACAAGCAAGTATCACAGGCCTGCCTCTTCTCTTGATTCATCATCCTGACCCACCCACCACATGCCAGTCACATTAACCTGGCCACAGTGTTCAGAACATCAGGGCAGGCCACTTCACCTCCCTCCATCCCTGTACATACTGTTTCTTCTACCAACAAAGTCTCTCCGGGCCACTGGACACACTTTTGAGACATAGTTTAAAGACCCCCATCTCTGAGACTCTCCTCAGTTCCTTCAAGCCTTCCCCTGCACTTCCTTAGTACGTGTCTCTACTCTCAGCTGTTTTGCTGGGCTAGTTTCTGTTGTTGTTGATTTCCTTTTAGTCTACCTTCTATCTCCTTCCAGAGGTTATAGACTCCTTAAGGGAGAAGCTGTGTTTATTTATTTCGAAAGCTATTCCCTATAATATGCAAAGAAAGTAGTAATTATTTAGCAAGTTGCTTTGAAAAACAGGAAGGAAGGTCACCAGAACAATTTTCAGTCATGGTACACATTATTAACAAATAATATGTCTAGTAAATCAGAATTTACGTATCTTATTACACCAATATTTACCTACTGTACGTTTACTACATTCTTAAAAAAAAAAATCAGTCTTCATTTTTTCAAGGAATATGTTACACATCTTTAATATTACACAATATTAAAGAGGGAACTGTGCCTAAAGAGATGTGGGCAGCTAATTTTCCTGTTTCTAAAAGAACCATAAGCTAAAATGTGATATTTCTGTTTTATTTACATCTCATTTGGTGTGGTTGTGGGAATGTATATTTTGTTCTGTTGAAAAAACTATACCCCATTTCTTATTTCATGATAAACATGTCAAAATACTCCATAATGCGAAATAGTATCTATGAATCACACACAAGAGATATATAGCTATAAATGGGAACTTATCAGCAAAAAACTATAAACGTTAATTTTACGACAGGAAAAGGCTGAAATGTTTCACATTGCTAAACTATGAAAAATTAAGTTAATGCAAAAGTAAGGTAATGTGGACTTAGCAAGCTGTTACTAATATTTCTTTGATTCTTTAACGAAATCATTTAGTTGCTGCATTATACAACGTACAAAGAGAAAGGAAACACCTACTAGTATAAAACTTCATTTGCTTCATGTCTTTCATATCGCACAGTTTCACACATTAACCTGTAAAAGAAATAAAGTCATGAGTTCAACATCTGTCTTGAAAAAACATACTAATAGTTTAAAAACATAAATGAGCCATGTAGTCTAGAAAGTTAAGATTATATGGCTTGTCACAATCACTTATGAATTAGCCTCAAGATAAGTATTTTTGGTGCCTAGGTTAACAACATAAAATTAAGTCTAATAAAGAGATACTAGGGAAAAAAAAACATTTTGTTAAATGTCAACTTTGACACATTTATTTTATAGGGGACAAAATTGTACATTTTTTTTTATACTTTGTAATGATATGGACAAATTAATGTTCTCCAAGGTAAACAGAAAATGAGAAGAAAGCTTAGAAAGGAAAACCTATTCATTTAAAATGTGTTATATAACGTCATTCACAACTCAACAGAATGTTACTTAATGGTATGGAATTTCGGACAAAAAGTAAGCTTTTATTAACTCAGTATTTTTATGACTATGATTAAATGGAGGCTTTACAACCTTGAAGAATTGTTTCAGCTGATTCATTCCTGAGGGAAAAAGTTATGGAAATTAACTTTTTAAATGTTTAAATATTCAAAATCACCTCATGAACAGCATCTTTAAGAAGCATCCTATTATATTAAGTCCAGAAATATAGAATGCAAAAGAGAGAATGAAATGACTACGTCTTCTTATGAAGAAATTAGTACATAGGACAAGTTGGCTATAAAAGTGAACATTTTAACCGTACCTCCATTTTGGTCAATGGGGCTACTACTAGTCTCCAGTTGGTGAAACACTGGGATCAACCCACATGTATCTTTCCTCTGTTTGCTAAATCTAATAAACACTACATGCTCTTAATCTTTCCCTTGAAAATAACTCTCTTGGGTACACTTTTTCCTTGTTCTTTCTGCAACCACCACCCTATCTTGGAGGTCATTCTTATCTTCTCAATCCTTTACTCCAAACATTCAAAATGAATGTCAATTAACTCTAGGAGATAGCATCAAATCTTGAATATATATCACTATACACAGTTTTCTTCCATAGATTGAATCACACCTTTTCTTCACAGAAAAGGATAGTCGCAAGCGATGGATCCAAAAATATCTGGTCTTAAATTAAGCAACAGACTCTGCTTTGTTATTATCCACACTTTGCTTTTCCCAGGACAGAAATTCTCCTCTGAGGGTTGTCTAGGCGCACTATCCCCATGAAAAAACATACTAATAGTTTAAAAACATAAATGAGCCATGGGCGCACTATCCCCATGATCTCACCCTCTTCCCACTCCATCACTTGGCCCTGGAACTCCAAAGAAAAAGCTCTGAAAGTTATCAGCATCCTCAATGTTATTTAAATCCTTTCTGTCCTTATCTTAATTCTACTTCTTGGCAGCAATTGATGACTCCTTTTCCCTGACAGCATTATCTTCTCTAGACTCCTGTCCTCAGCCTCTAGGTTTTTCTCGTAAATGTATTAGTCATTTTTTCTCCTTTGATTCTCCCTCCATGCCATTCCTCCACTTACGTCTAAAGGTTATCTATCATCTCCAGGGAACCCTGCAGCGCTCTTCTCTGTGTCACGTACTCTCATCCAGTCTATGATTTCAAATTTAACCTATGAACTGATGACTTCCACAGCAGTGCTCCAGACCTAATCTCTCACCATGATATCCACTCATCTAAACGCTACTCAGTGTAGCCACTGGCTGTGTAATGGCCATTTCACATTCCAAATGTCTAAAACAGATCTTGAATTTCTTCCCTCAAAATCTGCTTTCTTACAATCAGTACCCAATTGTTTAGGCCAAGAACCTTGGCATCCTCATCCTTGACGCCTCCTTTTTCTTCACATCCCATCTTTCTGCCAGCACCTGTTTCCAAAATATATCCTCCAAACTGACCAAGTTCATCATCTCCCCTGTGAAAATCAAGTATGAGCCATAACTATCCCACAACTATCTCTAACCAAGTCTACAAATGTAGACTTCTGCTTCTACATTTGCATGTCTATTGTCCATTCTCCACACAGATCTTTGCAAATGTTAAGTCAGATCTTTTCATATCTCTGCTCTTAACCTCCACTACCTTTAGAAGAAAATAGAAACTCCCTGTCCTTGAATACAAGATCCTACGCTATTTACTATACTTACTTTACCTTACTAGGCCACAGCCCCTGCCTTCTCATACACCAAGCCTGTTCCCATGACAAAGCATCTGGGACCCATTTACACTGTGGCAATCTTTGCACAGCTGCCTCAACTCAAACGCTACCTCCTTTTTTTGACTACAAAGTCAAAGCAGCCCAACACCCATTCTTACCAGGCCCAACATAACATACATCTGAATAAAACAACATTGATCTATTATCTAAATCTTGTCTGCCCCACTGGGAACATAAGCTCCAGGATGGCAGTGATTTGGTCTACTTCAGTGCTGTATCTGCGTGTCCTACATCAGTGTCTAGCACATAGTAGGCACACAATCAATACCCATTGACTGAAAAAATCAATTTAGCCAGTGCCATCAAAAAATCAGGATAAAATTTTCTATATGTCAATGTTCTAAAAAAATGAAAAAGCACCAAAATTTTTTTATTCTTAAACATGTTAGGGAATGTTTTATCAAAAGTGCAGTATCTTTACTGAATTCTTAAAGAATATACTAACTATAATTTAGTTGTTGTTTTTTTTATAATCTTAAAGTACACATATAATATTAATCACACTCAACCATAACGCTGAAGGATATATACGTATAGTTGAGCGGGCTCTTGTTTCCAACCCTGAGTGGCCCCAGACAGGTACTCTGCTTTTTACAATTTTTGGCTTCCACTCCTAACTATAGCATCCTCTTCCCCTTTGGCCAACATGCTGCTTCTAATCGATGTGGATAAAGTGAGTAAAAATTATAAAATTAAAGTCGTGTTGAAAAAATATACAGTTTTTAAATGAAATCTAATAACCTTTACATTGCATAGAGTGTGTGATCTTATAACAGTCAATTAACTGCTCAGAATCAGTTTATTGATTACGTATGAATGGGTCACAATAATGCAAAGCCGAAGCTTTCAAATAAATGAAAGCCTCTCCCATCCCTCATAGTAGAAGACTAATATTGTTCTACTGCCCATTACTGAATAAACAGACTGAAATCTTGAGTAAGAGCTATTTTTTTCTAAAATTGGAAAGCACTATTATGTAGAAGTCTGTACTGTTCTATATTAATCCTGGCGTAAAATTTTTATTTATGAAATTCAAGTAAAACGACTTATATAAGTATGATAGATTTTTCCCAGAAATGGCAATATTATAAAGCTGTTTATCCAAATTGTTGAGTTAATCCGTACCTCTTTTTTTGTTATTCATTTGAGTATTCTGCTCATTATAAAACTGGACTTAAGTTAGCTTCAGCTGATGTTTCCTCAAATATGGGAAACTAATAACTTTTTAACACAAGTAGAAGAAGAGAAATACCTTAAAGTCCCCTCTCTGTAAATTCATGCCAGCAAACAAAACTGTATAGTCGCCAAAATACTTTGTAACGTGTAAATAGATGAAGACATACCCTTGAATTAATCAGTTGTTTCTAACCAAAATTTACCTTTGAAATGGCAGAAAACTGATGGTTCTAGAGCTGGTTAGTGGGTGTATGGGACTTCACTGTGTTATTTCTCTACTTTCATAATCTTGAAAATTCCTATAAGACACACTAAAATGTTCCTTTTTCTATTACATAGATTTCTATTATTGACTTTTATAACCACATATACTATACATACATTATATAATCAATATCTGAATATTATCTATATGTGTGGTTTTACATGCAATTGAAGACAAATATTTATATTTGCATGCTAAATGATTCACTTGCGTATGATTAACTTCATTTGATTAAAGAGAATTGGTGCTAAATTTTTTTAGGATAGCTGTTATCAAAAACATAAAATTAAAGAAAGATACATACTTTAAAAATTATGCTTGCTTTAATTTGAGCCATCTTTTAAACTCCCAGTGGTTTTGCCCTTTCTAATAAAACTTGACTGAATTTTTAAACACTTAACCTGCAATCTACTTTAATTTAAATGATTTTCATTAAAAATTTAATTTTAGAAGTACTCAATCCTCTTGACACTTTTTTCAATTAACAACTAAATATAAAATTGACATGCTCACAAATTATTTAGTGTTTAAAGATTAAAAGGGAAGAATATAGAAAAAGTATTCCTCTCATAATTAAAAACTGCTGGTTTCATAATCAGCTACAGTTGGAAAAAACAAAAACCTCCCATTATGCCCTGCTTGGTGTGTAATCCAATATGTAATCTTCCCAAAGCCCTTTATTTTGTTTTAGTTAAAGTAAAAAAATAAAAAATAAAAAATAAAAAATAAAAATCGCTTGACTATACGTTTTTGATCTTTTACTATAAAGCCAGATAATCATAAATAAGGTTATTTTATCACTGTACAATAGAAGCAATAATATTTTTATATGAGTAGACCACATAAAAACAACTATGATATAAATGGTGATAAACTGTGATTCCCAGAAGGGGCATGTCAATTTAATGTAATAAATATAGTACAAACGCGTACAACATACTAAAATAATGTACCTAATCATTGAATAGTTAAAAACACTTTGGTTTCTAATGTATCTGAGTGCTAAGAAGCAGAATTTGATTTGCAAAGATGGCAAATAATGCTCCTTTTTGTATATCTACCCAAGTGTTTATTACTTTAAAGGGGAGGTGGGGGACAAAAGTGAGAGAGGATATCACTACGGCAGAAATGTCAATAACTTATTATATGCATAAAACCAAATTCAATTTGTAAAACTTATAAAGCCAAGTATAGGGGTTCGATGAGGCAGAGTTTTCATAAATAAACTCTTTAATCTTACTTCTTAACTATAATAAGTGATCTCATAAAATTCTAGCATCCTATTATTATTCTTAAAATGACTTACCTGAGTTGATGTTCTCTCAGGTTTGATAAGGCTTCCATACCATGTAAATAGGAATACACTATTTCCAGATCCTGTTTGAAAAAAAGAATAGAAATTATTAGATTTGTCAGGAAAAAGAGGCTTCTAAAACAAGTCACTATATTTACAGACCAAAATATAGATATTTTAAATACAAGTTTCTTAAACATTAAAAACAGTCATTATTAAGAGAAAAGCTAAACTGTATAAATGCCATTCATTACAACTGCCTTTGGGATACATACAAAAGCTATTAAAATATAAAATAAACTGGCTCAAATGTACGAAAATGAATCCATAAGTTGTTCTTTTTATTCTGCTTTTTACCAAGCTATCAAAAGTAAAGTTTTAATTTTAAAGTATAGATGGTGCCAATGTTATGATTAAATCAAATAATTTTTTTAGTCAATATAAAATTAATGTTTGTTACTGCATACATTAATGAGCACGAATTCGATTTTTTTAATTCTTACTACAATGACATTTCTTACATATAAAAATGCTTTCTCAAGTGAGAAAGACCTCTTTTAAATGTTTACTTTAAAAGAAGAGACTATGCATTTGTTTTTCTCGAACATATTGCAATATATAGGAAAAAAAGTCAAAGTTATTCATGAAAGCTTGAGACTGGTAAAAATTCAAAATCCTGCTTATATATTCATATGACAAGCCAAGAAGTTAGTATTTTAAGACTCCAGTAAGCATCTAGAATTATACAATTTGTGAATGGATATTTACTTTTTCAAGATTGTTTTGGCTCTTTTGAGTGATCCACTGAATCTGTGGATCAATTCAGGAAGTATTGCCATCTTAACAATATTAAGTCTCTCAATCCATGACATAGGATTTTATTCATTAGTTAGGTCTTTAATTTCTTTCAACGTTTGTAGTGTACAATTTCTTTCAACTTTTTAATGTACAAGTCTTGTGCTAGTTTGGTTAAACCTAAACCTCTATTTCAATTAACAAAAAAAAAAAATGTCTGTAGCCTTAGGAAAATCCTTCAGAATAATTCAAACTATAGGTGCAATTAAATATCATATATTAGGGGTATAGATAAGGGACAATGATTCACAAAATAACTAGATAAGAAATTCAAAACCTTTTAAAGAGGATATTAAGAAGATTTTCAGCTTAAAATATTTTTTAGTCCTTAAAACAATATTAGGATGTATTAACTAGAGTCAAATGAGAAAGACCTCCTTTATCATTCTAAATTGTACCAATTTAAAATTTATCAGTATTGGAAAATTTAAGGTGTCTCCCTCTGCTGGTCAACTTTCAAATAAACTGATGGTCTTTAATTTTACTCATCTGTACTCTTAAGTCTCACATGTCTTTTTAAAAGGTCTTTAATTTTATTCATCTGTACTCTGTTATGTCTCACAAATCTTTTAAAAGCTATTTAAAGATTGAAACCTAAAACTAGACCCTATAAATTCAGTACAAATCAGAAAGCTAAAAAACAAACAAACAAACACCTTTCCCACCACTTAGGTAACAAAGTATGCATTCCTAAGGCTTCTTTAGAAGCAATCATAATATTCTATTTGCATCTAGGGAAAGCCAATAAAAATATCCTCATCAATGAGAAGGTCTCTTTAATACTTATAATAAAATGTCCTTCTGAATAATCCTAAAGTTCACATTGTATTTGAGACATTACATTTTTTTTCATTTAAGTATCTATCAACCCACTATAACCTGTCCAAGGCCTCAAATCCTTTTATTTAAGCAACCAGGCAAGATAATTTATATTCATTTAACATTTGTCAAGCAGATAAATTTACACTACCAAAAAAGTATATTTGGGAAAGTAGTTGAAAGCAGCAGAATTTTTTAAAAACTGGAGAAGGGGGACATCTAAAAGAAACATGATGGAGACAAGAATTTGGAAGTTTAGAAGCAGAACGAGGAAAAGAACAACCTTAAACCTTGGGATACAACAGGCCTTGAAATAGCTAAGTCTCTTCGTCTTCACACGAACCAAACAAAATCAAAGTAAAAAAGTATGTCCCTTGACCCAATGGCGCTTTATTAATCTGTTACTTTATAACATTACAGAGTTATAGAGTTGTACAGGGGGCACTTTTCTATAAGTTAAGTCATGCCTGTTACATGTGTCAGTATTGTATACGTGAACTTAACCTTGTATAACCTATACAATTATATAGAGTAGATCTATGAACAATAACTAAGATAATATGTACAATGATAACTTGCACATTAGGTAAGATTGTTTAATAGTTAATAAAAGTGTGGAGAACAATGGTGTATTGTTGTCACCTATAAGTGACTGACATAAGTGAATGGGTCAGGAAGCTGTTTACTAAGCCTGTTTTATGGAACTGAGAGTAAAAAGGAGAGAAACTGCATTATATCATTACTGCTTGACCAAATTAAAAAGCAGTTTTCTTTCTATATGCATGTAGCTGCATAAATAAAACATTCGCATCTCACATAATGTTTTGGGGAAGTAAGTTTAAATGTGTCAGTCCAGCAACAAACAACCAGGAATACGGTGCAACTATTTCAATTATTTTAGATACTTAACTAGACTATGAACTTCTTAAATGAATTATGTCCAGAGTTTCTTCGATTACTCTTAGAATAAGTCATCTCAAAAGAAACTTATTTTAAACGGTCTCTGCCACAAAGAGCTTATAAACTAGGGGAGAAGATTACATATATTCTCCATGAACCTGTTAAATGGAAGGCAATATTGTCTAGCTTGAATCAGAGGGCTCTGCAGATAGGTTCTTTCTAAATTTGAAATCTCTTAACTGTAACTAACAGAAGGAATGGTGAGAAATTGACATCTCACGAGCAGAGAACAAACAAGTAAATGTAATATTTCACTATGCGGTATGAATGTGACCACCACAGATTTAGGTAAGAAGGAAAAGCAGAGAAGCTACAGAAAAGGCATCAGAAAATTTCTGCTCTCTAACTCTGAGGAATGAAAGGAAATTGACTAGAGATGAACAAATAAAATACAAACTAAAAGGAAGAAGGAATCTGTGGCTTAGCTTTTCTTCAACACTAAATAGCACAAAAGCCAAATATTAGGTTTGCCAAGCTTTAGTGAGCAAGGTAAATAACACTGAAAGGCAAAAAAGGAAGACGAGTTTTCTTCTCCTTTCCTCAGGGCAAGGTGGACTGGGCAATTTTTTGAAATAGGCCACTATAGCCTTTTAAATCTTACAAATTTTTCTACCCTCTACCCAGGTGTTCAGCAGCCTCACATTACACCAAACTTCATTTTGGGGCACCATGGTCTAAAAATTAGACAATCGGAACACAAATGCGGGTGTGAGTGATCAGTGGGGACCCTGAATCTCCTATGGGGAACTATGTCTCAGTATTTGCATTTCCACAGTCCAGACAGATCTCTAGGTGGTATAAGATTTCAGGCAGCACAACCAAGAGAAATGGAATAGGCCAGCAATATATGGGAAGAGATCTGGGGGTGTGGGAGCCACGTGAGGCAGCCCTGCTCTGCTGGGGAACTGCCGCACCCCCGTCCTGCCCCTTAACAGTGCACCTTTAACTGCTTCTCTTTACTTTTCACTCAGATGTTTCGACACCTATTTCCTCATAAATGCTTGGCCGTTGTTAAAATAACTTACAAGTTGGCTCGGAATTACCTTTTCCCAGCAAGGAAACCAAGAGGCAACACAGTGAGGCTCTAGAAAAGTGCTGTTCTTCAAACCAACATGAAATTCGCAAACACTGGGGAAAACTAAGTGTTATGCATCATGAGAAAAGTGTTCTCTCCAAACAAGGAATGTATGGCCTTCAGGAAATTATATTCCAAGATTCTTTTTTTTTTTTTTCTATACAAACTGCTGTAGAGTTAAATCACCTGAAGTATTCCAATTTCCACTTCAGTTAAGAAACTAGAATATGTAAACTGAGAACTTTGTACCCTCCCCAACTGCACCTCTCGAGACAAATAAAATTCACATGACTATTAATATTTTTTAAAACCCTTTAAAATTGTAAGCTATTTTTCAAAAAAAGGAAAAAAAGAAAACAACTCTGCAGTCTCAAATACAAACAGGAACACATCGCTCTAATCAGGAAGCAGCAGTTTTGGGAACAATAAGCCTTTCCTTCTACCCTAGGAAGGACATCCTTTTTTCAAAAAATAGATGCTATTTGAAAGCAGATTAAAGTTCTAAAACCACTGTAGGCCAGACAAAAATATTGCTAGGCCAATAGGAAGGCAGTTTTCCATGAAAAAAGACTTTTTTTCTTTCTTTCTTTCTTTTTTTTTTTGCTCCAAATGTAAACCATGTATGAAATCCAAAAGCATCCTCCACGTTATTCAGGAGCATGAGTGTTCACAACCTAACCAAACTCTCTTGCTCAGAGTCTGTGAACTCCACGCTCACATAATAGAGAGTTCTCTGCACCTTGGGCTCTTTCTCTAATGTCTCTTTAGAGACTCATTCAGAATGTAATAGGCCTCACAGCAAACTTATAATTCACTTAAAACTAGCTTTTAATTTCACTTGTTAACAGCATCAGGGATTCGCTAACAACGTACAGCACATTTTCACACGATCTTTGGAGAGCCGATGGGAGATATGCATTCCTCCACCTCCTTTCCCACAACCAGCGTTGGCACACACCCCCCTTCCTCTCAAATTCTTTGTAAATGATGAAGGGGACATATTTTGCGCTGTGCTAAGAGTTTAAAATGAGTTTTGTTTTATATATGCTTTATATGTGTATTTCAAGTATAATCCCAAGTAAGGTGTTCAAAAGGTACAACATTCCATGTACGAAATAATTTCTTTTTTAAAAAAATGTTGGTTCCTTTAAAAAGATTATATTTCAATTACCAAAGAAAGTAAGGCCAAGATCGTGCTACAATTAGCGAGCCCATGGAGACCAAATGGTAAATACCTATGGACTTAAACATGAGGAGGAAGAGAAAGGATTATTATCTTAAGTAACAGCAGTCTCGGGATCAGAGACTGTACTGATGCCAACTTAGGCTCCCTTTGCAAAGCCAAAAAATATATAACTTATGCTTCTTGGCCAAAGATCACTAGCAAGCAATTAAGAGAGTTATGTCTCGAAAGTTATTAAATAAGGAGCTTAAAAGCTAGAATAGCCAAGGCTCAAACTCGTAGGGGGCAAGAAGGTGGGAAGTCTAAAAGTTTCGCTGAGTCTCTTAACATGGTGGTTAAGCTGATAAGTTTTATTTAGGAAATCTAAATCTTTTTTTTTTTTTTTAAACACCTACAGCACATGGTAGTCCTAGGTGGTCTCCCATCCAAGTACTAACTAGGCCCGACCCTGCTTAGCTTCCAAGATCAAACGAGATCAGGCACGTTCAGGGTGACATGGCCACTGACAGATCCAAATCTTTTCTACACTAAAACATATAAAACTATTCTAAGAAGACTAATGGGAAAACTATGGGCTTTGGTGTCAAATGGAGGAGTGTGCACATCCTCGTCCCCATCACTGCTGAGATACATAACCCTGGTTGTGATACAGAGACTACATTTTACATTTGCAAACCGAAGTGAATAATATGCTTGGCTAAGTTGTGTGGCTAAGAAGATAAATAGTTTCATAACAACAGTGGCACATATAGACCCTCAGAAAACGGTAGCTGATCTTATTACCTATGAGATCTGACTACAAGCACACAGTAACGCCAAGAATATAGAATTTAAAATATTTCTGAAATTTATATACTTCAGAATATACTTCGGAATTTTTATAAATTAATGCTTATGTTTCGTATGTGAGTATCTCTCTACCCACCCAAAAAAGTTAAGTGAATTATTTATATAAAACATATAAAGGGCTCCTAAATCGTCTGCTTTATAAATTCAGATTTTTACATCAGGTTTGGCAGGCAGAGCATGCCTATTGCCTCTAGAGAACATGCCTGTTCGCACTATTTCAAGGACAAACCACCTGCTCCGAAGCTCCTCGGGCGGGCTTTCAAACAAAGCCCAAACACCAACAAGCTCTTGCACCCTCTTCATACAAATGACTGGCGTTCTTTGGGTCCAGGTCCCTCGAAACACACTCCCCCTTGCCCTCGCCCTGGTGAAAGGCACCCTTCCCCGTCCCCACTGGCAGTGACAGCTTCCTTCTCAGTCATCGAAGTTTTCACCAGCTGGACCACTCACATTTGGCCTTCCACGTGTGCTCTGTGTGGTCGCTTTACGGTCAGGGGTTTACGATTTGTCTCCTCGGTCAGAGAATAAACACACATGTGGAACAAAGTCACTAGTTTTCTTTTATACCTCATTTTAATCTCTGCATTTAGCAACAGACTGTGGGGGCACTGAATGCAAAGAAAGGGGAAGGAATGCTCCTGCAGAGGTGGTGGTACGCGCGGCCTTAAAGCGAATACTCCTGAGAGTAACAGTGAAAGGAAGGAAGGGAGGAAACGTGTTTTCAATCTTTGGGATTCAGAGCTGGGGGAAAGGCCTACCGCACAGACGGAGATGATTCTGAAAGTGGCCACAAGGTGGAAGCCCAGACCAACAGTCCTTTCCTGCGACTGGAAAACTGTCCGAGGGTCTCACATATGTACTTCTGTTATATATACTTAAGAGATTTGAGTCTTTAAAAGGTATTCCTTAAATCATCTCAGAGAATATGATGAGTCCTTTCTCCTCATGCCCCTAAGTAAAGAGGGCAGGAGAGACAAGTCCATCAGCACTCCTATTCAAATTGGTGAATTTCTATCATTCCGAGCAGTGCAAGATCTTATTTTAAACCAGCCTCCACATCCCACACATCTTTGTAAAGCACCAGAGCATTTAAAACAAAAATGTCAAATCACTACACTGCTGAGATGTTTTGCTCCATCCCAGTCCCTCACGTCCCTAGAAAGTTACATCATCGCATATTTCAGGAAAACGTAAGGAAAAAAACCCGTGGTGGAGTGTATGATTTTCAGTAAAATTCTTAAATATATAATTTCAACCCTAAATATTATGAAGGCTGTTTCTGAGCTCACTAATTTACACTGAAAGGAAACACAAGCCCCCAGAGCTGTGATTTCATCATTCAAATTCATATGTCAAACCCAGGAAAACCTAGTGATTATATTACTTGTCATCTATGACACAGCCTGGATATATTTATTCAGCCTCGGATCCCTAAGCATTGTATCTCTACAAAACACATGCGTAAGGAATTCCAGTACAAGGTACAGATTCAAGCTATTCTGTTTGTCTAAAATTTCTTTGGGTGTTTCCACCGGAAAAGGCATTCTTTATATCTTTTTGAATACAGAATTTTGAACAGTTTCTAAACTTGAGGCAAAAGTAGTTATAAAGTATTCATCTCTTGAATTAACCATGAAAATTACAAGTGGACATCTGAGTTAAACAGACCACACAGCTTAGGCCATGGCACGTTTGTTTTAAGTTGGCATAAGGGCACCCCAAGAACAGTCATGTTTCAGGAGAGATGAGTTAAATACAGTAGGAAAGTATTTCATAAATTCTAAAAGATAGATGAAGTGTCGCACATAATCCTCATTCTCAAAGAGTTTGTCTCATTGAAGAAAATGCAAGAGTTAAATGATACAGCAACAAAGATGTCACAAGGCAGTTTTCTGATTATTGAAGGAGCAGTGTTGTGTTTAGCACCATAGAATACACATCTTATTCCCTATGTTCACTCTCATGCCTTTGGGGGAAACCACCATCTAAGCAGATAAAGTTCACTTGTGAAAATTTAAATTTCTCATTAGAAGAATCAACTGTTCAGTTGTGACTAAAAACCCATCTTGTGTACAAATAAGAAAAATATCAAGTGTCTAAATCAGTCTTTAATTCCTGTTTTCAAGAGTCGGTATAAGTATTTCCTCTTCAGAACAATGCATTATCACCGAGCCTATGACAGCTTCCCAGAACTCACCTCTTAGGCAGCAAGAACAAACATCAAAATATAATCTCTCAGACTGCAAAATCTGCAGTTAAATTTTAATTTCACATGTATAGATAAACATACTAGGAAATTATCTGCAGTAAACTTAATGCTAGCCTTGCTTCTGCTCTCCATGATTAAGCTATAGCAAGCAGTGAATGACTACATTCTAAGCTAACACTGAAACATTTAACTGCGTGCGTGCACACACAGACAAACACAATCTCTCCCTTTCCTTCTCCCTCTCTTATAAAATGACTCTTGGACTCTCTTTCATTTAAACCCAAATGTGTGTGTGTGTGTGTGTTTGTGTGTGTGTGTGTGTGCACGCGCGTGTGCACAAGCGTGTCAACTGAACAAATTCCCTCTTCCTAATTCTCCTTTAACATAACAGTTAAAACCCTTCGGCTTGGTGTTCAACTCATTTCCCATGGCCGGTCTGGCTCTGGTCAAACTCTGTAGAACGTTTGCTTGGGGTGGGCGGAGGGGGGCTGCCATGCACCATCCACGGAACTCAATGTCTGCAATGAGGGACCTCTGGGTCCACAAAAATCACCCTCAGGATGCCTCAAGTTTCAAATACCGACCTAATTCCAGAGGCTCAATTAACAGTCCTTATTTTGAACCATTTACGGTGCAAATGTCAATATTCCTACAGTGGTAGAGTTTAGATGGTCCTAACATAATAGAACAAAGGAGAATAGGTCACTGAGGACACAGGCTCTTTATTGCCTCTTAGTAAAAAGGAAATGCTTCTGAATAGACACAGGTTTTAAATATAGAACACTTCATTGCCATTTTTCTAGGACAAAAGACAAAAATAATATGACATCTGTTTTTCCCATCTTTAAAGTTTTACCAAGGAGTCAACCACCAATAGTATTACTTATTCTCAAAACTTTTCCACTTCTCAAGAGGACAGGAGACGCAAACAAGAATATTCTACATATGTAATTAAAGCCTTCCAACTTCATTAGTCAGAAAGGCACTAAATGCCAAAGATATTTTAGGTACTGTCCAAAACTGATCTCTTTCAGTTCTATCCATAAAAGGTGAGATGGAAGAGAAGAGGGGAAGTTGAACCATCCAACCAGACAAACACTGGGGGAAGGTGGTGGGGCAGTTAAAGAAAAAGAAGTGCACTATTAGATTGTAGAATCGGACATCTTTATTTATCCCACTATAACTGTTTTACTTCCCCCAATTATACAGGATGTGCCATGCATGCATGACGGCTTAAACCTGTGCACGTGTACATTAGATTTATATGCTAGACTACATTACAACCATACATAAAAAGCCCTTTGCCCTTCATAACAGCAACTCTCTGACATACGCACACACTCTCACTCTCGAAGCCCTTGGAGCATCATTATCAAGATTGTCCAGAAATCAAGAGGCAAAGAGCCCTTGGTGTGGTGACAGTGATCATCCTGTGACGTCAGCTGCTCTAGGGAAACCATCACAACCAGAAAGGGAGATGAGAAGGAACAGTGGGAAAATGGGTCCCAACTCCACATCTCCTAAAATATGTGTTCATGACTTAATACGTGTGTTACTTTTCAGAGCCGGTGTTATAAAGGGTAGATGGATTTGTATTATCAGCTACTGCATCCTAGAACCACAGGAGCCATATGGGAAGGAAAGGAAAGCTATGAAAGTCCCTTTTCCTGGTAAAGGACAAATTTCAAAGATGACTAATAAAGAGGTTCCAAAAGTAGGTCCATAGGAAATGTTTCACTAGTGCATGACAAAATGAGAAAAGGACGATGTGGTGAGATTCTCGATCAGCTAAACATATTCGATTTAAAGAGCGCTCCTTTATTTTGAGATTATAATCATTTTTTCCTTTTTTCTTTTTGCTCTTATAATGTCTTTCTTTGAAATTATACTGATACTAGATGATAGTAGTTCATTATTTTGTCTCGTATCATTAATAGAAAAATTTTTTTAGCTGCCCACACTATGATGGTACCTTAAGTTTTGAATGGTGACCATGGAGATCAATGGTTTTACTTGATAAAATCCAAAAAATTGGGACACCCACTTAGACAACCAGGGGTGACGAGGGTGCTGCAAATTTCCAAAATTATTCACCCTTTACTTCCAGCTCTATTCTCAAAACTTTTCAGAGAAAAGTATTCTAAGTATTTTGACCCTCCCTCCAAAAGAGATTTTTCAATTATTTTTTATTAAAGAAATCTCTAACATTAGAAACTACCGATAGAACTGTGGGCCTTGAATCAGAATGGAAAATTTGCTGAAAATACGGCAAGATGTTTTGGGCAGAGTAGACAATCAGTGTGAGCCCTTTCGGGCAACTCTCCTATGTATTCTCCCCTTGCCAGGCCTCTGGCCTTAAAGTATGAGTCATATGAACTACACTGCCCAAATTCAAAACTTGACTCTGCCACTTACTCGCTCTGTGTCCTTGAACAAGTCACTCAACCTCTCTGTGGCTGTTTATTGATCTGCAAAATAAAGATAATAATAGTATCTCGGTTCAGATTTACAAAGTTCTTAGAACAGTACCTTTGGCATATAGTAGGCACTTTTTTTTTGAGCACCAGCTATCATTGTTATTACTCAATTTTAATGACAATTATGGAAGTCTAATGGGTGCCACAGGGTGAAAGACACATCAGTAATTCCCTGGCCAAAATGTGTCAGGCAGCAGAGACTTCCGGGCAACAAACTTGGAATGGCATTTTAGATTTTTTGTTTTGTTTTCTTACTTAGATAATTTCTGGTTTTGAGGTCAAATGCAATGCTGCAGTGCTCTAACAGCACACGGCTTAAGTAAAGAACAGCATCCTCATATTCTTCCAAATGTAAATGAAGACCTCTACTTAGTCCTAAATTTCAACAGAGATTAGGGTTATGGAGGGCACAAAATCTGTTCAGTTGTCATCCTTTCCCTTCACTCACAGTTCACAGGTAAATCCAACTTTCTGAATACTTGCTCTGTACAAAGCCCTGTGCTAGAATGTTGTCCTGGAGACACGAAGATTGATACAATACAATTCTGGTCCTCAAAGAAACTGAGTCTGTAAGGACAGATAAAACATCCTCCAAATGGCCACCATGCAGTATAGAAATTCAGTTGTAAGTCACAGGTGTCAGAAGACAAGGTTTCTTTCTTACTCTCAAATTCAGCAAACGCTCTCTGCCGCTCAGCCATTGCTGCCGGCCGAGGTCAGGACTTCCATTCACGTCACATACATTCTTCTCGCGCAGGCCATTGGCCCTCAAACCACATATTAAGCAAATTAATTATACCAGAAATTACAAATATCTACAACCTCACTCTTCTACATGACACACCGTTATTCAGTCTCCACCACACATAAGGAAATGTGATTAGACCCTATATTTAGCATCGAATCTTTCTTTTTACCATTAGAGAAGTGGTGTTATTTCCAAGGTGTAGTTTTATCTAGTTATTTAAATTTATTATAGGTAAATAATAAAATATACAGCAATAGCTTCTGGCAAAAAGTACAAACAAACTCGCACACCTCTGGGCTTGAAACCCAGCTGAGCAGAACCAACAGCACACTGACCATGCGTGAAGCCTGGCCTTCCAATGCCTGCATCTAGCCTGCTGTCAAAGCCAAAGCCAACTCTGCAATGAACTAGGGAGAAAAGAAGAGAAAGAAAGAGGGAAGGCAGAGGACATCACTGCTTCCTCTCCATTCACAGATCACTCACCGTTATTCACAGTAATGTTCTAGCTGTTGACTGTACGTGTAAACTCTGTGTGCTTTAAGAATACCTATAAGCTCATCCTTCTGAATATTATCATTTATAGTAATTCTGGGAAATCTGGCTTTTGAAAACATCCAACATTCACCTAGAACTAAGCCTGGTGAATGAGTTGTTTATTTAAGCTCAAGCAGGTTCAAAAATAACAACGAATTAGATGAAATAAAGAGGTAACCGCCTTGCGGTACTCACTGAGCAACTCTGACAACAGCACCAAGGTGCAGTCCAAACGCACTGTGAGCAACAGCACCAGAGTTTCTATAAAAACTGTACTACTTGGAAACAAGCAAAATTTTAGGGATAATAATTAGTTATATAAGCCCTGCTTTATTTTAAACTTTACTTCATTATAGCTGATCCTCAATTTTGGTAGAAAAAATGTTAATAAATCAAAATGAAACAATGGATAATTGTGGAACTAGATCTACTACATTAAACTACTTATGCTTAGGTGTCATTTAACCCTCCTTAACCCTCG
This sequence comes from Pteropus vampyrus, assembly GCF_000151845.1. Taxonomy (NCBI): domain Eukaryota; kingdom Metazoa; phylum Chordata; class Mammalia; order Chiroptera; family Pteropodidae; genus Pteropus; species Pteropus vampyrus. The sequence goes on along the minus strand of NW_011888869.1, from coordinate 562,885 downwards.
AATATATGTTTGAGTATAAATACCTGTTATACTTCTTATTTTTCTGGAACTAAGCCATTGTTTTATTCATGAAAGTAAATATTAGATGCCGCTGAAATGGTCTACATGTTACCTTTACAAACTCTTGCTTCATCATGCCAATGAGGATTCTACCAAATACAATACAGGTATCGCCCAAGGAAACCAACTGACCTGTTAAGTGCAAAAACCTGAAATGCAGAAAAAAGTCTGGCACACCAACACCACGGACCACCACCACCCCAAAAAATACTCATGTTAAACCTGCCTTGAATATTAGTATCCTGAGCAAAAATTAATTTTTACAAATTAAAAAATAACAGAAAAAAACCCAGAATGACTACTTTTTCTTCTTTATCATCTTTTGATATGTCTTTTCTGAAATTAATAAGTTTTCAAGCATATAGAATTACACATGAAGAGCACAAACTGAGATTTTTAAACTATTAACATTGTGTTCTCCGTATCATTTTCAATTCTCTTCTTAGAAATGAACAAGTTTCCCGTGTCAGAAAATCTTCACTTGACCCTTCCCAAAGCCTCTACAGCAGCGGTCTCCAGTCTTTCTGGCACCAGCGACAGGTGCTCCTGTGAGAATCTAATGCCTGATGATCTGAGGTGGAGCTGAGGCAGTGATGTTAGTGCTGCAAATACAGATGAAACTTTACTCCCTTGCCCACCGCTCACCTCCTGCTGTGTTTCTAACAGGCCACAGACCAGTACCAATCCCCAGGTTTGGCCACGATTCTGGAATGACAGGTGCACCCCTTTTGCCTATTTTCTCAACTATCCAGTTATTGTATAAACTTTTGGAATGTGATCTTGTCCTTAAATTTATTGAAACTCCTTTCTCTCAAATCACTGATTTATTGCCTTTTTCCCCTGTGCCGAGCACTGATTCTAAGTGCTAAGGATGCACTAGTGTACAAAACAGACAAAAAATCCCTAACCTTGAACATATTGTATCTAGTTGGACAGAGAGACTGAATAAGCATAAAAACTGTTAGATAGTGATAAGCAAAAAGAAGACAAAATGACAAAGGAAAGAGAGCATGAAATGTCCAAAAAGGTGATCAGCGCTTAACCCTCCTCCCTCCCCTGGGTCCTCAGGCTGTACCTGGTCTCCCCAAGCTGAGAAGCCCATGGCTGGTCTTTGAATCTCACTCCTCATTATAAGGATCCCTTCACTTAGAAATCACACCTACTCTCAACTTTCTTTACAAGTGACTCCAAGACCTTAACTTTTCTTACAAATTACCACGATCATCAGCTGACTACTTACTATTTGAAGCTGCTAGAACATCACTTAAAATGGTAACTAATATTCTCACTAAATTTCCCCCAAAAGGCTAACAATACTTTTAGATTTCTCTTCTGCTGCTGGTCCAGGTAGCCCGGCGATTCCTGTGAAAACCCTAGGAGTTACCTTCAACTTGTAGTTGCTACTTGGAGCAGCTCTCTTCTCTTTTTCACACATTTAAATTCATTTTTTAAAATCCTGTTAATTTTCCTGTCATATATTTTTTTTTAATTCTATTTTCAATGGCCTGGAGTTTCAGGGTCTTCTCCCATTTTATCATGCATAACATAAATAAAATAAGGGACCCCAAATAGCTTTTTAGGCTTTCCCTCTGCTAGGGAAAAACTGCCGTCGATCATCATATTTCAAATGCGTCACACAAGCATTCAAGACTTTCTGCATCCTGCCCCCAAGGTCTTATCCCAGCTTGCTCCCACACTTCCTCTGCTCCGGTCTCCACTGGAAAGGCGCTTCTGCCTCCCAGCACGCTTCCTCACGTATCCGTTGCCCAGTCCATCCCAACGGGCATCTCAACTCACATTCTCTGAAAAGCCTTTTTAGACCACTCCACCATGCTCTCCCCTCCTCTAATCTCCTAAACATTTATTAACACATTGTTCATAAGGAACTTATTATATGTTCATTTTTACTGTTGGTATTTTTTTAATATATATGTGAAATATCTGTGGGAACAAGTCAATAAAGGCAATACTCAATAAAGACCATATGCTCCCTGAGAGGGAGCACATTTTGTACCTCGTTTTATTCCCCATAATCCTAGATGTCTAAAATTGCTGAATTTTGGAATACGAGTAGCCGAGGGCTCTATAGCGAGTAGCTATGCCAATTTATGTAGTCTGACTGGTTCTGAGGCCTGGAGAGATTAACAAAGGGATGGCACTAAAATCCCAACACAGGAGGTAAGTGAGATTGTGTCTCGTCAATATTTCTCACCTGCAAAATAAATGCATCTTTCCTCTAGAAGCACCCGCCCCTCTCACCCAGTAGCCCTCCCTCCTCCTGCACCTCACCCGGCCTCACTGCCAGAGCCTCAAAGGGCTTGTCTGGTCCTAATTTATTCCTCTGCTCTTTTCCTTACATCCTTAGAGCATTAATCTATATTTGGCCAGCTCCTACTTTCTAATTTCTTATTTTTCTCTTTCTTCAATTCTTTTGTTTTTTATTTTTCTTTTATCCCGTGGTTTTTTTTTTTTCCAAATCTTCCACAATAACCATTGTTTACACAATTTGTTCAGTGTCCAACATGCTGAAATAAAAAATACCTGCTCTGTACTCAATCTGATATGACTTCTTCACTAATGATAACTGGAGTTCGAAAACCTTTAGTCAAAGAGAGAATATATTTATTTTATTCATGTATACGTACATAATGTAGAGAAAATACTGCCAAAACATATCTGAACTGTATGTTTTCCTCTAAGTTAAAAATGTACTGACTTTAAAATAACAATTGCACCAGCAAGAATTAAAACTTTGTACCTAGTGGCCCATTTTAAATGTTCTATTTGAAGCAACTTTACTTTAAACAGATTCCTTTATAAGTCATCATTTAATTAATATCCAAATACCTGAGAGCCAATAATAGTTCAACAGAACAGCTGGAAATCAAATATCAGATATAATTACTCACAGCTGGCTTTATTCAACTGATGTCATATTAAATAAACTTATTCCACAGACCTTTTCCCCTTTTTCCTCCCTGGGAAAAAAATTCCTTCAAGAAACATAAAAGGCTCTTTGTGTCAGTTTTTTTTTTCTTTTTTAAGTTTGCAAAATATATTCCAATAAAAAAGATTTTCGGCAGAGTACATCAAGATTTTCAGCACAGCGTTTAGTTTTTTGTACCATTCTATGTGCTTGCAATATTTCAGAGCCTTGGAGCTTCATTTTAAGACTAACGCAAAAATAGCAAACTGGACTAAGTCACAAAAGACAATGGACATCTAATTTTTTATGATCTGTCATTCAGTTTACTTTTTTGATATTGAGCTCTAATATTTTTGTAAAGATGTCATGTACAGCTTAGTAATATAAGTTATCAACCAAAATTATTGGTTTGGAACCTATTGTTTCGAGACATTATTTAAACCATTTTACTATACTGTACTATCCACATTATGTGAAGGGTAACTTATTTATAAACAATAACAACTACTCATTATATTTCAGAAAGCTAAAATTAAGTGCATGCTCATTTAGAAATACAAAGTAAGTCCTATCAAAACATATCACTTAAAAAGTAGTTTGTAATTTATAAATTATTATATGTCTTGATAAAAACCGACATAATATTCATCACACTAAAAGCAAATAGCACCATTCAGAGCCGAAGACTGCACCTTTGGGCATCTTCTCTGGGTACTACTGTTTCTTCACACTCATCTGGATACCTGACATGATTTCCACTGCTGTGACATGTCCGCTTGTTTTTCAGATCCTCTTTGACCTTTCAGTATATCCATCTTGGCAGCTTTTAAGACTATACACCATCTAGCCTATAGTATGCCCTCAATTAAAATGTGTTGAGTCAATGAAAAAAATATATTTTTCAAATGCACTGAAAAAGGTAATTCTCATTTTTATACCTACCTAACCATTTAAGTAGATTAATTTTAACACCAAATTTTCTTGGATTGCCTGAGACGGATCCACTGGATTGCGTTAACTGATGGATTTTAAGATGCATGAACATGATTTTTAATCTTTCCTTTTTGCATATAAGATCGAATTATTTTCTGCACTAGATAATACAAAGAAATATGGACTTATGCAACATTATTCGCAATAGCCAAGGTATGGAAACAACCTATGTGTCCACAGGCAGCTGGATGGATCAAGAAAATGTGAAACCGATGTTCACAGCAGCATTATTCACAGTGGCCAGGACATGGAAGCAACCGAAGTGTCCTACAATAGATGACTGGATAAAGAAGCTGTGGTACATATATACAATGGAATAATAGCCATAAGAAGAGATGAAATACTGCCATTTGAGACAACATGGATGGACCTCGAGATGATCATGCTAAGCGAAATAAGCCAGGCAGAAAAAGTTGAAAACCACATGATATCACTTATACGTGGGAATATAAGCCTAAAAACAACAAATCAGCAGGACAAACAAACAGAGATTCATGGTCATAAACTATAGACTCGTGGTTACCAGAGGGTAAAGGGTGGGGAAAGATGGGAGAGGTAGACAGGGTAAAGGGGGTCAAATATAGAGGTGTAGAGGGAGGGTGAAGTGGGTAAAGGGGATCGAATATGTGGTAGCTGAAGGAAACTGGACTTTGGGTAGTAAATACACAACAGATGTCAAATTATAATGTACACCTGAAAATTATACAATCGTATTAACCAATGTTACCCCAATAAACTTAATTTTTAAAAAAGACCAAAAAAAAAAGAAAATATGGTATATTTATATGATGGAATATTATTCAGCCTCAAAAAAAGAAGGAAATCCTATCACTTGCAACAACATGATGAACCTAAAAGGCATTATGCTAAATGAAATAAGCCAAAGAGAGAAAGATAAATACTGCATGGTGTGGTATCATTTACATGTGCAATCTTTTTTTTAAAGAGAAAAGAAATGAAAAAAAAAAAAAGAACAAAAACAATAAAAAGTCAAACTCATAGAAATGGAAAGTAGAAAGGTGACTGCCAGGAGCTGGGGAAGGGGGAGGTATAAGGAGAAGGTGATAAAAGGATATAAACTTTCAGTTATAAGATAAATAAGGCCTGAGGATCTAACACATAAAGTGGTGATTACAGTTGATAACATTTTATTGTATAATCAAAATCTGTTATGAGAGTAGAACTTAAATGTTCTAAACGACGACAAAAAAGATAAATATGTAAAGTGATGGAATCCTTTCACAATGTACATGTATATGAAATCAACATGGTATATACTTTAAATATCTTCAATTATATATGTCAATTATACTTCTCTCCATAAAGCTGCAAAGAATTTTTAAAGATAAAAAATTCTCTGAACAAAAAAAAAACATAGACTTATATTTTGAACACTTACTTACATTTTCACTAAAATGCTACAACCTTTCTTATTTGCTTTTTTATCAATATAAACAAATTTTACCCCAAAAAATAAAGTAAGCATCCACAAGTAACCGCAGTTAACTCACCATCAAGACAAAGTACTTATTATTCAACACTCAAATGTTTACACTTCACAAAAAATAATGTCTCTGTGATCAACTCTCATTATATGAGGAACTAACAGGATGTTATTGGGGCTATTGGGGGAAAAATGTTCCATCGCAATTTTATAAATCTGTAAAATAGGCACAATGATAATACACAAAATCATCTGAGTAGGAAAAAAAAAAACCTTTCTCACTATAAATAAATAACTGAACCATTTACAGCAGCTTCTTGAATAATGCCTTTTTGTTCAATGTCGTTTTGTTATACCATTGATAAGATGCCATAGGAACTTAACTCTTAGTATCAATTAGCCTATGGTAAAACTGGTTTGATCATATGTCATTTGGCGGCAGTTCCGAAATCTTTCAACAACATTAAGTGAGGACTTACTATATACTTCAAGCACTCCCATCTTTGAGTAAGGACAAGCATCTAGTTAAGTAAGTATCTTTTCTGGAATAATATGGGACAAACTTAAAAAGCAAAACAAAAATTAAGCGCTTTACACAGCACTCAGCAAGTGCACAAGTTATCAGATAATGCTTCCTATTTTAAGAGGTGTTTGGGTGTAAGAAAGTAGCAGGTAAAAAAAAGATGATAGTCATAGTCCACTGCCTACACTGACATTTCACCTATTTCTTCCCTCCCTGAGCAATCCGATGGGAAAAAATATATTACAAGGGAAAAGAGAAATGGCTACTGAAGTGTGTATTTTAATACACTCGCAGTTAGCACAGCAGGCAAGAGACTGAGCTCCGGTGCCAGACTGAGTGAGGTAAAATCCGCAGCTCTGCCATGTGCACGCTTCTAACTGCACAAAGTTATCTAACCTGAGTCAGTTCCACCTGAAAAAAACGGTAAGAAAACTAATGCTCAACATACAACGCTGCTGTGAGGATTAAATGAGGTAAGGCCAGCAAAACCCTTAGGTGCTATTTTGATAGTTGGAAGGCACAATGTACAGTTGTGGGCAGGATTTATGAAGGTTTTCTAGTCCAAGTTCATTACGTATACAATGAATCTGAATATTAAATGTAAATGTTTAAGACTATGCTTCCCTGGAGGTTGAAAGTTATTTTCTAATAACAATTATGAGAATTATCATAGATGAATTTTTCCAACATACATAAAGATTCTCAGATTTTTAATAAACACTTGAAAATTTGTTAGAGACAGCGTATCAGTGAGCATTAATGGAAGGTTCATAGTTGTTTGCAGGCTGTTCTAAGGGTTTTTCTCTCCAGAATTTTAAAATTCATGCTTTAAAAGATTATGAAAGTTTAGAACATATCTGGGAGATAATCTAAATTATGATAGCTCTCAAAAAACAAGTCTTAACTGCCTCTCTTAAGCAACCATTAAATTCCTGAAAGGTATCATCATTCTTGATTTATTAATCAAACCTAACCACACACCAGGAATCAAATTTAACATGCATGAAGATAAGCAATTATGTATGGCTATGATTAACAATCGCAATTGCCGTCACAATCTAAATGATTTCTTTAATTCAAAGAATACTTTTACAGCAAGAAAAACTACAGGAGAACTACAAATTATATACAATGCAAACTTCTGAAAATATAAGTTAACTATTTTGAAAGAAAACTACCTCCAAATACAGTTCAGATCTCTTCTAACCACCTACTTTCTGAACCTACTATCACAGAAGAAATTCATTAAAAATTTAATTTTACTAACAAAATTTTTAATTCCTATTGAGTAATAGGAAACAAATTAACACATCTATCTTAAAATGTTTAGAATGCTACACAGCAATCCATTTTTTTATGACTATATCCAAGATTTTTTAAACCATATACATAAAAGAATGTCCTCATTCAATTTGCTACCCGTTTTCCTCTCCTCATGGTTTCTGTCCCCGATGTAATCACTTATCTTTGATCAAAAGCAATTACATATGCAAAACCTATAGCTTTAAAGAACTTTAATTTCTAATCAGTTCTAAATATGTGAACCCAAGGAATTAGCAGAAGACTAAAAATGTAGCACAGGACAAATGATAAAAGAAATTGTTGTGATATTTTTATTTTTAAACTTCAATATGGATAAGCAAACTCCACTTGAATATGAATTCATGCCTTGAATTCAAAAAGTTTCATTGTAAAAGAGAAAAATGATTTACAGAGTTGCACAGATAAAGGATGCATTACAAATTCATTTAAATTAAATCCACTTTTCTTGAGTGATTAAAGCAGAATGTACCAGATGTTCACCCATGTAGACTGTTACATATACAAAAAGATAAATTACATATCATGTTAAGGATATACATCTGACAGTCTAAGCTCTGTGGGCTGCAATGCAGTTAACTCTGAGACAGACTTTCTTTACATGTGTGCTACTAAAATAAATGAAACAAAACATTTTCTAGTCATAGTCCCAACACTACCAAGGACACTCCTGTGTTGTGAGTGGGACTTTAAAATCAGAAAGAGATGGGTTTGAGGCTTAGTTCTACCATTTGCTAGCTATGTTGACCTTGGCCAAGTTCCTTAACTTTCCTTTTCTGTAAAATGAAGATAAATATGTTCTTCACTGGATTTGAAAGAGGATTAAACTTCCCTAGATATTAGCTATTGTTAACATTTCAAACAGACGAAAGACTATTCGAGAATAACAAAAGTATCAACAGATCAAAGGTACACTTCATAACATAAATAACATTTTTAAATACGAATAAATAGATGTGTATCTCTATCTTTGGTATACCTGACGTAACAAAAGACTTTAAGTCTTTGCACAACTAGAATACTAATGTAATGTTGAACAAAGATAGTCTATTGATAAAAAAAAAAAAAAGTCCTGTTTAACTAACTAAAAAAAATAATGTTAAGTGTCCAGTTAACATGATTCCAATGTCACATTTCATGCTTAGGTATTTAGAGTTAAAATGGATTCCCCTTCCTTTCAGAAAAGCTGTTAGAAAGAGATCAATAATACCTGTGTTCCAATTGTCTCACACTTTCCCACAGGAGAATTTACCTGATGACTGGAAAACAACAGTGTCTGTTCTAACTTAAGGAAAAGGACGCAGCTGCTTCCAGCTATAAATAGGATACTGCTACATAAGTTGAGGATATTGTTCACACCGTCGATTAAAATTATTTCCACGCTTCTAATGAAGAGTTCAAGTTGTAGAAGTTTTATATTTTGCTAATTTTTTTAAAGGAGCAAAACTGTTGAAGTCATGAGAAACTAACAAAAGAGCAAAATAAACCACAGAAAGTGATGAATGGGTTGACAAATAAGTGAGTGGCTCCACCATGGCCTCCCCAATGGACATATCCTTTTCAAACAACAGATCATTGAAATTTTGAAGACTACGAAATGTAACGCCTCACATTTAATTTGCCACAATGTATTCATACATAATTTTTCAGTGGTCAAACTGGATCTTGAACTTTTTTTTAATTGATCTCGTGGATAACAATAACACTGTGCTCAGTTCTCCCAGAAATATCCATAGTTTGACCCCATGATGAGTCTTAAAATCTAAAGAAAAAAAAGTTGTCCGCACAGATTTAGACAACACTTTTTTTCCTGAGAATAATGATAATACCCTGCCATTTTTACCGTAAAGTAGAATTTGAATTTATAAATTCTTGTTTATAAAATAGAAGGAGGATGGTGCAAAATATAAATAGCAGCATGATCCAGAAGGACAAAGGGTAAAGGAGATATTACAAATAGTCACTGCAAATGACAGAGGTGGCAGAGGATAACAATTAAGACGGAAAGTATTTTGGCATCAGAACCTAGCTGCAATCCTGACATCACCTATTTATTGCTGTGAGACATGAAGAGTTTACTTAACATCTTTGAACTTTAATTCCACCATATATAAACTGAGGATAATACCTACACTTTACAGTGCTTCTGTGAAGATCAAATAAGATAAGGTATATAAAGCATTTACACACTGGCTGTTATATAGTTAGCTATTGCTCTGCTTCAAAATTAAAGGAAAAAAGAATTAGCCAGACTCTACAATGTCAGATAAGTCTGAAACTTGAGTAAGGGATTCCAGCAAAGTGGTCAGTGACAATTTCTGGTTCCTTCAAATTCTCAGGTCCAATTTAGCAAATACTCCTAGTAAAATTTCATCCTTCTTGACAGGATTGAAATAAATTGTACAAAATCAGCAAACTGAAAAGACTTAATTTTGTGCATTTCACGACACTTTGGATGATCTCCTGAATGATGCATAAGTTCTACTTCTTTTCTTTTTTGTCAATCATCAAGGGTTGTCACTGGTAATTACTTTTCCTTCCCCACAAGGAAGAGAACATTTCTACCAAATGTTCAAGAAGGCACTCTGTAAATGACAGGTGTCTGCTGCTTAAGAGTAGTGAAATTCAGGTAGGAAATTGTTGAATGACCTCTGGTCATCTTTTCAGTGCTTTCAATAAAGATGGTTTAGGTGCTGCCCTATGGAAGGCTGGAGATTTATTTGATAATATTTAAGTCCTTCCAGACCCCAGACACAAGAAAGAGAACCAATGGATAGTTACATGCCTTCCTTTGCTTTTTTGTCTAAATATAGTCTGTTTTTGCATCTCTATTTATACCTAAGTAATAATGCTTTCCCAGATAAGAACAAAAACGAAAGATAAAAGACCCCCGAACTACAATTCCTAGAATTGATTGGTGGGTGGGGAATAAGCAGGAACCTTTCCTTTCTCACTTTTGGCAAAAATGCAATGCAGATACTTTTAAGCACAAAAATTACTGAAACCTTCTAGTTTATATTTATCTCCTTTAAGAAGAAAACGTTATCAACTATCAACATAACTCTGAAATGCTGGATAAACAAATCAAGGGAACAATCAATTAGGAAAATCAACTTTTTTAATGGTACGGCCGCAGACACCATTTGCTAATACTATTACAGACATTTCATTATGCTTTGCTGTCACTGCCACCTGTATCATTCCACACCCCAACTCTTCCAAACCCTAGTTCTCTACCCCAACCTTCTTGCCACTGGCACTGATCAAGAGGAAAGGAAAAAGGAGAGGAAATGGTTTCAATTACTTAAGGGATTATCACAGGAGAAAAGTGATTCCTTTCTTAAGAGAATGTTACTAGCAGTAGATATATGTTGGGGGTCTTTTGTTAAATTCCTCATGGGAAAATTAACATTTTAATGTCCAAGGAAAGCCACTGCAACAGAAAAATTAAAGTTGTTATGTCTTAAATTTTTCTCCCATCCTAAAGAGCTGATTTAGTAAAGAATTCTTTTTCACAAAAAGAATATAGATACTAAGCGCATTTATGGTGTAAGATGGCATGTGATACCAGAATTTTGATTTTTCAGTTAGAATATAAAAAATCGAGTCTTTTGTCTACAGTTAAGTTAGCTTTATCAGAAGACACCTCAATGATTACAGCAAGCTCCTACTTAAAATTTTATAATACATGTATATAAGTATTTGTTAGTCTTTTAGGAAAATAGATACATAGCAAATTGGGGCATGGAAGTAGTAGCCTGACTTGGAAATTTGAAAGCCTGGATTTCAATCTCAGCTTTCCTCCAAAGAATCAAATTAGCAACCTTCTCTGAGTCTCATTTATTTAAAAAAAAAAAAAAAAAAAAGGCAATAATGATTTCATAGTTTTACCATTACAATTTAGAAATAGATGTACCATCAATTTGAAAAAAAAAGAAAAAACTAACATATGAGTACTTACCTTATACCAGACATTATTCTAAGCTATTCTAGCTATTCTTTTTTATCAATCAAAAATTTATATCGAGTTGAATTACGTTTTTGTTTATAATTTCTCCTTCTCGGCTCTACCCAACACTTCCCAAGATTCTAATCTAAAATGCAGCCACTGTCCAAATTGGGGCATGGAAGTAGTAGCCTGACTTGGAAATTTGAAAGCCTGGATTTCAATCTCAGCTTTCCAGCTGAATCAATGACTGGATTCAGCAGTGTCAAACTCCTAAAAGCCACATATTTGATAAGGGTCATTTTCAATCGTCAGAAAAGTCTTATGAGTCAAGTTCTTCATTACCCCTTATCTTACAAATGAGGAAGTTCAGACAAGTCAAGTAACTTGTCCAAGTTCATACAGCTTGTGAATGAAAGTGATGATCTAGTATTTTAACCTAGTATGAGAAACTAAATATCCCCAGAATAAAATACCCAGAATAAATTTTGGTCCGTTCCTTCCAACCTCTGCTAATTCAGGATCTTGGGTAGTACAAATAGATCTCATGATTCTAGTTAGGTGTACACATACTCCTTCCCTACCACATTAAATGGAATTGTCTCTTTAAACCATTTATCCACTCCATCTGGTTGATCAAGGATATCCTGGTGCCTCTTGCCAATGTACTTTTGTTTAAATTCTATGTAAGCCCAACTCTCAAGCTTGAATGCTTTCTGCCTGTGTCACCTACCCTTTATTAATAATTATAATCTATATACACAATATACACAATCACCATTGTGGCTGGACTTAATACCCCCACTAACTTTATCCAAAGAAAGCAGTAATAACCCAAGAGCAAGTATAATTATTCTGCCTACTTTTGTATTTTTATATAGTTCTTTAGAAGACAACAATTTGAAACAGGTGACTTTTATAAATTTGACATTACTGAATCCAATAATTGAATCTGAATGATGGTATCATTTTAGATTAGGATCTTTCGAAGAGTTGAGTAGAGATGGAAAGAGAAATTATAAACAAAAATTAAGACAACTTGGTGATACAAATTTCTGACTTCCTGAAACATGTGAATTTTTAAAATTGTATTTATTGAGGTAATACTGGTTAATAACATTATATAAATTTCCAGTGTACAACATTATAATTTGATGTCTGCGTACTTAGTTGTGTGCTCCCACCCAAAGTCTAGTTTCCTTCCTTTGACCCCCTTTACCCAATGCGCCCTCCCCCAACCCACTTCCCCTCTGATAACCATCATTCTTTTGATTGTATCTTTGGGTCTGTTTTTGCTTGTTTTGTTAGTTCATTTGTTATTTTTGTTTTATAGTCCCTATGATGAAAATCATATGATTTTTGTCCTTTTCTGTCTTAGTTATTTCATTTAGCATAATACTCTTAATCCATAATACTCATAATCCATCCGCATTGTCACTTATGGCAGTGAACCTTTATATTTTAATTCAGAATAATTTCCTCAAAGGTTTCAGAGGAAAGATATATAGAAAGTGACCATTTTCAAAGTAATCATTTAGCTTGTCTACACTTTGCAACAATATACATAGCAAGTGAAATACATTGTTTTTTAAATAAATCAGACTGTTCTTTTAAAAATGACTCCAGTTTGAAGCATAAAAATGTATTTACTAATTAATTAGCACAGGTCTACCAAGAGACAAAAGAGTACTGTGTTATTCCTTGAGAAGGAACTGAAAGACATACTTGAGAATTGTCACACCTTCTGCAATACCACTCAAACTACGTCCAGAAGTTCTCCTGTTCGAAATAAAGTTAATTCAGGTGGGGAAAAATAAAATAATGCCTAGTAATGACCCTAGTAGAGAAACAGACAAAATTACACATGTTTCACTATATGGAAACTTTTCTCACAAAGAAGTCCATTATCTCCTTTACATGAAATACGTTTCTTCTCAAGATAGAATTTTATTATTGAACAGTTCACCTTTGTTCATGGCCAAAGGGAAGAAGAAATGCCTAAATATTCCATTTTCTAATCCTCTTAGATCTTGTCAAAACAAGGAAGAGGAAATGAAATGTGCAAGAGACGATGAAAATGGTCAATTAAAACTGCTGAACTCACATTCTATACTGGTTTTAAGTGCTAAGTTTTTCAACTTTTTCCCATCCATCTACACTTTGAGGAAATTTAAAAATCCCATTGTTTCCCACTATGGTTTAAGGCTGTCTCCAATTCTCCATCTGAGAATCACTGTAACCACACCATCTAAACATTTCCTCGTATTAATTTCTGTGGCTTATGTTATAGGAGTTACAGGATTTTCTTAATTCCAAATATCGATTTTTGTATAATACCCAATGTTTCACCCCTGAAAATTATTGCTTCAAATAAATATGTAAGCTATTAAAAAGCAACAAGTACTATATACTAATAATAGGTTATATAAATGATTGGCTTCCTGACAAATAGAATTGTACCTATGCACATGAATTATCCTCATACCAATTACTATCAAAACAGAACGTCATTCTTCACTCACTCAGTCTAGGGTAGAATTCTTCCAGAGGACTGTAGTGACATGGAAAGAAATCTGACTGAGATCTGGAATCAAATCCTGAGATTCTGAGCAAGTCACTGATTACTTCGGGGTCTTTGATTCCAAATGTGTTTTCTAAAAATGGTCAAATCAAGGGTATCTAAATTCTAAAATCTCCTTAGTCAATCACTAACTCAGCCTCCTAACCTATCTTTGGAAAGTTTATTGTATATTATCTTCAATTACATTAAATAGCCAAACATCAATCACTAATTGCTTGATCTTTCTTAAATGCCAAACGCAGTGACCAGTTTGTAAGGCAATCTGAATTAAAAACAAAGGGGGAGAAAAAAAAAAAAACAAGAAACAAGAGTAACATGAGTTGAATGAGAGATTACATAAGAATGTGATTGTAATCTGAGTTCAATGGTACTAGTAGTATGCATTCTTCAAAGTACAAAAAGACGACTCTATGAGTGAAAGGATTTCAAAAGATGAAAACACACATAAGAGAATAACAGTTGAGCAACAACAATGTGCCTACTTTACTTCTTAGGAATACTCAAGAACTGTGTTGGGGGAGAATGAACCTCTATTTTTGTCCTTTCCAAATCCTATCTACCTAGTAAGTTTTCTTGCCATTTCACCAATGTACTGAATCTCACTTGCTTGTCTAGTTCTAACTCTAGATCGACAACCTCCTAATTAGCCCCCACTAAGCACATACTCTCCTCTGGACTTCTAGAAGATACAGTATCATTTATTTAAAATTAGACTGCCACATTTATGGTTAGAGAATCATAAAATGCTAGAGCTAGAAGTCTTTAGAAAGTGTCTATCCAAATCTTCATTTTATAAGCAAACTAAAGCCTAAAATAATCAACTTAGAGAAGTTCAGATTCCTTATCTTATCAGTTAATTGAAGAAAAGATCTTTGCTGGCTACAGGACTCATGGACTGAGAGGTATAAACATGTTTAAAAATCAAAATACAGTCCTTTAAGTCACCCACCCAAATATGAATTGAGCATCTACCATACACCAGGCCAAGCACTGAGATCTGTGTGCTGCCTTCTACTGTAAGGTTAGCTAATTCATAGTTTTATTTTAAAAATCCATTACTCATAAATTTGCATAGTATCCTTCCCTGGACACCCTACAAGAATTATCTCAAAGAAACAGAAGATCCAATTTCAGGAAGTTGGGTTTTTTTTTTTTTTAAAAAAAAAAAAAAAGAAGTGGGGGGCAGGGGGGCAAGAGAGGCAGAGAAGGAAATGCTACATATGCCAGGAAAAAACTAGCCATTCCTGTGCTGATACTCAACGTTCTCACCTTAGAAAACCATAGGTAGTTCAGTTGAAAGAAGAAAAGAGACTTTCATCCTTAGTTGTACTTCTGAATTATTAAAACCAGTAATAATGCCTTTAAGAGTCTATACTTTAGTCATGATGAATTTACCAGTTTTATTAATGATTTTATATCCTCAAAATAGAAATTACTTGATAAATTTGGGTCTTATTCTATATTTTCTTATCCACAAAATGAGGACCTGAAACAGGGGTTTTCAGATTTGACTGCATTTTAGAATAAGCTGGGCAAACTTTTTTAAAAGTCTGGTGCCCAGGTTACAAATCAATTAAATCAGAATCTCTGGGAGATGGGAATCCAGCATGAGTATTTTTTTAATCTGCCCAATGTTTCAAATATATGGTCAAAAAAAGAGAAATAAAACACTGAACCAGACAATCTCTAGAGTCAATCTAGTTTCAAAATGCTCATCTAAGCCAACTCATGTCCACTGAACCAGGTAATTTTAATGCTAATATAATGGCTAGCAATGTAATTATTAAAGACAGATTACTGAAAGGATATAGTAATTCACCAATATAAATATATGAACAATCAGAGTAGCATACAGCAAGCATTCGAATATTCACTGACTAAATTTGAAAGAGAAAAATCTAAAATTAGTAAGCTAAAAAGAAAGACAATTTGAGCCAAGAACACATTAAAGCTATGTAAGACTTATAAAAGTAAGTATAAATTGATGCATCCACATTGTAATTTCTCAGTTTCCCTAACATTTTCTTATTAATAAATCTCCTGCTATATTAAAACTATACTATGTGCATCAGGATATATACATGCACATATATCCTAGCTCTGTCCAGTGAGAGAGCATAGATGAGGTAATATACCAGTAGCAATGAGCACATCCAACACCTATACCTTGGTTTCTAATATCATTCTCCAATTTAAAAAACAAAAACAAACAAACAAACAAAAAAAAACAGAGGCCCTTAGAGAAATGGCTAATTCTAGGACTGAGGTAGAGAAAACATATGATGAACCTGAAACATTTAGTAGTACAAGAAAGAAAGTGCTCAAAAAAAAAAAAAAAAGATGAGGCATGTCGAATGGCTATAGGAGCAAACCTGAAAGAACCCCAATGCCCAAAGATGGAAAATCTGAGCAATAAAATAACGTGCCATTAAATTCTAACCCAAACTATAAAATAAATACACCTGAATTCATACTGATATAAACAACTGATTGAGTAAATAAATGAGGGAGAACAGGTAATCTACCTTAGAGAAGAATTCCAAATAATTTACATAAGCGATGAGGCTTAAATCCCCACATCCGATCTCCTGAGTGTGGACTGGATATAAGACAGGCTTCCAAAGGGCAGAGCATGGAAGGGGAGGCTTGGGATGATGTACTTCACAGTACAGAAACCTAGCAAACTCTACCTCAGCCATGTGATCAGAGTCAATATAGCAATAAATCATGCTGACAGCATGTACCCTTGATATTATGTGATGAAAATAGCACTTTGTGGTCTTCCTCCCAGAAACTCATATCCACAGTCTAATCATGAGAAAAACATCAGACAAACCCCAACTGACGGACATTCTACAAAATAACTGATCATTAATCCTCAAAACTATCAAAGTCATAAAAAAAAAAAAAAACAAGGAAAGATTGAGAAACACAGAAGAAAAGAAGAGACATGATGACTGAATGCAATTTGATATCCTGGATGGGATGCTGGGATAGAAAGATGTATTCGTGGAAAAACTAGTAGAATAAGAATAAAGTCAAGAGTTCAGTTAGCAGCAGTGTACTGAGGTTGGTTTTAGTTTTTGCAAATAAATCATGGTACCGAAAGATGTTAAGAGGAGAAACCCAGTGAGTGATATACAAGGACTCTATACCATCTTTGCGACTCTACTATAATTAAAATTACTCCAAAATAAAAAATTTGTTTTTGAAAAAAGCTACACGAATGTGGATAGATCTATCTAACAAAATTTGTGTCACAACTAAAAAAATATAACAATGCAAAAGAACTCCACAGGTCCAGGCCATGGGCAGGCTGCCTCTG
Organism: Pteropus vampyrus; assembly: GCF_000151845.1. Taxonomy (NCBI): domain Eukaryota; kingdom Metazoa; phylum Chordata; class Mammalia; order Chiroptera; family Pteropodidae; genus Pteropus; species Pteropus vampyrus. Next base: position 545,767 of record NW_011888869.1, on the reverse strand, counting down.
CATCTTTGATTTTAGATTCGAGCTTGAGAATGATTTACAGACTAGAGAGAAGAAACATTCATCATTTCAAAGGGCTGAAATCTTAAGCCACCTACTTTCTCCTTTCTTCTTAACCACATCCTGTGATCAAAACCCTACTGATGCCTTCTTGACATTGTCTCTCCCCTGCCACTGTCGAGCATCTACTTTAAGGCTCTCACCCATTTCGAGGCAGTAATTTGTCTCTGTGCTATCAGCCTTTTGCCACCCTATCAAACTTCACACAACTGTTTTATTTCTGAAATGCAAAACTCAAAAACTTTTGATAGCTCCGTACTTTAACACACACACATAAACATACACACGCTCTAAAAGCCACAAAGAAATAACATATTGGCCTTTATCTACCCTCTCCCTACACCTTCCCCAAGCACTTTATTTCTCTAATCAAAATAATGTTTCCAAAAGCCCACGATAATTTTGCTTTTTAATTTTTTTTAACATTTTTCATCCTATATCAGATTATGAACTCCTAAAACAGAGAACAACAGGTATTATTTATTCATAGTCATTCTCCACAGATTTGCATGGGACTTTATGCAATACCAGGTGCTTAATATATATATATATATTTTTTTAATTTTCTTAAACACTAAGTTTCCATATAAAATCAATTTGAAAATCTTAAAAAAAAGAAATCTCCTTAAAAATCAGTTAACAAGCTCTGCTCAAAATGGGTCATTTGACTACATTTAAGTCATCTTTTAAATTTCATACCAATTCAGATGACCAGCGCCAAACTGAACTAGACTCCTTAGATAAGCCATTATCTTTGACTGCAGCTGTGAGCAACTGCAAGACCACATACACACACAAAAAAACAAAAGCCATTCAGTGGGATGGCAGAACTGAAAGTACTTTTAAAAAGCACAATCTGTATGTTACAGACTTGTGTGGCTCTGCTATGCTGTACCTTTCAAAGCAATATTTACGATCTCCATCATAAAGTACGCTACCGCCCAAAATACAGAGAATAGGAAAGCACAATAGAGCTTTCTGATTTATCCAACAATTTGGGGCAAAATCAGGAGCATAATTTCTTTGGCCAAGCCTTTGTTCTATTCACTACTCAGATTTCATTACTTAATCACATCCTATTTTTCTTGTTTACTAGATCAGCAGCAACCTACACATACCATACATACCTGCTGGACCAAAAACAACAGAACCAAAGGAGAAAAGAAAGGTACAGTCAGTGACTTCAACAGGAGTCCTTACCTGAAACCTGAGCTCCTGGGTCAACACCGGATTCCAAAACAATCCACATATAGTTGATCCTCATTATGGGTGGATTCAGTATTTGTGAATTTGCCTACTTGCTCAAGTTTGTTTGTAACCCCAAAATCCAATACTCAGGGCACTTTCATGATCATTCAGAAACATGCAGAGAGGTGGAAAATATGAGTCATCCTACATGCCAGATCCCACTAAGGGATGCTCTGCCTTCTTGTATCAGCTCTCCTGCTGTAAACCACTTCTTTTCAAGGAGTTTTTTGGGTCAAATTTTTCAAATTTTTGTACTTTCCACTGATGATTTCAGTGGCCTCCAAGTATAATGCTGAAGCACTGGCTGATGTTCCTAAGCACCTTAGGGAGAAAATACACATGTTGGATAAGCTTCGTTCAAGTACGGGTTAGACTGTGCTGCTGTCTGCAAATTCAATGTTAGTATATATTAAATAAGTTGTCTTCAACGAAGGAACATAAAACAAGGCTATATATTAATCAGTTGACAAACAAGCTATGGCCACAGGTTTGCAAGAACCTAACCTTGTACTTCCCTTAAGAGCAATGGCTCATTATGTGTTAATTTGGTGTTCTCAGCAACTTCACAGAATATACCATGAATAACAAGATAAATCAATACTACAAACAGTAACCATGTAACTAACAACAACATAAATTATTGAGTTGATGAACCTTCTCTTAGGGTTTGCAAATTCCATGGCAAAATAAAAAATATTCTAAGTAAAAGTGATGCAGGACAGGGCAAATTTCCCCAAGTGGGCCTACACTATCCAATGTGGTAGCCAGTAGCCACTAGCCACATGTGGCTGTAGAATGCTTGAAATGTAGCCAGTCCTAGTGTAGATATGCTATAATTATAAAACATACTGGATTCTGAAGACTTCATATGAAAAGAACAATATAAAATATCTCAATAGGTTTTTAACATAGCTTACATGTTCAAGTGACAATATGTTTCATATACCAGTTAAATAAAACTTATACCTGTTTCATTTTACATTTTTTAATGTGGCTACCATAAAATTTTAAATTACATGTGTGGCTTGCATTATATTTCTACCAGACAGCACTGATCTATATATAACCTATATTTTGACAATTGTATTGGGCATACACTAATCCTAAGCAGTATTTTCTTAATAGCATTGTAATAAGGAAATTTTTTTAAAAAGAAAGCAAGTTGTTTAATAAGCAAAACCATCAGTGGAACTTGATCAAAAAGGTATTTTAAAAAGTTATGGCTTTGCTTTCTCTATAAATCCTAGACCCACCAAGATGTTACAGTTTCTTGCAACAGCAATGTTGTTACTTATAATCTTCTGAAAAAATGCGTAAGTTGAAAAGATCATTAAGAACATCCTGGATCCTAGCCAGGTTACAAGTACCTGGGTAATATGTATCGCGGTTCAATTTCATGAGGTTGAATATGTGAAGAAAAAAATGAACAAAAGATACCTAACATCTTTTTATTATTATTATTATTATTAATAAAATGAACTGAGACCACTGAAAAGAATAGAAAAAAATAACTTACGATCAAGATTTGGCCAAATCAAAATTAAATCAAGCAAGTATTTATTGAGTCTCTCTACTCAACAACATGGAAAGGACAGGAACAAATGGAACTGAGGAGTTACACAGAAATACAACCAGAGAACATTCTGAACATCCATTGCTAAAGGACCAGATGAAATACGATATAATGAAATACTACATATGAGCTAAAATAAATGAACCTGATATATATTAACATGAGGAGACCTCAAAAAAAATATGGCTCAGAAAAAGGCAAGTTGCAGAATGACATAAGAAGCATGACAGTATTTAGATGAACTTTAAAACACAAAACTGTGGTTTATGGAGACACATGGAGTATAAGAATAAAAACAGATTGCAAGCACATCCACCCAATTCTCAACTGTGGTTGGCTCTAGGTGAAAGGAACATGAGACGAGAGAAAGGAGAAAGGGTCTTTCTCTACACTGTTCCATTGTTTCTGCATCAGACACATACGCACTGAAAAAAGAATATGAAAAAAGGAGAATGCAGAAGACCAGTGGGCTTCTGGATACTGCAAAATAACTTCCGTGAACAGACTATACACATCTACATTTCACTCTGCTCTCACAGCGCCCCATCCCACCTCACACACACACACAGTGCAATGCCATATTCTTATCTATTACTGGAGGCTACATTTATAGAATCTAAAGGTCTCCATAGCAACAACATGGTCTGTCAAAAAGGGAGGCATTTGTTTAGAGTCAGAAAAAACACTTTCTCCATAAAAGCACCCTGCCCAGCTTAAAAAAAGGGGGGCCAGAAACGCCTACTATACAACTCACTCCCAGTGAAATAAATATCAACTTTAAAGCAACCATGTAACATTTGATAAAAGCTTTTACTCAGAGCAATATATGTCTATCCCTGAAACTGTAAAAAATTCATAAAATTCCTGTCAAGATAAACTATCATATCACGTGGGTTTTATAAATCCTCCTTTAATTAATCAACTAGTTATGAGCCCAATGGAATATTTCATGCCAGAAAATATATTTTTATGAGTATACCATAAGATGGAGAAAACAGACATTCCAAACATATATTTTTATGTGTCTCTCACTTTTATGGGTTTCCATTTAGTTTGAGAGTTCTCACACAACATTTGAGACTCAAACAAGGGAAAATTAAGATCTGAACCAAGAGTAGCACAAATACATTTTTCATCAACAAAATTAGAAGAAATGGGTATTTATCGTAGAAAGAACCGATTTCTTCTTAATCCTTAAAAAGTACTCAAGATTATTTTTAATGTTTTAAAATAAACAGGTATATTTATTTTAATCATATAGACCCAATACACAAATTACATTTGTTCCTCTCAATTACTTGGATCCGATCTAACAGTATTGGAGTCCAAGTTCCAGAGCCGAAGTCCCTGAATTCCTACACCAGTTCTAGCACTTCCCATCTATATCCGCCTTAACGAGTCACTGCACTTCCAAAGCCTCTTTTGAAAAATGGGACGTGTTCTTTACATATGTAGGTGAAATGTTTTCCGCAATGTATTTAATAAATGTTTCCTATTAGTTGTTAGTACTTATAAGCTAGAAAACTTTTTAAAAATTAACCATTGCTTTCTATAATTTAAAACACTGACACACGAAAAAGGGGCTCTTTTTAGAACTACATGTTGTGACGCTTTTTATTTAGTAGCAATAAACTTGATTAGTTTACCCTTTTGTGCCTAAATACATTTCATATTATTTTCTATGTTTGTTGTTGTTTTTTTAATAAGCCATGAAGTATTCTGGCAAATCAACCCTTCCTCCACAGCAGCTGTGGTGTGAAACTGACTCATAAAATGTAGACATAGTAATATTTGATCATCTGGTCCCAAACACTTGCCAATGTACTAGTAGAATTTTTCCATCCCATAACTTATTTTCAAATACTGCAAATAAATTGTTTATTGGTTCTGTCAGAAGTAATCTGGATTTATTACATAAGAGAAAAATCTTCCTCATTTTAGTACCATGATTTTTAATGTTCTGAGTAGCATGAAGATATTTTTTCACTCTCGAAGTAAAAAAAAAAAATGAATGTCCAAATTAAGTCTTTTTTTTACTTGTTTCTAGATAATACTCTTTGCTGTACAGGTGCTATTCCTATCACCTTAGGTGTACACAGCATGGAAAGGCATTTGGTCACACGTACTCAGAAAGAACAAACAAGTCTTTATGTCCTCTATGCCGCACACACGCCCAGAACAACACGGATGCAATGAGATGAGCGCTAATGTGATGGAGGGGCTAGGCTTTCAGGATCTGTCTCCACTTAATAGTAAGCATTTTTTATTGATATACAGGTAAAACTAGTTAAAATTGCCTTCGGTGCTAGCCAGTAAAAATATGAAAATGTGTTAAACCTCACTCAGAATCAAAGAAATGTTATCTAAACACTGTGATACGATTTTTCACTTCTCATATGGACAAAATCGCATGAACTTTTTATACACTGTTGGTGGAAATACAGATTTTTCAATGAGCCATTTGGCAATATCTGTCAAAATGTTAAATCTATTTAAATATATACGTAGGTATACCAAGTCTAAGTGTGTGTGTATATATATACTTAGCTTGGTGATTCCACTACCAGTAATCTAATCTATGTATCGAGTCACAAAAAGTATCTAAAAACACATATATACACATATTTAATGACATTCACCACAGCACTATTTGTAAGAGCACATGGAATCTTAAAACACCATAAATCTCCACCCTTAGGGATAACTGAGAAAAATGATAATGTACCCAGGGGAATCCTGTGCATCCTCTGAACAGAACAGAAAGAGGTCGACCTCTGGATCATCTCACGGAAATATCTTTTAAAAGAAAAGGCAAGAACTGTGTGTACAGAGTGACTCCATTTGCTTAAAATAATTTTAAAAATCTAAATATTCTGGTAGGATCATACAACTTTTTCTCCGAGTATATAAAAACTTACTAGATACTTTGAGATATTGTTTTAGATTAGGTTCTAAAGTGTTTGTATTTTGTACTATTTCTAGAAAAAAAACTGAGGTACAAAATAGATTCAACATCACTGCTTGTAAATCTTCCATGAGACATTAAATTGTTAATGTTAAATTCTCTCCTCCCAGCACCCCCATCTGCTAAATTACATGCTGGACTTCTTGATTTTGTTTTCCACTTCTTTGTGCACTAGAGAATTATCCCTAGGACCTTTTCCTCACATCAATCCTCCCATAATTAGAAGAGTCTTCTACAACATCCCCTTGGTTTTTCAGTTCTCATTTTCTCAGCCCACAGAATATCTTGAATTCTCTGATATTTTTAACACTTAAAGCTGTCACTGCACAACCTAACATTTGGGAATTACAAAAGAAACATCCCCAAAATATTTTAAGAAATAGTAGTATCACTGGAATTAATATATAGCTTTCAAAAAAAAAACAAAAAAAAACCCTGCTTTAAAGAGAAAGGCAAGTTCAGGTTTGCTTGCCGTTTACTTGCTGGATTTCCAGGAGGGACTTGTGCTTCTTAAATGCCTGAACAAATGCCGAATCACTACGTTGTACTCCTGAAACTAATATAATATTCTATGTCAACTGTAACCGAAAATTTAAAAAATTTTAAAGTAAATATAGTACCTGGCATTTTCCCAACACTCTTGAATGAATACACACACACACACACACACACACACACACGTAAAAACGTGGCTTATATTGAAATAGTCTAAATTATAGTAAAACCATCTCTACCTAAAATGAAAATATATCCTTACAGTGTAAAACACTGAAAACATTGAAGCTAAACACAATGGATTAATCTGTGAAAATATAACTGAATTACCTTTCAAATCTTTAATCACAACATGCAATCCTAGTAAAGCTCATTTATCATCCATAGTGATGAAAGAAAAGACCACCTGGCATTCCATCAAATCCAACATTCTTAAAAAACTATTCATAATGATGAAATACTCCATTGAAATTCTTAGAGCATGGGCCTCCATTTCCTTTCAAAAAACCTGTCTCTCGTCACGCAATTCCTGTTTAATTCCTGTTTACTCGATTTCAGTTTTCCTGTTTAATGACTCCACCCCTGGTGTGACAAAAAACAAAAACCTGAAGGAATCTATTTTTAGCACAGATATTTACTTAGGTAATTTTCTATTTAATCAACAGGATGTAAAGCTGTTTGTGTGCCTGACAAAAATCTGCCTGCTTTGTTCACTGTCCACTTGTTAATACTGAACAAAGGAAAATCTTTTAACAAATCTTATTTAACACGAGATAACTTTAGAATAATTTTGAGCTTAATATCCCTCCGATAACTATTTCAGGATTTAAAATACCAAAATAGCCTTTAAGAAAAAAATTAGAAGTGTCTGCATATTTGAGGTATATGATAAAGAGTACAGGAAACACTGCTCAAAATGCCTTAGAATCTCCTTTTGTTATTCTATGCTCTAAATGTGTGCTTTACATTGTGTAGGTGGCTCTTTTCAAAGCCCTAAGTATTACAGAATTACAATGTGAAATGCGACGGGAGAAAGTGTACAGAAGAGGCTGCTAGAGAACCAACAATCTTTTCGATAGAAACAGTCACGGAGTCTCTCATTTGACACCTGCACACCAAAGTTCCTTTCACTCTTTTCCCTACTAGCTCGTGGCACTTCCGCACTGCTGTGTGAATTCTTCTCATGTGAGTATTGCGCTCACCAGACTGTGACTTCCCTGCACTATGTCTTACTCATCTGTGTATCTCAATGCACCTAGCGGCACAGTGCCACACACACACAATAGGTGTATTTAAAAATATTTGGCATGTGACATGGCAGAGTGCCTCCACTGTGCAAGTGTGTGCCTCCTTTACACTGTTTTGACTTATGCTGCATTCACCCATTCACTGAAAATGTGACTTAGCCAGTTGCACCAAATTGCTTGAGATTTTATTTCATGGAAAATTTACTTCTTCTGCCCTATTTCAGTTCGTTACTATCTGGAAATCCCCTTCAGGTGCTGGTTATGGTGGGTGGCTTTTTAGTGCACATGGACTCATTCTAACCTAGGACTACATGACTGAAACCCTGGTCCTGTTATTTTTGGTTCAAATGATTTCAGGGATCAGTTTTATGCTCCAAACAGTGATGTAGCAACTAGACAATTGCTACTTCACTGTTTGGAGCATAAAACTACTATATAATTATTATACTGCATTTTCCGATCTTTCCAATCAATGGAACTCAAAATATAAATTCAAAACTCTTCATCATTTGAAAAACAATAAAGCTAGTGGGGTTGGGGGGAGTAAAATTCTCCCAACACAGAACTTCTACTCCTTCAAATGAATCATTCCACTTCTCAAATATTAAGTTAACTAACTCACCACAAGAAGGACCACATTACCCTTATTAGTGTACTAAAGTCTATTTATTTGAATAAAATGGAATTTTTGCAAGGTTTGGCCTACAATACATCCTGAGGTTTGAACTTACCTTTACATCTGCCTTACCTGCCTAAATTTCAAAAGCTGAAAAGAGATAAAATTTTATTCAATGTGGCAGTGAAAACTATAACCAAACTATTTGTATCATAGTCTTTGTAATTTTAGCTGGGTAACATGAACACTATTTTTTCTACTTTTTATCAAAAATAAAGGAATACTCTCTATTGATGCTTTTAGATGTTCTGTGTATATAGACCCACTGTGTGTGTGTCACTGTGTGTCTGTATGTGTATGCATGTGTGTCTCTTCCTATGTCAGATCACGGGTCCTTTCAGCAGTTTTCAGGGTAGGATGAAACATACCAGTGTAAAATCTCTGTTCCAAACCTCCCTAAGGAAAGCTTATGGATGATGTCTCAGGCCACATTATGTGGTAAAATTAAACCATATTCATTAAGGTTCCACTAATTAGTAATTCAGTGTGTGCAAAAGTCGATTACACCATGAAAATTAATAATGCAATTAAATTTGTATGTGGGCACATTTACCTTAAGAAAAGAATTTAAGAACCCTAGCACATTATTTGAATGCTAATTACAAATGAACAATTTCTTAAGTCACTAAATCAATTCCATCTGGATAAACAAATATTTTTAAGTTATTGTTACTCTGTGCTTATAAGTAATGAGTTATATGTATTCAAATATTCTACAATGTAAGCATTTCAGAAATTTAAACTACCTTTCCCAGTAAACATAAATCTTTGTATTACTATTGCATTTATTTTTCACAAACTCAATTTCATTTCCTAGAATGATTCCTCAGGTATAAATACCTAAAAAGATGTGTTCTTTCTTTTATTCACACTCAGTGAAAATGCAAAATAACCTCAGTATTTAAAGATGCTACCAGAGTAAGTGTTCATACCTTAGTTGTAATGATATTTGAAGATGGGGCCATTAGAAGATAATCAGGGTTAGATGAGATCATGAGGGTAGGGCCTTGCTCTAATGGGACTGGTGTCCTTATAAATGAGGGAGAGATACCAGAGCTCTCTCTCAGAGATCAGTCCATGTGAGAACACAGCAAGACGTGGCTGGCTTTCAGCAAGCCAGGAAGATTGCCCTCACCAGAAACAAATCAATCAGAACTTTGACCTTGAACTTCTAGCTTCCAGAACTGTGAGAAAATAAATTCCAATTATTTAAGCCATTCAGTCTACGTTATCTTGTCATGATAGTCTATGTTGTCTTATCATGTCACTGAGCAGACTAATACAGTGCGTTTTTTAAACCCAGGAAGATTAAGCCAAAGTAAGTTTCAAAAGCACATCAAATAATATACCCAAATGGAACTCTAGGCCCAAAATACAATTACTACCAACACCCTCACTTTTTCTGATTAAAAATAACCTATGATTCACATAAGTTTAACCTCTTGTACAATCTAATCACTGCAAATCAATGGCCATTGAGGACAAGAAGCCAAGGACCAACGGCAGCAGTTTTGGTGATGATGAGGAATACAGGCTATGAGCGAGCAGTGTGAAAAGCTCCAGCTCGGCTGTGTGCACTTTTCAATGTCTACATATTTCTTGAAATTGTTAGTTAAGAAGAGTGATCCAACTTTCTCATTACTACTTCCTAAAGTTACATTTTATTAAATTTCATTTAAAAGATTTCCACTTCACATCTATTCATGTTCATCAAATATTTATTAAACATCTCCTACATGTCAAGCACTGTACTAGGCACTCATGTCACAAAGAAAAGATAAAGATTTCGGATGATAAAGAGATGTCAGGTGTGAATTAAAAAGCATCAGAGCCTTAAATCTCTAACCCTGGGAACTCCAAACCACTTAATGAAACTTTGGATGACAAATAGGCATCCCAAACTCTACTTGTCCTAAAACTGAACTCCTGATCACTATCACCACCAGCATCACCATCCCACCCCTCATTAATAAAATCTGATCTTCCCAAAGTCCTCTTCTCCAATAAGTATCACCTCCATCCATCCAGAAACCTTAAAGTCATTCTGAGTCCTTTCTTTCATACCCAAATCTAATAGATCTTGCCTGTTCTACTTTTATAATATATCCAACATGTGACCATTTTCCCTTCCACAATCTGCTATCACAATGAGCTGATCGTCCCCCTGGCTGGTCTCCCTGTTTCCACCCTCTCCCTTCTACTGATTATTCTCAATACAGCATTCAGAGAGATCTTACCACACCTCTATGCAAAGCCCTCCAATGGTTCCCCAACAACTCAGAATAAATGCCGAAATCGCTACATAATCAGTCCTCCTGTGCTAAACCTCTGGTGTCAACACCCTCCATCTGCCGCTACCTACCTACTCCAGCCCTGAAGCCCCCATTACTCGCTGTGCCACGACAAGATACACCTAGAAAGTCAATGATGTTTTCTCCTCTCTTCACCACTAAGCTGGCTCTATTGCTTCATTCAATCCTTCTTCAAAACCACTTCATTATCAGTGAAGCCTTCCAAGTGTGGCCTTACTCAACTTAATATTTTTCTATAATATTTACTAACATCTAACACACTATCTGTTTTGTTTGTGTGCCTCTCCTCACTAGAATGTCATCTCCATGTACTAAGTAAGCAAAGGCTTTGTTGGTAGCTGTGCCTTCAATGCCTAAAATAGTGGGACACAGGAGACCCTTGTAAATATTTGTTGACTTAATTTCTATTACAAGAACTCATAGGAGTAGTGAATGTTTACCGATATCTGCTAAGGTACAAAAAGCTCTGCAGTGAGATTCATTGTAAAATAAAAATAAATAAAAATAAAAAACCATCTGCTTTAATGCAAAAGGTTCTAGGCCAGCCCCCTCGACCCTTAAAGGGTTTCTGTGCAGCCACATCCTCACGTTTGTAATGGGCCTTTCCCTATGTTTCTCAAAAAATTACACCACACAGGGAATATTTCAGCAATAAAAAAATATTTTTCTTAGAATATATCGAAAAAATTATACAGGAATCTGGGGGGAAATACAATTTTTCACAATATTTAGAAGATATCCATTTGACATAAATGGGGAAACTACACATCTCTAATGTTATGTAAACTAAATCAGCATTAAAAATATACATATTTGCATTTAGCCAAGATATTAGAATGAGTAATGATTCTGCTACAAATAAAAATGTTGTATAGAACTTTGCGAGCTACAAAATAGCATTCAGTCTGATAAAGAACTTGTATCCAGAATACATGAAGCACTCTCACTACTCAAGAAAAAAACACTTAATTTTTCAAAATGCTAAATGTAGTATGGTATCCTGGATTGTATCCAGACAGAAAAGAATTTAAAAAAAAAAAAAAACTGGTAAGATGCAAATAAAGTCCCTAGTTTAGTAAACAATATTGTTCCCATATTAATTTCTTAGTTTTGACAAATATACCACAGTTCTCTAAGTAGCAAGTATACAAAAAAATTACACACTATATAACTCCATGTAGATGACATTCTAGAAAAGACAAAACAATAGGAATAAAAACCATACCAGTGGTTGCCAGAGGCAGAGCTAATCAGGAGACTAACTACAGAAAGGGACAAGCGAACTTTTCAGGGTGAAGAAAATGTCTTTGACCGTGGTGGTGGTGGTTACATGACTGTACATGTGTAAAAAAAGCTCATAGTATTTTACATTTAAAAGAGCCAAGTCTTACTATACATAAATTATGACTTTTGAATAAGTTGCATCCAACTTAACTGCAGCTTTTTTTTTTTTAATTCCTAATACAGTGCTGGTAGTAAAATGCTACCACAATAATTAATAGAAATTTAAGCACCCTTTGGCCCAGTAGATATTTACCAGATCACATACCTAAGGAGTATTTATTGTAGCACTCTGTAATGGCTACACACACACACACACGCGCACGCACCAAAGGAAGCTCATGTACTGGTTTTAGAAAGATCTCCAATTTATATTTTATGCTAAGTAAATAAGCAAGAGGTAGGCACATAGATATAATTTTGAGGGTATGGAATATTTCTATGGATCTATACATGGACTTTTCTTAAAAATCTTTAAAAGAATAAACAAGCAACTAAAATCACCTACTAGCATTAAAGGGTTAGGATTTAGGCCTATGTGGAACGCAGGAGGAACTAAGACTCTCCTCTGTATACTTATTTATACTTTGTGATATATGAACCATGAAAAAAAAACTAAGTAATATTTAAGACACTAATTTTAAATATAGTTTAAGTACAAATTATGAACATTTTTAGAACACTGAAAACAGTCCAGAGGCAGAAAACATGATCATGTACACTTACAATGCAAGTTAACTTTCAATTACCAAGAGAAAATGAGCAATCCACATAGGAGACTATATATTTAACCTTGCTTGCTGACCCCAGTACCCCACAAAAATAGAAGAAAATAAGGAGTATAAAAAATAAGAAAACAAAGAATGTTTGGAAAGAAAGGGTATAATTTTTTAAAGGAAGCATAAATGAGAAAACTCAGATTTAAAAAGCCAAGAGCTTGTTACACCTTTAGAAACCCTCTATCTTTCTGTCCTAGAGTGCTGTGCTTTTCCATCTCTAAAGCAAAAGTAATATTTTCTATGACTTATAAGGGCCAAAGAAAAACAAATAGGACTTTTGCCACAGACACAAAGTGACAAATGTCCTCTGCAAATGAACAACTAAAGACATCATTTAAACACAGATATACACCCAACACAACCAGAGCATCTGGATGAAATATTTTAGGATTTCAGAAGCATTTAAGACTCCTTTAAGATTTTACGGTCCAAAATCTAGCAATCTGCCTTTCATTCTGTAGTTGAGACTGAAGTATAACCATAAAACTGTGCAGAGCTAGGTAAGTTCAAATAGCTTAAACAGTATCTCTGTGCGAGATACAGGCCTGCGAACTGAATCTTAGCATATCTGAATAAATGTTTCTGAATTCTGGTCAAAGTCTAGTCCAAATAGCCTCTTTCTGAATAGTGTGGCCAGACAACAAAGTTCACTTGCAAGCTAAGACAGCCTCATGGCAACAGTTAAAAAAGCAGAAGTGCCAGGAATGTTTTACCCTCCAACCTGCTAATTTCAAAGGCTATAACCCATTCCAATCTGGTCCCTGGTAGCAATCTCCCAAACCTTTTCTCTGGCTTTTTTAGTCAGTACTGAAAACCAAGGTTCTCAGCTACATTCCTACACAGAAAGGCTAAGTATTAAAGTAACTCCACATTGGAACTTCATAAGCAATGAAAATAAGTATGACAATTCCATTTCCGACAAATCAGCAGATGCCTGATTGTGCTACTACTGAGAAAAACTGGTTACTTTCCCAAATACAGAACCACCTGAAAAGCATGAAGCTAGCCCATTCCAAAAACCAATATGTAACTGAACTTACCACTTACGTTATTCTTCAACTAGCAAAAAAAAAATCTCTAATAGTGTAGTCGATTACTAAAAAAATAAATAAAACACAAACGCAAAACAAAACTAAGAACCAAAAAAATAAAGCACTAATCAGAAGATATCAATACATTTACATCCTTAACATGGTGCCTACTGACAAAATTAACAATAAATAAATATTAGATGCTATTAAAACCATCATGTGAAACTCATTATTTTCAAATAAACCTGGAGATTAGGACAGGCTATTTTAAAAGGTATAGTTAAAATAACAATGGCTAACATTTATTGATCCATTTGCTTGGCACCTGGATCTAATTTAAAAGTAGACCTCCCTGCCCCACTCTACTAACTGCGATTGTTTTTAAAATTTTAATAAAATTAGATTTTAAACCTGAAGCCCATCTCTGAAGTGTAAGTAACCTAGTGAGACATTTCAAATAAAGAAAAACATCCTAAGCAAGTCGGAACCCCATTGTGTAAAAGTCCTTATTAAAAACAATACAGACATTTATACCCAGTCTTACTGCAGAGGGAGTACAGTACAGTGGGAAAAAAAGTGGACTTTAAATCAGATAATCTGTGTCCTTAAGGAAATTACTTAACCTGTCTGTATATCAGTTTTTTCACTGGTAAATTGAAGACAGCACCTCCTGCTTAATTGGGTTGGTGGAAAAATTTTTAAAATGTGAGAAAACACCTAGTTGACTTTCTGGCACATAACAGACACAATAAATGTCAAATGTTTTGCCATGTCTTTCCTCAGCTGTTCTTTCTGAATTATGCTCTCTCTAAATATAAAATGAACAACAAATAAGATAACTCAAGGTATATTATTACACTGACTGGCAACCTAAAACAGCTAACATAGCACTTTGAAATGGGCTGCATTTAAGTAACTTATTTAAGGATAATAGAGGCATGATACAAAGATTCACTTACTGTTGCACCTTTTAATGGGGAACATTTATTATGAAATTCAAATTCCTCTTCAAATTCTTCAAAAGCAGTTGGAATTTCTACTCCAAATTCTTATTCCTATTAACAGTCTTATGAACATTTCTGGCTATATATCTAAGTTCACATAATATCCAAATTTAAATACAGAATGACAGATTTCAATAACCAAAAAAGAAAACTGTATCCATTCATAGCATATAATTATAAAACTTATTCCAAAAATATGGATTCTGATAAACACACTTAGACTATATATACATATGAAACATGGAAAGACTGTCACTTTGAGCACTTCTGAAAGTGAAGAATTTGGGGTTCAGTTTTTTTACTTAAAATAAAGTGAATAAAACTATATAAAATATACTTGTGTAGATGAGTTTTATACTTGTGTAGATGAGTTTTATACTTTTATCAAAAAAAGCTCTTAAAAAATTGAACATGAAGCCTATGCTTTTAAAATGATCCAGGTAAGTATTAACCTGGACAACCAAATAAAGAAATATTCTGAAAACATGTTTCTACTGCTTTACACACACCAAAGAGACAAATTTCCATTAATGCTACTAGCCAAAATTAAAAGTATCTTAGTCTATAATCTTTATAAATGACTCACAATTTCTACTGGCACTAATACTTTTGATATGTCAATGAAAGTATATGCCCTATAGTAGTGTAGTGTTTTCTATTTGTTAAGTACTTTCTCACATATTATGCTCACTTAAGCCTTACAACCACCCTGAAAAATAGGTAAGGCAAACAGTGTGCCCTATTTTACAGACCAGAGAAAGAAGGCCCAAAGAAAGTTGCCACGATCATACCAGTAGACAACAGGAGTATGACACCAAGTCCCTCTTCTCCGGCTGCTCTTCCTCATCAGAATTCCAGATCTCAAAATGAGTGACATCATTAGGGTAACATCAGTACAAAAGAAGTTCAGACATGATGAGTCTCAATATTTTTTTCTTCTTTGATCTTACAAGAGATTGAATATATAATTTAAAATATTGTTGGTCGAACTTAAGAAATGTTACAATACATAAAATGTTCAGAATCCAGTGAAAACAAATGTATACATACCCAAATATAATCCAAGGCAACAAAATGAAGTCCGAGGCTTAGGAATTTATCATGTTATGCCTTGAATTCAGGTTCTTACTTTTGACTTGTTTCTGTGACTGACACAAGTCATGGCGACTAAGTAAAATTTGAATCACTATCGCCTAACTAGGCAATCATAACCAATTTTGGCTCAGTCTTAAAACAATCACAAGCCTAAATTATGTTACATTTAAATAACACACAAAAAAAATCTGGATTAAATTTTAAAATTAAACCAAATTAGGTTGTACCCCATCAGTATTGCTTTTTGAATTACTATGAGAATGTCTGACACACTCCTATATTAAAATAGTTATAGAATGCTAAGATATTATAAAAACACCATGGAAACACAAATATCAAGAAGACAGTTTCACTTTCAAGGACTTCTGCAGTTTAAAATAGGAGATAAGATGTGTATACCTAATAATTATGAAATAATTACTACAGGATAAATGACTTAAAGAAATATGCAAGCTAAAAAAAAACAGTAAAAATCCGTAAAGAAAAATTCAACTTCCAGCCCAAGTGACCAGAAACAGCTTCATGAAGGAGGAAACATTTAGGTGAGTCCTTAAAAAATGACCAGAATAGGTGAGGGAGGTAGATCAGCATCTCCTTGAAGAGTTACTAGCATGGATAAAAGCTTCACTTGTGGGACACTGATAAAGGCTGAGATGACGGCAGTTAGAATAGAAAAAACTAAAAAGAAAAATGAACGAATGTGTTCTTTCCTGAACTCCAAGGTTAGCTTTTTATAAAATCAATTCAAACACAGGAGCAGTTTACCAGGGAGATATCGCAAGATTATTGTTCTTTGTGGTTACAAGTATCATTCTTGACAATTTTACCAACCACATGAATGGAGTCTACTTGACAATGAGAAATGAGGCCTTAGGATTTTCCTCTAAAATACCATCCTAAATAAGTAGGTCCACAACAGCATTTCTCCTCTTATACCTTTGATCTTAAAATCAACTAAGAAAAGTAAAACTGAAGGGAAATGGAAACTAGAACCCAGTCTAAAAGCAGAGAGGAAGGATAAGAATGGGTTCCTCTAAACATTCTGATGCAGTCATTTTCACAATCAGCAGAAGGGAGTATTTATCTAAGGCATGAAGAAGAAAATTCTGAGAAATTCTTATAATCTTCTAAAGAAATGATAGAGAGGGATTAGGCTTTTTCTTTTTTTTTTAAGCCTTGGATAAGAGATAAAGTAAATGACATTTTATAACAAAAGTCATGTAACCTATTCTATAGACTTTAAAAAAAAACTGCAAGATACAAAATACATAATTTTAAGTCATGAGTGAGATCTTTCTTATTTTTCCTTTAAAAAGTTTCACCCAGTTTGATGAGAATTACGGATTGCTTTCCACCAGACTTTTAAAGATTTACAGGAGATACTAGTTATTTTTTTCTTTTTCCTCCATGCTATTTTGTATTGTTTCTACCAATTTGAACGTAAATATTGTTTTTCTGAAAACTGATTCAATGTTTAACATCTACTCCTTTCCTTTAAAAAAAAATCATAATAGAAATGCACAAAATACTATATAACATGAAGCTTTAAATTTAGTTTTGACCATTTCCAGGAGACTACATTGTCTTCATAAATGAGGTAACCTCTGACAGCATAAAAATTGACTATCCTCTAAGAAAAAGTAACTGAAGGAGAGCAAACACTAGGAAAATTTCTATTTGCGAGTGAGTTCTGATACTACATACACTGAATAAAGTCTGCATCAGCATTTTCTACAAAGTTTCAGTTTACACAGAAAGACAGTGTTGCAAATTTGGAGTGGCTAGTGTCCCTCCTAAACCATGATGTGGGCAACTGCTCTCATTTAAGTTAATTCACTTCTAACTCCCAAAATCCCATTAGAATAATCTCTTTTCTTTACACACATTGATATAATTAATTATCACAGATGTTTAAGTTCTAATATGTTAACTAATTATTTAAAAGTTATCTTTGTGGTTGCCAGGAAGTAATAGCTCCTGAAGACAACTCCACAGCACACTAAAAGATGTACTCACACAAGTTTCTGTTTGGATGGAAGACAGAGAAAGCTAAACAACCTAATAAAAAGTAGCTTTATCCCTTGAATCCAATTTCAAGGTTTAGACAATATGCCTACAATCATTTTAAATATGATAAAATGGCAGTAAAATAATTCCTGATTGCAAACTAAATGGAAATTAAGATGTCTTTTAGTAAAACACAAGGTTGATTGAGCAGAGCACCCAGCAATGTGCCAGGTACTGGGCCTAGTATATTTGACGGGCTTAAAGACTCGCAGTTTTATTTTGTTTTGTTTAGTAATAATAAAAGCCTAATTCATTCAGGAATTAATTTTTATTAAAACCGCATCTAACTCTACATTTCTCGAAAATCTAGAGAAAGATCACAGACACTGTTTCGAAAAAGTCAGACTTGAAAACTGAAGACAACAACCTAGACAAAAATATGTCCTTCCTAGAAGCAAAACCTTGTAGGACACAGAAAAACCACATGGTATGAACAGTAACAGATCAACAATAATAAATAATACATATTATACCCAATGTTTTTCAAGATGTTTTCTAAACAGTTACATTAATAATGCGATTGTGGAACAAAATTTATTTTTTCAGAGTGTATTTGTAAAGATCATCAAGAGACATTTTGTTAGAAGGACTAAGTTGTAGCCTATGTTTGACTATACCTAGGAAGAAAAAAATAACTGAGGTTAACAAAACAGTTTTGGTTTTGCTCTTTTTAAATAACAGTGAAACTAGGCTGAGGTGAGTCCTCTCCTCTTCATTCCTCTTTGCCTAAAGACGCCTGTTCAGCAAAAATATTACAGGATTGCAATTATAGAAAACTTATTAGATCTTCGAGCCCTAAAATCGGTTGGAAGTTCTCACTGAAAGCCCAAGAGACAATCCAGAAAAGAATAACTTTATGTGTTCATGCCCCCCCACCAAAAAAGGAGTAAAATAATAAGAACTCATATCATCCCCTTCCAAACTCTCCTTTGGTTTTCCGACAAAGCGAGTTTCCTCATTTACTTAATCATCCTAGTCCAGCCAATGGAATCTTACTGAACGATATTATTCCTAACGTACTACTACTAATATAAATAGAAAAATGGCATATGTCCTACTCAGAACAGTCACTAATTTTAGGTACAGTCCTGAGCCACTGCCGACCAGTTTCTCTGTCTCAATTCAAACTGACACAGATCTGTTTCTTACCCATTTCTATGTAATTGCTAGTCCAGTGTACCAGTCTAGTCGTAGGGTGTACCTCAAGCATTCCAAAAGCCTCCACAACTTCCCCATTCATCCTAATAGTACTCAATTATTTCTCTTCAAGCACTACCCTGACTTCACTGCCTGGATTCAAAAGCCCCCACCGCACATCGAATAAACTAGAAATTCTTAATCTGGCATGATCAAACTTCTCAAGCCTGTAAGCCAATCAGAAGGCAGTGAAACACATGTTTTTGTAACCACTGGGGCCATCAATCGGCAAAATACTTCTTACAGAACATACGCAAAATATGAGGGAATTAATACTTTCAGTATAACGAAAAATACCTATTTAAATATTTCATCAAGAAAACAGATACTGTCTTGCTCAGATCAGTGGGTAAATGTACTCTACCAAGTAACTTTCTAAATATTCAGTTTGAATGTTCCTTAAGCTTTTAATGTCATTACTGGAAAAATTAAGGACTAATAAAATTCATTTGCAAAGGTATGTAAGAAGTAGAACACAAATCTCATGGATAAATGGAATTTAAAAATCAATATTTTTATTTCCTACATTATTGAATACCTCAACTTAATTCACTAATAGCTGTTTATTTCTAAGGTAATAAATTTGTCTTCTGTGGAACTTAATTCACTAATAGCTGTTTATTTCTAAGGTAACAAATTTGTCTTCTGTGGAACCAAAAAAAAACAAAAAAAAAACAAAATAAAACTTCCATCAAGTTATCTGGCCTTGAAATAAATATGGATTAAAAATATGTGATATGTGTCAAGAAAATTAATTTATAATATGGGGACGCAGTCCTCAAAAAGCTCCTAAAGTTTTCATTTGTAAACTGGCTAGTAATAGAAGATGGAATAGCAACTGTAATATTCCTAATTGTAATCACTCGAGAGCTCAAGCAACTGTTGACATTCCCATGTGCTTAGTAAGGCTATATCTTGAAATAATATTCGTCTTTGTGCCTTTATTTTCCCCCATACTCTTGTTTCCCTCGACAGCTGGCTATTGAAGGAAGCAGCCCTGTTAGGAAATTGAGAAGAACCAGAAATAGCCGATGTTCCCAATTTTGACTTCCAGAACAGGTTCCTTCAGGAAGCCTTCCTCTGAGTAGGAGACATGAGTGGGAAGGAGGAAAGACGTGTCAACAGGGAATAGCTTTGTAAAATACACTGTGTGACTGTAAAATATAAGATGTAAAATGTTTAAAAATTAAAAACAGAACTTCCGGAAAAAAATAAAAATTAAAAAAAGGAAATCAGTCGTGACTACTGAAAAAAGTCATTTTACACACAAATAAAACCTGAGTTAAATAATGCTGAATGAGAGAGAAAAACCATGGACAGGTGATTTAGTGTTTTAACCAATTTGATATTCATTTTCCAGCCCATATTCTGTCTTTGAAGTTTTCTAAACTCTAGCGCAAACATTCAAGAAAGTTAACTAGTCAAATTTGTTCAAACTACTTATAAACAGCTCCAAAATGATGCTGCCGTTATTTAATACTTGACTATGAAAACACACACTTAAATTTAAGAAATATCATTAAAAATAAAGATGTTTTCGCTCATGATATTGCTATATTATTAACAGAATCAATCTCTCAAAATTATAAAATATGCTTTCACATAAAAGTTAGGGTACTTCTCATCAAATATTAGAAACTCGCCACTTCTCTTGAGGTAAAACCGAAAACAGAACCAAATAATCTCCCCAGATTCACACTCTTCCAAAGGTATTTGCATTTTTACAGAGATGAGAGTCCAAGAACAAACTTTCTCTATAAAGAGCCAGAGAGTAAATGTTTTAGGCTTTGCAGGCCATACGGTCTCTGTCAACTACTCAACTCAGCCTCTGTAGTATGAAAGCAGCCACAGACAGTACATAAAGAATTAGCTTGGCTGTGTTCCAATAAAACTTTATACACAAAAACAGGCTGTGGGCCAAATTTGGCTTAAGGGCTAAAGTATGCTCACTTCTAATTAGGTGGTAGGGAATTAAATTTTCAATGCTTTGCTGGCTCTGTTTCTGTGACGGGAAGAAATTCACTTTACTACTCTTAGTGTTTATTTCCTCTACTCATGAGTCCAAAGTAAATCAGAGATTTTCAACATTTTTAGTGGTGTATCTCCTTTTATCAAGAACCGATACTGCCATATTTGTTTTCCTCGATGTCACTTCAAGCATCATCAGAAGTGAGGGAAGCTTTCTATGGGTAAGGGCCTTTCAGGTACTCCAGAAATCACACTATCTCCTTCCATGAAGAAGAGCAGTTACATGTCAAAATTTAAAATAAAACAGGGGAAAAGTAGAACACAACGAAGTAAAAGTTAAATGCTACTCTATGTATGTAAAAGCTAAGTTGTCTCTTTGCTAAAAATCTGTTTTAAAAAATTATCTTGAATAAGTTTTATTACACCTTACTTTTTTCTAATGTTTTATATGTAATCGGTAAGTGAAGTAAGACATCAATGGAGCATATTCAATCTATTTCTGACATCGTCCCTTAAAAATGTAATATATTTGCATGTAAATCATTTTACAATTAAAAAACAAATGGTCTATTAAAATGGATCAAGGCTAGGACCTCTACTTAGTAACAGTTCATCAGCAAATTAGTTCTAGATTCTAGAACTGAATTTAAAATTTTACAATTTAGTTTAATTTAAATTACTGTTACTGAGGATAGTCAAAAATCTCAAAGTGATAAAAATCTAAATAATAGAATAAAAGAGTCACAGGAGCCCAGAGGAAGAATTTATACACTCCATTAAATGCTGGTGAAAATACCATGCAAATGACAGCTCAAAATATAAGCACCAGAGTGATTTTAAACATACAGGGAGACAACTAACTACCTAATATACAATAAAAATGCCTTTGTTCCACAAAGTTAGACGTTTCTATAAAGGACTTACGTGTTAACAGAAACTGAACCAAAAACTACTGTTCCTTTTCAGCTTTATTCAATCTGCTGTTAATACAGAAGGATAGAATTACTTTTTCCCCTGTATCTCAAACTCTCAAAAAAGAAAGGTCATCATTAAACAACATTTTTAGCTCCAATTCTATGCTAAGGAGTGTTCTAACTTAGACTCCAAATTCAGGCATATATTATTACATTCTTCTAATCAAAACAAATAACTTATGAAAACAGAATTTTTTTAAATGACAAATACCCTCGACTTTTTCCAATAACATTTCTAGCCATTAGCTTCTGATAGCAAATTGTTTAACTGACCGCACTACACGTTAAGAACAAGTTCTGGTACACTATCATAAAAAGCCCAAAACTAAACACTGCTCTAAGGTAGGACAGAGTATGTACTTAAAAGTTTTAGTAATAAAGCTATTCTTATATAACATTCAATATGATACCATTTTTCTTAAAGATATGTTTATCATAAATATGAACAAATTACAGAAAACTCTAAATGGCTTTTATAAATATTTTACATACAAATGTATATTTATTAATAAAAAGTGATAATTCAGCTTTAGGGAGAAATGACAAATTGAAACTTGAAAGTCCCAGAAAAATGACAAAGTATTACCACAAGTAGAAATATAAGAACACACAAATGAAATACAGTTTTAAAAAATGAAATATAATTTCTGGAATTTTAAAAATAGAGTAAATTTGAAAAAAAGAGGAATTAATTTAGAAAATATAAGCCTATATTTTAAGTCAATATTTCAGTCAATAGTTGTCATTTAAAAATAATTATATTTAAAAGTTACATTCGGTTTTTCATTTATATTTATATATAATGCTCAACCACTGGTATTTTTATCTCTGTTTTCAATTAAGAGACTGTGGTTCAGAAAATAATCATATACCTAGTAAGTGAATCAAAAAGCCGAATATGTCTATATGATCCCATAACTCTAGCTACAGCAATGTAGTCCTACA
>NW_011888869.1:512005-521013 GCF_000151845.1 Pteropus vampyrus | reverse complement strand
AGTTGTCTCTTTGCTAAAAATCTGTTTTAAAAAATTATCTTGAATAAGTTTTATTACACCTTACTTTTTTCTAATGTTTTATATGTAATCGGTAAGTGAAGTAAGACATCAATGGAGCATATTCAATCTATTTCTGACATCGTCCCTTAAAAATGTAATATATTTGCATGTAAATCATTTTACAATTAAAAAACAAATGGTCTATTAAAATGGATCAAGGCTAGGACCTCTACTTAGTAACAGTTCATCAGCAAATTAGTTCTAGATTCTAGAACTGAATTTAAAATTTTATAATTTAGTTTAATTTAAATTACTGTTACTGAGGATAGTCAAAAATCTCAAAGTGATAAAAATCTAAATAATAGAATAAAAGAGTCACAGGAGCCCAGAGGAAGAATTTATACACTCCATTAAATGCTGGTGAAAATACCATGCAAATGACAGCTCAAAATATAAGCACCAGAGTGATTTTAAACATACAGGGAGACAACTAACTACCTAATATACAATAAAAATGCCTTTGTTCCACAAAGTTAGACGTTTCTATAAAGGACTTACGTGTTAACAGAAACTGAACCAAAAACTACTGTTCCTTTTCAGCTTTATTCAATCTGCTGTTAATACAGAAGGATAGAATTACTTTTTCCCCTGTATCTCAAACTCTCAAAAAAGAAAGGTCATCATTAAACAACATTTTTAGCTCCAATTCTATGCTAAGGAGTGTTCTAACTTAGACTCCAAATTCAGGCATATATTATTACATTCTTCTAATCAAAACAAATAACTTATGAAAACAGAATTTTTTTAAATGACAAATACCCTCGACTTTTTCCAATAACATTTCTAGCCATTAGCTTCTGATAGCAAATTGTTTAACTGACCGCACTACACGTTAAGAACAAGTTCTGGTACACTATCATAAAAAGCCCAAAACTAAACACTGCTCTAAGGTAGGACAGAGTATGTACTTAAAAGTTTTAGTAATAAAGCTATTCTTATATAACATTCAATATGATACCATTTTTCTTAAAGATATGTTTATCATAAATATGAACAAATTACAGAAAACTCTAAATGGCTTTTATAAATATTTTACATACAAATGTATATTTATTAATAAAAAGTGATAATTCAGCTTTAGGGAGAAATGACAAATTGAAACTTGAAAGTCCCAGAAAAATGACAAAGTATTACCACAAGTAGAAATATAAGAACACACAAATGAAATACAGTTTTAAAAAATGAAATATAATTTCTGGAATTTTAAAAATAGAGTAAATTTGAAAAAAAGAGGAATTAATTTAGAAAATATAAGCCTATATTTTAAGTCAATATTTCAGTCAATAGTTGTCATTTAAAAATAATTATATTTAAAAGTTACATTCGGTTTTTCATTTATATTTATATATAATGCTCAACCACTGGTATTTTTATCTCTGTTTTCAATTAAGAGACTGTGGTTCAGAAAATAATCATATACCTAGTAAGTGAATCAAAAAGCCGAATATGTCTATATGATCCCATAACTCTAGCTACAGCAATGTAGTCCTACAATCTAGTAAGACGTTCAAAGAGATCTCCTGAGAATCACTGCACAAACGTATTACAATCATCTACTTTCTATGCAAAGTAAGTTGGACAAATATTACCAGGTCACAGCACTCATTAATTGTAATCTTTCTTTCCTGCTTTTCTGTAATATAGAGGCTTAAAATACTCCAATTTCCAGCCTCCTTTTCAACTAGGAGTAGCTAGGTGACACAGTTCTGACCAATGACAAGTACCTAAACGAGGGTTTTCCTGCAAAGTAAAAGACAAATTCTTACCAAAAAAGGGATTTTCAACATCTTTCTTTCCTGGTTGGTGGTGCAGCCACCGTCTTGTGACTTTGATCATTAAAATCACTTGCTAAGTAGAAGACGGGGCCAGTTTCCTTAATGACATCCTTGAGCATCTGCACTGCCTTCCTTTAGATTTCTTACTGTGCGAGATAAATAAGCCCACAGTTAAGCCTATGTGTAGTTTTCAGTAACTTGCAGACTAATGCAATCCAAATACAATGTGTGCTATGAATCAAGTCTATAAAATGAATTATGTTACAAGTCACTTTGGTGAATTAGTTATAAGATATTCTAACGAAAAATTATTTAAGGGTAAAGTAAGATCAGAGAGCGAATGTATTACAACTATTAATAGTAATAGCAGTATCAATAACATAGCAAATACTAATATGAATAGTTACACTATATAAAAAATAACAGTAATAACAGCAAATATTTATCAAACACTTCATGCCAGAGACTGTTAAAGAACTTTAATCTTCACAACCACATGAAGTTGATAATACCACCACATCTTTCATCAATCCTTGATAAGAACAGAATATGGTAAAAGAAAGCTAAATTTATTTACTGAGATCACAACCTTTCTATTATTATGATATTAAAATATCCTTTCTTTTAATATTAAATATCCTTTTCACGTCTCTGAAATGAGAATAGTGGAGAACAAATTTACAATAATTTAAATACTTACTTGGCAAAATAAATAGGTGACAAATCAATATCTGTGCCCAGTGTTTTATGAAGTTTTAACAGTTTGTGAAATCCAAAAGCCTGAGACCCACTAACATTAAGTAACCTGCCAGGGACCACAAAGCAGTTTGTTTGACACCAAAGCCCAGGATCATAGCCAGTAGGTTATATGAAGAAAATAAACTAAATTAACTCAGAACAACTATTCTGTGAATACAATTAATGATAAAATGTATACCTGCAAAAGAAAATAGCCATCCCACGATATATAAAGTGGGAACAAGGACGTTTAAAGAAAAATAATTTTACCACGTTGCCTCCCAGTTTTCCCTGGGTGACGTAGATTTAAACCATACCAGAAAAAGAAGAATCAAGACAGGAATTCCCACCATTCCAATTTAAGTCTCAGGTAATAGTGAGGTTCAGAGGTTCACATTTCAGGTCTCTGCATACACTATCTGTGTCTAAAAGAAGTTTGTGGGACCCTAAATCCAAGAAGCAAAGTAAATGTGCAGACAGTTGGCCTCTAAAGCTGGCTCGATTTCTTCTAGCTCTACAAAAGCAGGAAGATCAGACATGAATAAAGATTAGAAACAAAAACTAAAACACAGTTAAATTCTTCCTTAAGTCAACTGTTGGTGTTTTATGCTAATTGCATTTCAATTTTTTGAACTCATGAATTTTTAAAGCTCATCTCTAGTTGTTTGGAAATGTATGTTTAATCAAGAAGTTTCTTAAAAACCAAACAATGTAACTTGGTCAAATCTTTCTAACAATTTGACCAAGCATTTTCTAACAAATTTGAGTGTGCTTAAAAGAAAATGGAGTTTACAAGACTGCATAATGTACCGATTATGCATAGGAAGGAATCAGAAATTTATTGCCGTGAAGAATTCAAATGATTACTTACATACAGAGCTGGACGAACGTTAAATAGGTTTCCTCTACACCTACACATTTTCACATTTTTTTTTTAATAAGATTTTACTTCAAAGCTTGGCCAGGTCTTTTCTTTTTCACTTGTTTCCTCAAGTGCAATTATTGAAAACGTCAAGCAGAAAATAATACTCTTAAAATACAGGAAATAAATGGTTTATGTCTTTACAATTGAAAGTAGTAAATACCTTTCAGCTTATGGTTTATTTGCAGTTATCCCAACTGTTGGGTCCCATTTTTAATTCAGTCTTTCAGCATCAATTTCAGTTACATGAAAACAGTACATAGTATACAAAAACAGCATGCATTCTCCAGTATTTACCACAGGAAAAGAAAAGGTGGGTGGCTAATGGAGGGGGGCGGCCTCCACAGAATTGGCTTCATAACTAAAATGCAAAGAAATGTACATGAAGGGGAAAAAAGATTTATAGAGATATTTCTACCTTGAGCTAATTTTAAAAGAAACTGCATTTTTTTTTTTCTTTTTAGATCCTAAAAGAAAAAGTCCTAAAAAGTCAAAATGAGAGTACTGAACACACTCAGCTTGGATAGTATTATCAGCTATAGCTATAGACTTTTTAAACACATCCTTGCCACTCCCTTCCCTCCCCCGCTTCCACCTACGCCCCCTACTAAAAGTAACAATTTAAAGAATTTTTAAATTCACAGGAAATAAAAATGGGAGGGGGGACCTACAATCTTAATTTTACCTAGATTGACTTCCTTCAGCTACCGTCACTTCTTTTCTATTTTGCTTAAGGTACACAGAGTATTTTATTTCCTACACACTCTTTCTTATAACAAATCTTCTAATTTACTGAAATTCAGGATCATAAAATGCTCAAAACTGGCAAATTCCACTGTACTTTGTGAATACCTAAAAAATTCAGGTAGGAATAAAGATGAGTAAATAGTTGAAAGTTATTATTTTAGCCCTTCTTGTCCATTTACATGTGTGTGTGTCAAATTTCATCACCTGTCCTAATTTTTTTTCTGGTCCAGAATCGAATCCAGCATCCCACATCTCGGTTGGTTATCTCGTTTCCTCAGTCTTTTCCAGTCTTCAGCATTTCATCCTTTGATATCCTGGACATGTTTGAGTATTAGGCAGTTATTTTGTAGAATGTCCTTCAACTTGAGTTTGTCCAATGTTTTCCGACACTTAGACTGAAATACTTTAGTAAGAATTCAACCACAGATGTGCCCTTCTCAGTGAATCATGCTATGTCTTATTACTGGTGATATAACTTTGATCACCTGGTTAATTTAGTGTCTACCAGTTTCCTTCACTGTAAAGGTAAGATCAGAGAGCGAATGTATTACAACTATTAATAGTAATAGCAGTATCAATAACATAGCAAATACTAATATGAATAGTTACACTATATAAAAAATAACAGTAATAACAGCAAATATTTATCAAACACTTCATGCCAGAGACTGTTAAAGAACTTTAATCTTCACAACCACATGAAGTTGATAATACCACCACATCTTTCATCAATCCTTGATAAGAACAGAATATGGTAAAAGAAAGCTAAATTTATTTACTGAGATCACAACCTTTCTATTATTATGATATTAAAATATTCTTTCTTTTAATATTAAATATCCTTTTCACGTCTCTGAAATGAGAATAGTGGAGAACAAATTTACAATAATTTAAATACTTACTTGGCAAAATAAATAGGTGACAAATCAATATCTGTGCCCAGTGTTTTATGAAGTTTTAACAGTTTGTGAAATCCAAAAGCCTGAGACCCACTAACATTAAGTAACCTGCCAGGGACCACAAAGCAGTTTGTTTGACACCAAAGCCCAGGATCATAGCCAGTAGGTTATATGAAGAAAATAAACTAAATTAACTCAGAACAACTATTCTGTGAATACAATTAATGATAAAATGTATACCTGCAAAAGAAAATAGCCATCCCACGATATATAAAGTGGGAACAAGGACGTTTAAAGAAAAATAATTTTACCACGTTGCCTCCCAGTTTTCCCTGGGTGACGTAGATTTAAACCATACCAGAAAAAGAAGAATCAAGACAGGAATTCCCACCATTCCAATTTAAGTCTCAGGTAATAGTGAGGTTCAGAGGTTCACATTTCAGGTCTCTGCATACACTATCTGTGTCTAAAAGAAGTTTGTGGGACCCTAAATCCAAGAAGCAAAGTAAATGTGCAGACAGTTGGCCTCTAAAGCTGGCTCGATTTCTTCTAGCTCTACAAAAGCAGGAAGATCAGACATGAATAAAGATTAGAAACAAAAACTAAAACACAGTTAAATTCTTCCTTAAGTCAACTGTTGGTGTTTTATGCTAATTGCATTTCAATTTTTTGAACTCATGAATTTTTAAAGCTCATCTCTAGTTGTTTGGAAATGTATGTTTAATCAAGAAGTTTCTTAAAAACCAAACAATGTAACTTGGTCAAATCTTTCTAACAATTTGACCAAGCATTTTCTAACAAATTTGAGTGTGCTTAAAAGAAAATGGAGTTTACAAGACTGCATAATGTACCGATTATGCATAGGAAGGAATCAGAAATTTATTGCCGTGAAGAATTCAAATGATTACTTACATACAGAGCTGGACGAACGGTAAATAGGTTTCCTCTACACCTGCACATTTTCACATTTTTTTTTAATAAGATTTTACTTCAAAGCTTGGCCAGGTCTTTTCTTTTTCACTTGTTTCCTCAAGTGCAATTATTGAAAACGTCAAGCAGAAAATAATACTCTTAAAATACAGGAAATAAATGGTTTATGTCTTTACAATTGAAAGTAGTAAATACCTTTCAGCTTAT
This sequence comes from Pteropus vampyrus, assembly GCF_000151845.1. Classification (NCBI taxonomy): domain Eukaryota; kingdom Metazoa; phylum Chordata; class Mammalia; order Chiroptera; family Pteropodidae; genus Pteropus; species Pteropus vampyrus. The sequence goes on along the minus strand of NW_011888869.1, from coordinate 514,735 downwards.
GGTTTATTTGCAGTTATCCCAACTGTTGGGTCCCATTTTTAATTCAGTCTTTCAGCATCAATTTCAGTTACATGAAAACAGTACATAGTATACAAAAACAGCATGCATTCTCCAGTATTTACCACAGGAAAAGAAAAGGTGGGTGGCTAATGGAGGGGGGCGGCCTCCACAGAATTGGCTTCATAACTAAAATGCAAAGAAATGTACATGAAGGGGAAAAAAGATTTATAGAGATATTTCTACCTTGAGCTAATTTTAAAAGAAACTGCATTTTTTTTTTTCTTTTTAGATCCTAAAAGAAAAAGTCCTAAAAAGTCAAAATGAGAGTACTGAACACACTCAGCTTGGATAGTATTATCAGCTATAGCTATAGACTTTTTAAACACATCCTTGCCACTCCCTTCCCTCCCCCGCTTCCACCTACGCCCCCTACTAAAAGTAACAATTTAAAGAATTTTTAAATTCACAGGAAATAAAAATGGGAGGGGGGACCTACAATCTTAATTTTACCTAGATTGACTTCCTTCAGCTACCGTCACTTCTTTTCTATTTTGCTTAAGGTACACAGAGTATTTTATTTCCTACACACTCTTTCTTATAACAAATCTTCTAATTTACTGAAATTCAGGATCATAAAATGCTCAAAACTGGCAAATTCCACTGTACTTTGTGAATACCTAAAAAATTCAGGTAGGAATAAAGATGAGTAAATAGCTGAAAGTTATTATTTTAGCCCTTCTTGTCCATTTACATGTGTGTGTGTCAAATTTCATCACCTGTCCTAATTTTTTTTCCGGTCCAGAATCGAATCCAGCATCCCACATCTCGGTTGGTTATCTCGTTTCCTCAGTCTTTTCCAGTCTTCAGCATTTCATCCTTTGATATCCTGGACATGTTTGAGTATTAGGCAGTTATTTTGTAGAATGTCCTTAAACTTGAGTTTGTCCAATGTTTTCCGACACTTAGACTGAAATACTTTAGTAAGAATTCAACCACAGATGTGCCCTTCTCAGTGAATCATGCTATGTCTTATTACTGGTGATATAACTTTGATCACCTGGTTAATTTAGTGTCTACCAGTTTCCTTCACTGTAAAGTTATTTATTAATGTCCATTTATGATTAATTAATTAATTAATTAATCTCGTGGCAAAGATACTTTGAGACTGTGCAAATATTTGATACATGATATTTGATACATGATACTTCTCATCATACTTTCATCCAACTAATTTTGACATCCGATGATAACTCTTTCTTGCAACAATTATTACTGTGATGTTTGACTACTGGTGATTTTCTCTTTCAATCATTCCTTCTATGTATTTTATTGTAATTCCTCTGTAACAAAAAGCTGTCTCTTCTCCACCAATTATTTACTAATTCAATTATTTACTTATACTAGTATGAGCTCATGAAATATTTTTCCCCTAGAGGTTATAATCCATTATTTATTTTGTTGCTCAAACTGCTGCTCGATTTGGACACTGGGACGCCTTTGTATATACATTCATTAGACTGCCTTTTGAATTGTAAAAAATGCCACTTCAGCTGGGGAAGAACAAGTAATTTCTTTGTATGAGGAATCATTGATGGCTAAGCCTAACCTTACCACATTCATTATGACTATATATACACATATATATGGAACTACGCATATTGAAAAATTCCAAATATATTATACTATTATACCTCTTGCTTATCCAAGACTTTATAATCGTTAGTCTTTAAAACATTATTACTAGAGACTTTTCTCATCATTGTCACTATTTACATGCACCTCGCCTCCCCCCCTACACACAATCCCCAGATGTTACTGGTATTTCAGGAACATAAACTCAAACCACTCAGTGACAACAGTAGAAATTCGTTTTAGCTAAAAGGTAATGAGCCTTATTTATGCTGAGTGAAAAAAAAAGCCAATATTTAAAGATCAAATACTGTATGATTCCATTTATATAACATTCTTGAAATGACAAAATTATAGCAGTGAAGAACAGATTAATCTTTGTCAGAGGTAGGGTCAGGGAGTAGCTGTGGCCATAAAAGAGCAACAAGAGGAATTCTTGTGGTGATGTATCTTGACTGTCAATGTCGATATCCCATGCTGATAGTGTACTATAGTTTTGCAAGATATTAGTAATGGAAAAAACTGGGTAAAGGGTGCACAGGATCTCTCTGCATTCTTTCTTAAAAATGCATATAAGTCTACAGTTATCTCAACCTAAAAAGTTCATTTAAAAAAAAAAAGGTTATGAATTTTAACTCTGGGGTGAATGAATACTCAGGAGAAATCAGATATACACCACAGTGCCCCAAGCCCTAGATCCACTGATTGCTAGTTTAGCTTCTAGGAAAGTTACTACCAGGCCTCACTAGAAAAACCAACTAACAGCTAATTCTTCTTTAGGGTCTTTTCTTATTAGCTTGAATGTTGCATAGGAATGAATACCATGAATTAGAGAAGAACAGAAAGCTGCTGAGGGCCAGATATCACAGCGAGCATTAGTTTGTCAGCTAAACTACCAACAGTTAACAGGATTAAATGTAATTTTTTTTTTCAATTCATTTAGCTCACATCAAATATTTGAGAAATTCTGAATCTCCACAAACTGATTTTTGACTTGTAGGAGATAAGCAATGGAAGAGAGTTTTAGTTCCAATGACAAAACAATGTTCCCTTTCAAGTCACTGACAGCAATTCCTCCAAAATACTTTTTAGGATTAATGA
>NW_011888869.1:504436-511260 GCF_000151845.1 Pteropus vampyrus | reverse complement strand
ACCCCCATAGGTTGTTATTTTGAATCTTAGAAGATAAAATACAAAAAAATTTCTTAGATTGTAATGTGATATACAGATGGTAGTTGTCATTATTTCTGTTTTCTCACATATCAATGGAAGGCTATAATAGACATAGCTGAGTGATGATAGTTCGGCTCTGCACCGTGCAATATGGTAGCTACTAACCACGTGTAGCCATTAGGCACTTGAAGAGCAGCTAGTCCAAATTGCTATGGGCTATAAGTATAAATACACACAGGAGTTTAAGACTTAGTATGAAAACATGTAAAATAGCACATTAATTTTTTTAATATTAATTGTATGTTTAAATAACACTTTTTGGATGTATAAAGTTAAAGAAAAATCACCAAAATTTTTTAAAAATGCAATGACTAAACTTTCCACTCCACAAAAACTAACCCCAACACCACACCAAAGACAAATCTGTTCACAGATTGAAGAAAAGGAAAACACCTGAAAACACTAAGAAACACATACTTAATACAATTCAGTAAGTAGTGGTTAATTAGCATGTGAGAAAAGAGGTGTTTTCCTGAAAAGATAAAAATCCTAAACCAAAATAATGTGGCAATCAGCTTATTTTTCTCCCCACAAAGGCTGACATTATAACCACTGAATATATTTTTACTAACTATATATATATTTAAGCTCTGACAAAGCTACAAAAGACCAATTATATGTACTACAAATTGCTTTTCCTTTCTCATTTAACATTAATTAATCTATCTAAACAAAAAATAGCACAGGGGAATACAGAACTGTTCTCAAAGTCACACTACCATCATTACATGGTGTCATCTCAAGTCGACTGTGAATTTTTATATAAATAAATGCACTTTTGCCTGCTTAAATTCAGACATTCCTCAACTCTTCTGAAGTATGGAATGCTTTGATATCACATTATCATTACAGGCTAAGAAAATCCAATGTATTTAGCATAATAATATGATAAATCAGACATTTCATATTAAATTCCAAAATCTACGTATAGGATATTAAAGTTTAAGGAAAAATAGTGTAAGGAAAAAAAATTCTTAAAAATCAAGAAAATTATATTCAGCAACTTGGGGTTTTTTCCTCCCTATGAACTAGGAAATGTCCGTTATTGTCATTTGCCACGATGTAGTGGTGAGCACAGTTTGCCACAATGAGTAGCTGAAAAAAATGTGTACACATTCGGTCAGCTTGTCCAGCAGAGTCTAGTAGATGGACATTTCTAGTCCATTTCCATTGTGTAACTCAGGCTTCAACCATCTCAAGCCTGAAGAACAGGCATCAGCCTTTAATATAACCCTTGAGCTGCTCTCACGCTCCTCCAAACCACAAGCTTCTACACTCCAGTGGAGTCACTCCCCATCCCCCACTCACTCCCTTGGCTCCAAGTACACTGAACAAAGGTCTACGTATATTTCCTTACAATCACGTGTGCTACTTACATAATAATGGGTCAGTCCGTAATATCCTTCATGTCTCCTATTCCATTGGTGGGTGAATTCCTACTTCCCCCCAGGACTCAATACACATTCCCCTGGGAAGTCCACAGCCTCTTCAGTGTTGGCAGAAGACAACTGTTACAGCACTGATGAATCACATCCTACTTACAGGATACAAGAGATTGATGAATTACTTGAGAGACATATGTCTCATTCATCTTTGAATTCCCAAGGCTTGAGAAATAATAGGCATTTCATTAAAATGCACTGTGATGAGAACTATGATTAGACATTGCACTAAATAATAAATGTTCTTTCTTTCACTTAATCCCCAAAACAACCTCAGGAAGCTATTATCCTTATTTTACAGATGAGGAAACTGCTACCAAAAATGGGGTAAAAAGAAGGAATAGTCCATAAAACACAGGTATCAAGGAACTATCACCAGTGTCCACATTTCTATATCTCTTTAGATTGAAGTTACTTTGGGTCATTACAATTCCTTTTTACTACCTATAAAACTTACAAAATAAACACGTGTGAAAAAAAGTAAGTTTTCAAATGAGTCAAAAAGCAGCACAGTCTTTGCGTTTGTAAAAGGTTATTTTATCTTTACTTCAGAGTTAATTTGTATTTGAGGCATATTCGACTATTACTCTATGTAAGATTACTTCACATGACTTGAATTTCAAGTATCACCAATAGCAGACCTTACTGTGATCATTTAACTCACCCCAAAATCCACTCAGATCGTTTTCTTCAGGTCAACAGTAAAATTTTAAAAAAGAAGACGACGATACAATGAGTTTTCATATGAAGCAAAGAAAATTTGATTTCAGGAACTGAGCTTTGAAGTGATAGTAGAGCCTATCTTTCTTATTAAATGGCAAAACCGTTAATAAAACAGTGATCGGAGGGCATAGCTTTTTTTTTTTAAAGTTTCCTCTTGAGAGGAAACATTGGCAACAAGTTGGCAACCCGGTAGTTCTCTTTCTTTTTTTATTTTATTTTTTAACTGTTCTGTAAAAGCCCAAGGTCTGGGAAGGGCTGCGTTAATCCAGGCTCTACATACAGCCCTGCAGTTTGAGAGACTCATTCTGAACCTCAGCCAAGATATGCAAAGCTAATTATGGAACTGTTAATTACTAAATGTTTAAAAGGTTATTTGAAGGCAACTAAGTTTCCACCAGTATTGCAAAAGAATGTTAATTTTTTTATCATAAATTTTTTATCATAAATTTAAGTCCTCATTTGTTCAAAGTCACATGCTAATATGGTTTGAAATGAGTATTTGTTATAAATGTTTTTTAATCTACAAATTCAAATATTGTTATGAAAGCTAAATACTTGTAGCTAAACAGGCATTACTTTGTGAGACATGCTTTTCAAAACTGCACACAGATCATTTACTTGTGTTTTATGAACAAAAACTACTTAAAAAGCGAATGTGCATTACTAGGGCCCAAAAATGAGCTAAAATATTCAATGTATAAATTGTCAAATGAAAATATGAAACTGCTCAGAAAAAATGATCAAAAGAAACTCAAATAGAAAACGATATTAGACACAATTCTACTAGATTTGAAAGTTAAATATCTACAAAAGCTACTCTTTTGTGCAGATTCTCATAATTTGAAGTTTTCTAGGCTAAAGGTATTTTGCAGCCCTCTCATTATGACTCGAGATGTATTCTACTGTGACTTTGCAAAGAACTGTCTTACACTGTATGAACTCTCAGATGACAAATTCACGAATTAGCAACTAAATCAAAAGGTGCAACAGCGAAAAGAATCTTTTTTTCAACAGGGAAGAACAATGTAATGTTTTTAACTAGAAAGGGATATCGTGGGGCATTTTACACTTACCATTTTAGAAAATAACTTTCACAACTAGCTAAAAGCACAATTAAATTAGGTCTTTAAAGCAGAGGAAACAATTCTACAATAGATGTTTCACCTGAAAAACTAAAAACATTATGCATTTAACCACTCTATACAAGCAATTTCAAAGGGTCTGAACTCAACAAGTTAATAAAATGGTTTAGAAAAATCATTTCATTGTTTAAAGCCTTGGGGGATAAAGCTGTTTGTAATTTATTTACGTGTTTTATTTCACTAAATTGCTTTGGTGACCAAGCTTCCCATTTAAGTGATTAAAGACATAAACCCAAATAGTTTAATAAAGCAATTACTTAAGAGTCCTGTTTTTCAACAGAGGTGCACTGAAAAATGTCAATAGAACGTTTAGTGTTCATTATTTTCAAGAGCGTTTGTTATTTAGAACACAGTGCCCCATTGACTAGAGCTTAGCCAGGTTTCCAGACACACAATATGGGACACATATTGGATTAAAGACCACGTTTTTCCTCCTCTCAGAATATCAAGTGAAATAGTGACAGCCCCGAATATGCATGATTTAGCTAAAAATTCAGGTGACAATGATATTTCCCCTTACCATTCCTCCTCTCTAATGACATGCCTAAACAAAATGGGTTCCCATTTTCCAGGTGTGCATGAAAAGCTTCCTAATTTTCAAAGTCCCTGTGTTTACACTGGGGTTGTCCCCACTCCCAGATTCTCTTCTGGCTAACTTCTTAGGTTACACTAGCATCACAATTACTTCTAGGCAACTGACTGACCTAAATACAAAACTATGCCTTCATAGAGTTTGGTAGAGAAACTGGGCTGGTGCAGTAAAAGGAGGAGAAGGAGAAAGGAAAAAGAAAGGAGGAGCGAGGAAGGGGGGGCGGGAGCAGGAGAAGGAGGAGGAGGAGGAGGAGGAGGAGGAGGAGGAGGAGAAACTAAACAAAAAATATGTCTATATATTCCTGTATTCTTTTCTTTTAAAGCACCTTCCTTTTCCCTGTAATAAGAATCACACAAACTTCTTTACCAAGTCTATCCTAAGAAACAGAAGGAAGCACGACAGCAAAATTTTCCTAGTTCACATCCTTCTGTTCATATCAAGCTTATTTAATGTTTGCTTTTCTTATATTACAAAATTCTAATTCCCAAGCATTCATGAAAAAGATAGTACAGAAAAACTTCCAGCTCTTATATTAACGCAGCACTCTATATAAAAAGCACCTTCTACCAAGACATTTTTTACTTTTACTTGAGTAAATTTCAAACTTTCAGATTATTTTTGACAGGCCAGGTGAAGATGGAAAACATTCACATTTAAACCTTTCTCTTTAAAACGATAATAAACGTGAAGGTTTGCATTAGTAATAACCAAGTGAACATCAAAGTTAATAGGGCTGACACTTAAGAATGTACAAAATGTTTGGTAGCTTTCTCTGTTTACCTTTTCTATGAAGGTTTGGTGGGGGGAAATGTGCTGCTTTTAGACTGTCAATGAAGCTTTCATCATGTGGCGTTAGTAGTAACTGGCCCATTTATGACTCAAGCCAAGTTCTATGCTGGGTCAGTTTTTACTCTCTTCTGCACAACTGGCACGGGAACAGGAAAGTTTAACAGTTCATTTATTTGGCACAATCCACACGCTGTCACAGTGAAGGTTTTGTCTCTTCCAGTCTTGTTTGGCGGGCCCCTCCCCCATCCCATCGTAGGTTTCCAGTCATTGCTATTCTATTAATCCACCAAAGGCACCACTTTCCTCACTCTCTAATTTCCACTAAAGGCCTCTGACATCATTTTCTGACCTGTCTTGCTAGGTTCTAATATTCTCAGCATGAGCAATTTCACTTGGCACTTCAAAAATTGAAATATTTCATTGAAATTTGTTTTTCCATCACACTGACACTGGGAACATGCATTTTCAGATGCAGAAGGCTGACTCAATGGACAATTTTAAAACAAACAGTACGTAAGGAAGGCACTTGAGAAGTAGTGCAATGACAGCCAAGGACAAGACTGAAGCAGGACATTCCTTACTTTTGATAAATTAATCCTTTAGAATAGGAACTTTCTGGAGACACTGTACAATGAACGTTCTTGTAAAATTATCACCTGTCTTCCACACGTTTGGTAAATATGTATGATCTATGATTCCCCAGATGCGACTGCTCCATCAAGAAAAATGAAAAATCAGAAACAGTACCAGGTGCCATTGTTGGGCCTTGTCCAAAGACAGCCAATGGAAGATTCTACTTTATTCTGTTCTCCCCACATTAAATAATAACAATCAATGTCAGAGAAGGAGAGCACTTGGATTTGAACAGATGGCATCCAACACCTAACAAGCCCGGCAACTCTTTCGTGCATTAGATCCTAAATGTCTGATGGTCCCAAGGATCAGGAGAGCTTATTTGTCTTAAGAGGGTTGGCAGCAAGATTTCCTGTAGTCACCATCCCAACGCTTAGGAATATGCGTCATTATCCAGTCAGCAACTAAAAGCAAAAATATCAAACCACCACATTTTTATAAAATTTCCCCCTCTCTAGTCCAACTGGGACGACCAAATCCAACACCAGCAGCAATTCCTCCAGTTAAAGAGAGAAACAGACCTGAAGGTAAACGAACGTATAAAGGTTAACAAACTTATCTAGTTTTGACACGGTTGTGCAACACCAAAGGAATCCGCAGGATGCCCTTGAGAGGGAGGGGGGCATTCAAATCTGCCTGCTCTGCACTTATGTCTGCAATGTACACTAAAAGCTCTAACCTAGCTATTCGACTTTTACCCCTTTCATTGGAAAGCTGCATCCCTTTTTCAAAAGAGCAAAATAGTAAATATACGAACGTCTCAATGTTTTTTTACTTTAGAAGGCCAGCAGAAATCTGCCTTTCCCGGAGCCATACAAGTTTCCTCCAATACCTTTTCAAACACCACCGAACTCTAAAAGGTAGAAGGGGCCACACCTTTGAGAGGAAAGGGGCTTGCAGCCAGGGTGGCAGGAGTAGCTGATTACAGAGAGGTGACACCCCACTCCCGAGATTCAGAGGGTTCGGTGTGCGGCTGGGGAAAGGGATAAGCTAATCAGAAATTTCCCTCCTCTGCTGGGCACATAGAGAGAAGGTCAATGATGAGAAAGGCGGCGAAAAGAATATCCAGGAGAGGAAAAAAATAAGCCCAGGATAGCCAGAGAAAAAGATGGAGATGGGATGCCACTGGAAGTTGGGGATCCTACTGGGAGAGGTGGGGTGCTCGGGGCGAACTGTGTCAGGAAGGGGTTGAGGAGGCGGAGATAGGGGAGGGCACACACAGTCTGTGCGGCACAAATCGCGCCAGGTCCCGACGGGTCTCACCTGGGAGGTCCTCTCCGCGGGGTTCTTCATCACCGCCTGGCGGAAGCTGTTATCCACGTAGGACGCCATCTCCCCCCGCGGGCCCGGTCGGGGCCGCTCGGCGCCCTCGTCCGCCTCCTCCCGGCCCAGCGCAGCCGCTGCCTCCGCCCTGCGCGCTCC
>NW_011888869.1:493241-503206 GCF_000151845.1 Pteropus vampyrus | reverse complement strand
TACATGCCGGGCAATCATTTTGAACCCAGGGTTGGGCTCCTGGCTGTTTCAGAGGCGATAGATCCTCTAAGGATTTATTTTGCTTATTTGTAACTTGCTGCAGGGAAAGCGTTTCTCTGCAGCCTTACGTGCTCACTCTGGCACCATCAGACACTTAAATGACCACGAAATTAAGGAGATGGAAACGTGCCAGTTGTAACACTAGACCCAGTACCAGCCCCAGACACGGACGGCAAGTTTTGTGACATAATCAGAGATATTGACAGATCTGACTTTGTATTAGGCAAAGCAAACATCCTTATCCAGACCCCATAGTTCCAAGCCGTACTCACTTGGTGCAGAGAACACTAAAACGTAGCCCTTTAAGATGTTACCACTCCTGCTGCTTCATTTCCCCCTCCTTTTCTCTTTCTGAGCCAGGTCGAGGTGTGTAAGGTCAGCCAAGCACCAGAAACAGCTCTGCTGTTCTGGTCCCAGGGTTTTATTTTTATCTGCCTCCCCCCACCCCCCATTCCCAACAAGTTCATATTTTGATGTCTCTGTGGAGGCTATACTTAGAGGATTGTTACTTTTATGACCTAGTATATTGAACTTTTTAAATTTTTCGAACAAATTTTTTTAACATCTAGTTTATTTTAGACACTTGGAATGGGTTGTGAGCAATCATTTTGGGGTCCTTAAGTCACCTGTGTGGCATTAAACAGATTGCATGGCTTCTTCGAGAAGGGACTGTGCAAACTTGTGAAACTGGATCTGAATTATAAATTGTATCTCTAGATGCTTTATATTACTGTTGCTGAAGCTGCTTCCCCATATTTCTCTGTCACCCCTTAGTTGAGCTCCAGCACCAAATTCTCTATGACATACGCCATCACATTGAAAGCAAGGAACCTGAATAAGTGCCATTACAGTGCTGCAAAGAGTGAAGAAATAAAAATTCAAATCCAATGAAGTGAAAAAATATACCTGACATCTCCATCTGGTGTCTAAAAGACATCTCAGAATTATCATGTACAAACCAGGCTCCAGACCTCTGCCCCAAACGTGCCCTACCCGCAGCTTTCCCCATTCCGGTTAATGCCATCTATACCTTTCCAACTGCCCAGGTGAAAAATTTTGGAGTTTTTCATGACTCTTTCCTCTCTCTTACACCCCAGTAGGGTCAGTAAACCTGTCAGCTCAACCTTCAAAGTACCATATCTGGATTCTAACCTCTACCTACACCTCTACTACCATGACCCTGGTCCGAGGGTCTAAGCCAGCATCCTCTTTTGCCTGCACTTTGCAATAACCACCTACCAGGGCTCCTTCCTCTGCCTTACCTCCAGTAATCTACTTTGAGTTTTTTACTCCAGCTCAAGTCATTCCTCTGCTATAATAATAATAATTATTATTATTTTTTTAATTTAAAAATCCATTAGCTCCCTATTTCATTTAAGGTAAAAGCTAAAGTCTTTACCATGGCCTAAATGATCTATGGACCTGATATCCCCCCCAAACCTTGTCTCTCTGACCTCTTGTCTACTACTCATTTTTACAGCCCAGGTGGCCTTCATGCTATTTCTGAAACATAATAAGCAAGCTCCAGTCTCATAGCTTTTCTGTTTGCTGTTGCTTCTGCCACCAGAATTATCTCCCCACTCTCTCAGCGCATCAGAAAACAAAACAAAATCTAGAATATTGCTCTCTCACCTCCTTCATATCTTCATTCAAATGTCATTTTCCCTGTAACTTCTCTTCCTTTCCTTACCACCACTAACATATATTTTGCCTATTTATTTTTATTGTTTGTCTCCCTCTACTGTAATGTATGCTTCTGAAGTCAATGATATCTGTTCCTTTTGTTCACTGCTATTTCCCTTGACACAATGTACAGTGTATGAGATTGTTATATACATTATCTTCCCTGTGTCCCTGATGGGGCAGGGGAGACTGGGAGAGAAATACCCTCTCTGAGCCTGTTTTCTGTTCTCTAAAAGAAGGATAAAAACTGCATGCCCTGAAGATATGTAAGAATCCAATATAATACATGCAAAGTGCCTTGCATAGTGCTTGAACCTTTGTATGTACTCAACAAATGATAGTTATTTTAAAGATCATTCTCATCATCCCATCCTTTTGAGGTTAGTGGAACAGTCATTATCCTGTTTATAGATGAGGAAACTGAGACCAAAATAGGCTACCTGACTTGCCCTAGTTCCAGTCCTGCCTTTAACCTGGGAAGGACCTGAGACAGGCTAACAAATGGATACCCATATACCCTTTCATAAATATTTAAAGCTATGAATTAACTGGAACATGGTGCTGCAAGGAAGTACTGGCTTCTGGCTTGAAACTCCCACCCCATTTTCTTTCCCTCTTGGCTCCATCCCATACCACAAAAAGGCTCATACACATGAGGACACCCCAGTCTGGACATCAAAACTACCTTGCAAAAGCCCCCTTGGCAATTCCTCCAGCCATCCAGCCTTGGAACACCAGGCCTGGGAGTGGCAGTTTAGTCAGTTCCAAGGTCCTGGGTGCTCAGAGACTAAGGAACTCCTTGTCCCGTGGGAAGGAGCAAAGGTAGAGCAGAGGCCTTCAAAGCATGGGAAGTATGCAAGAACCCCTCACACCCAGATCCCACAGCCAGAAAGTTGTTAATTCCAGATGCAAAACCAGCTCTTATCCCAAATACTGTGATACTGAATTATACCGGTGACCTCAGGTAAGGTTTAATAGTGTGTCTTATCTACCAACAAAATGACTAATTCATTCCTAAGCTACCATTTAACTTCAATTAAAGCCAATTTGCCACTATTTATAATCTACTTATCTACATATGTCAATAATGATAATCACCATTTAACATCTAGGACATCTGATACTTGGCATGCAGTGCTGCTTTATTAACATTTGAGCACTAACAGTGTGCTAGGTATAACATGGATGACAGAATTGGACCCAGCTCTGTAAATTTGTCAAATACTCTAAATCAGACTGTGTCAATCATTGATAATCAATGTGAGCCATCTATCATGCTGTATCATAAAGACAAGTTTAAAAAAATGAGAGTTTCTTTGTTCTGTCTGTACAACCATCATATTATTTAGAAAATCATTAGAGGATAGATAGTTTTAAGTCTAGAAATACATTTTAAATTCTGGACTTAAAACCATTCTACTTGTAAGTTAAAAAGTCTTACTCTTTCCAACTGTAACATCTAACATCTCTAAATATACCATGTAAGTTAGATGTTTAGAGTCATCTTTAAAAGTGAGTTACAGTAATTTTTGAACATTCCTGTGAATACAACTATGATATGAGATTAGGGATTGATATATCTATATACCTATACCTATCTATCTCTCAGAGAGAGAGAGAGTCATTTTATTTAAAAACACGCACACACACATTGAGTGTCTAATGTTCAGTCAATAAATATTAATCGTGTGAAATTTGCCAGGTACTGATCTCGATGCTTTGAATACCAATGGTGAATAAGGCAAACATGCTTCCTTGTGGGAGCTTGTTCCATGTGCCAGGCACTTCCTTGATTTACTCACTTCACCTAGGAGAATGGTGATAAAAAGTGTTCAGGAAGCTGCCCTGCTCTGCTAAGACAAGAGCTTCCTCTGGTTACCATTTTCTCAGATTGTTACAACCCTCTGAAGGCAAGGTCTAGAGCAGAGAGAGGTTGAATTCTATTAAAGACATTCCTCACATACTTCCCCTTCCCTGAGAAACATTTTTTTCTGTTGCTTCTCAGTAACCTCTGCCTTGGAGTCAAGTCAGTAATAATCTCAGGAGAATGGAAGTCTTAGACACTGTTGTTTAGACACTGTATCATTCTTGGTGAGCACACTCCACTAAGAAATATTGTATTCACCTGCAAATATCATTCCAGAGAATCCCTGGTGGAGAGTACAGTTACGGACATCCAGGGAGAGAAAGATACTGTGTGTTCATAGGATAGAGCTCATGGAACAAGTTAGATGAAGTGTATCAAAAGCACAATTAGAATCAGACTTTTAGGTTTGATTTACAGGTATAATAAATTCAGTTTGGAAGATGCTGCCACATGAGTAAAAAGAACACTAATGTAAATGTCATTTAAATGCTTAAGTATTTTAGAACTGATTCTAAGAAAAGACCCATTTTTTTCCTGATTTATCAATGCTGTAACCTTGTTCTGCCTTGGACATAAAAATAAATATATAAATCGAAAAATATTTAAGCTAAAAACACTGTTCTATCTAGTTACGCTGTTGTCTCCCTCACACTGACATAAGTATTTTCTTTCATTGATTTATTTGCATTTGAAATATCAGGCCAGTGGGAGAGAACAACCTTCTTTATTTCCTTATTGTGAGAAAGCAGTTGCTGACATTTTTAAAAGGAAATGCATTGTTAAACTTTTGATCCATCCTCAATTCCTTCTATTGTTGCCTAGTGTTTGATATTTATTTTTATGACTTGCCCTACAGAACTATAGTCCAAAATCGGTCTGCCAATTTAAAGGGGTTTAGGTAAAATATACAGATTAAGTTTTTTTTTTTTAATTTGAAAAGAGGTAAAATTAAGGACTTCACTTTAAAACTTAACAATGTAAATGCCATTACACAATCAACGAGTACTTAATGCATAGATTTTAGAAGCCCATGATATCACTGGATATCATGAATGCTCCAGTTAATAATTCAAAAAAAAAAAACAAAAACCCTTCAATTTCAAACATGCGAAGTTAATCCAGTGAGATAATTCTGTCCTAATGGAGAATTGTATAAAATTGTATCTGGATTTCTCCAGTTATGTTAAGGTGATTACATATAACCGAAATTACATCCATAAGCAAACTGGTATGCAGTGCAGAATTGTAAATGTGTTTAAAGAAGAAGAGCAGTTATGATTATTGCCAGTTCTGGTCTCCACATGGTATTCAAGGGTAAATGCAAGTGTGCTATAATGCAGCTGTCTACTATAGGAGTATCGAAATCAGACAAGGTCATTTGAGCAGAAAAAAAAAAAGCAGTAATCTTGGCCAGCTGTGATTTTTTAAATGCCAATATGCATAATCATTCTGAAGTCATGACTATTTAATATTTGTTAAATTCAAGACTAGTGCTAGGTACCATATTTACATAAACAATGACAAAGTGCCTATGCGTTGAGCTTACAAATCTAAATTAGGCAAAGGAAGTGAAGGGCAAAGAAGGGCGTGGGAAATGCACTGAGGGCCTGTTTAGAAAATGAGGCTATGTTGTTGTATTGTATCAGAAGGTCCATTATGTTGGAATGCAAAAATTTAAAGGAGGGCACTCCACAGGAGAAAAGCTCACTGCCCTTATGGGAGTTGAAGAAGGAAACTGTGAATATGAAATAGCAAAATATATCCAGTTAGAGACCTAAAGGAAGAAAACACAAGGAAATGGCAAAAGAAGGAAACTCTGAACATTGCATGGGGTATGTTACAGGGACCAGTAAAGATAATACATAAGATATGGCTCAGAAGAAAATAGAACTGTCCAGGCCCCTAAGAGGCATAACACAGTTTGTCCTGGCCAATATTTTCCTTACACTAACATTTTACTTATCACATAACATAAATATGACCAGTGCTAAGTGCTAGTAACGCAGTTCAGTTCCACCTCATGCTTATCTCACCTACAAGGAATGAGCCTGTGGCGTCATAGTTGTCTGCAAGAATCCAGAGATAATTAAATCAAGTTAAAGACCAACATAAACCCACAGTACTCCACCCTGACCTGGCTCGGTGCCTCACAGGCAGGTCAATGACAAACAGCATAGAAGTGACGAGATTAACAGAACTTTATCACTTTGCTGTGGGGGTGCGGGAGATTGGGGACGAGAATGGGAGGAATGCAATCTGTTATTTTCAGTGGAGTAAATAAATGCAGCTTTAATAAGGGTATAGTGGAATAGACAATATAGGTGATAGACCGGAAAAACCTTTGGATTCTACTATCAGACAGCCCTGAATGCAAAAGCCTATTCTGATATACATGAGCTTTGTGACCTTGAAGGAAGAACTTAACATCTCTGACCTTAGTTTCTGCCTTCCTAAAGTGTGATTAGTAATGTCTTCCTTGCTAGATTACTGTAGCCATGACTCAAAACATAAAAGTAAATGTTTTTATCATCTCTCCCTCAAATAGGTTGACCTAATTAACTTTATATACAGAATTTTCAACTTAGAGAACAAAAATAAGCTTTAATTACTTTACTGTAAAGAGCCTAGAGCCTCAAAGGCAAATAATTTGCCATCTGAGCCAGTGGTTCCCAGCTATGGATGATCAGCATCTTTACAATGCTGAGCGTGCTGGCACGGCTGGACAGAGCTGACAGTCTCCAGCAAGCCTCTAGTGTTCCACAGGGCAGAACAGGAGCTGCTCATCAGATGTGTCCTTTCTGGGTCTGATGGTGGCTCTGCCTTTATCAAATAAGTGAAAAATTAGAACTTTTACAAATATTGAGTCTATTGCTAGGTTTATATCCATTCCAAAAAGCAAGTACCAATTTTCGTGCTATTATCCCACTTTACTAGTGTCAGAATTACCGATTCCAAATATAAATATGTATAAATCTACACATAGCACTTAGAAGTCCAAATCCAAAAAATGTCAAATGAGATCAAATGAACTGGAGAGACCCAATTTAATTACATACATAGATAATATTCACAGTGGTATGTTGGTGATATTTGCAGCTGCCAGATTTTTTAACAGATTTTAAAACCAGATTAATCTGTGCCTTACCCTGGCCCACCATGGGCCAAAGAATGATGCTCCAGGAGCCTCTCAATGCCCTCCAGCCAAGGTTAGTTGCAGTGTTACGATCTGAGTATCCCAGTGGAATCTGAAGCATTTCTTCCACTCATTTATCTTCATGGTGATTTAAAAAGACACTTTCAAGACATGCTTTCTTCAGTCTCACACAACTTCCATCAAAAACTGTGAAAACTTGTGAACACAAAAGCACCACAGAATTTCCAGAAGGAATAGTAGCAGTAGCACCGGCATTGGATTCCCAACTAGTTGGCTTTCTCCCCCACAATATACTACAAGAGATTTCAAAGGAGTGTCTACTCGAGTAGCTGAGTTGCCTGATTTGAGCATCTGCGGTGCGTGCTACCATGTGGAATGCAAAGTCAGCTATGGGTCTCTTTCCTGGTGCCTGACGTTATTAGAGAGTGTGTTTCTTTCTGGCCTGGCCACTTTTCTTGCCTCCCTTCAGGAAGAAATTGTGTGTCCATGTCACTACTCTTATACTCTCATTTGGGAGATGTTTGAAACACATATCAAAAATGGCAAGCAGGTATGGGTTCTAAACAAAGAGTTTTTGGCAAGGAATTTCAAATGTTATGTATTCGTTCTTACATGCAGTTTATCTCTGGAATTGGGCACTGAGACCTGGGCATATCTTGTGTAAGAAAAATTATCACGGTCAGTGAATACCATCTTTGCTTGTGAAAATCAAGTCATTGCCAATCAATGCCAGGACTCTTAAAAACCAAAATTTTTTTCTAAGGCAGTCCCATAATAGGCTCCTGGCAATTTATTCATGTAACTAATAATAATACCTAAAAGGTATTAAATACTATATGCCAAGCACTGTTCTATGTCCTCCAGTTGCATTGTCTTAATTAATCCTCCAAAAACCTTGTGAAGTGGTTACTATTAGTATAAATGTTTTACAATTAGGGGGACAGAGACTTAGTGGGGTCCCAGAGCCAGGATCTAAACAGATACTCCCTGGTGCCAAAGCACATGTGCTAAGCCCTCGCTGTAGAGGTTCTCAGGTCTTCCTAGACTTATTTCTTAAACTTAGAACATCAAGCGCCATAATTAACCATTTGCTCATAATTAAGGTGACTTAATCCTCAGCATCATTTTCTTCTCTATCTTCCATCCCTAAGAAATGTGACATCTCCTGAGAAATGTAATGATATGAAAGTTAAATTCCAGCCTCAACAACAACTCAGACCTCTAACCTTGCCCACAATACATCTGCACGTTAGATGTACACAGATACCTCAAAATCAGCATGTCCAACAAAAACAAATGAAGTACTTAGAGATCAATCTAACAAGGTATATACAAGAGCTAGATGCAGAAAACTACAAAACTCTGATACAAGAAATCAAAATTGTTTAAGTAAAATAGGGAGATGTACCATGTTTACACATTAAAAGACAACATTAAGATATTGATTTTCCTCTATTTGATTTATCAAATCAATGCAATTCCAATAAATGTTCCATCAAGCTATTTTGTAGATATTGACAATCTGATTTTAAAATTCATATGGAAAGGCAAAACACGTCTGATAAAAAAGGAATGAAGTTGAAGACTCACCCAATTTCAAGATGGATAAGACTATATCCATCAAGACAGTGTGGTATTGTCAAAGGACAGAAGCGTAGACCAATTGTATAGAATATAAAGACCAGAAACAGACCCCAAAGATAAGATATTGTCACTTGATTTTTGACAAAATGGCAATGGTAAGTCAAAGGAGAAAGGACACCTTTCAACAAATGGTGCTAGAACAATTTGACGTCCAAATGCAAAATCAACGTATTTAAATTTGAACTCAACATCCTTTAAAATCTTTTCTCCAAATAGTCCCATATCTTGGAGAATGACATTACCATCCACCAAAACACACTGGGAGTCATCTTTGACTCACTTTCTCACTTTCAGTCCCTGAGTTCAATCACTTGTTAAATTATGTTGAGTAGCATAGCCAAACCTGCCCACCCCCTCTACTGCCATTGACCTAGTTTAGGTAACTTTTCGCTGAACCTTATCTCCTGTCTCCCACTGCCCTGACCCCATTCCTCCTCCAAGGAAAAGCATGGGAATTTTAGAGTGTTCTCATGAAAGTTGCAGAGGGAACCATTGCTTCTCTGAGCATAATTTGCAAAAGTGGTACCTTTTCCAGATTTTTTAAAAGAACATGTT
Source organism: Pteropus vampyrus (assembly GCF_000151845.1). Classification (NCBI taxonomy): domain Eukaryota; kingdom Metazoa; phylum Chordata; class Mammalia; order Chiroptera; family Pteropodidae; genus Pteropus; species Pteropus vampyrus. The sequence continues at coordinate 494,243 of NW_011888869.1, read as the reverse complement.
GACATGATGTTTTCTACAATTATGATGAGAAGATGTCACAACATTTAGTCGTCTTGAAAGAAAAACTGTAAAGTGTATAGGGAACACAGGCAAAGGGTCAGACCTCTGTCCTGCCAAGTGCCTCCAGTCCAAGGGCATGTTCGGCCTCTGGTGGGAGCCTGGCCAGCGTCTGGCCCTCAGCCCCAGCCAGCTCCCCTCATCTTAGAAACTGCCTGGGCCTTTGCACAGAGTGATGTTTTGAAAAAGCAAATCTATTGTTTAATTCTAAAGTTTAGAGTCCTTCAGTGGCTTTCCAACACTTACTCCGTAAAGTACAGGCCCCTCTGCAAAATATTCAAGTGTTCTAGGTGTTCTGGCCCAGATATGCCAGGCTAGGTTTTCTCTTCCACCACTTTCCACCCCCATGACTTCTACTCCAATCATTCATAACAACTGGGCCTGGGAAGGTTTACAAAGCCCTCTAACTCCTCAATGCCTTGCATAGGCACCTCTTGCCTAGAATTCTCTTCTCTACAAGGTTTACCAGTGAAACTCCTACTCTTTCTTCAAGACCTTTCTAAGCAAAGGTCTGTGGGCAGATGATGTTACCTAACTAGATGGAACAAGAGTCTGAGATACCTGAGTTGTAACCTTGTTTCTGTCTATCCTCATACCAGCTGTTTGTCTGTCGGCAACTCACATGCCTCCTGTGGGCCTCAGGGCCTGTTTAAAATGGAGGCAATGTTACTAGATAACACAGGGGAAGCACCTAAGAAGGGCGTTTCTGGCAATGGCAAATATGTTCTACCTGAGTAGACTTGCTAAAATGTTTTACCCGAGATTTCTATTGCTATGTCCTGTACCTCCCCTACTAATTTGGATCGGCCTCTGCCAACTGTTCAGTCTCCCTTCCCCTTCCCCCTCTATAAGGATAGTTATTATATTTAGGACTTGCCTGGCATATGACCTTTATTATTATCGTTGCTGTTACCATTATTACTTTTTATTGTATTATTATTCCCC
>NW_011888869.1:478047-491701 GCF_000151845.1 Pteropus vampyrus | reverse complement strand
GAAAAAAAACTAATTATAATTTTGTATATAGCAGTACAGGGAGTGTATTGTCTCCTAGTATATGCAGGGTGATCTCAACCCTGTTTAACACTCAGATGTCAAGCACTGTTCTGGTGTCTATGAGGAAGTTTTATAACACAAAGTACATTTAATAGCTTTTCCTTACAGATATCTAAACTAAATGATCACTCTACACTCTATAGTAGTCCACTAAGTTCTGTAATTGTACCTCTCCTCTCTCAGCATACCTCCTTATTTCACACAAAAAGATAACTTATTCTTATTTGTATTCTTAAATTTGTAGATAGCCAACTAATTCATAAAACACAACATATACACAGGACCTAATCCTTAGTTTTTCAACCAGGCAGCTTTGAGTAACTTCAACCTTTCCTTAAACCAAAATACCATACTAACACTTAACTGCACTTACTTGTAACTATGTAGTTATACTGGGGAATGTTGTCCCCTGTGGTCCCGGAAGCACTTTAAAGTAATGGAAATTACAAAGTACTCTGGAGAGATTTATTAGAATATTAATTAAAATCCAGTTGTCCTAGTTTTCATAGTTTTTCCAGAATTGCGAAGGATGATGAGTATGGCAAACTGACATGTTTCTGAAATATGACTGTTCCTCAGAGCTATGGTTTTAAACAAAGTCTAATGAATCTTCAGAAAAGATATCTAGCATTTTTACCTCAAAAATTCGATAATAGTTTATACTCAGAATACATGAGGGACTTAGCTGAATAAATGAAATATGAAAAAAATTAGGCAATTTCTGACAGTGACTGAGAAATCTGTAGCATTTTATCTCCCAAGGCATGGTCTACTCATAGTTTGATATGCATACATAATACATATTAACATTGACGAGAGTTAAGCACACAATTTAAAGAGAAAATTACACCATTTTGAATCAATCTCCCAAATGATTAATAAACACCAGAAGAACTACATTTAAATAGAAACGTAAATCTAATAAAATATGAGGAGCTGATAAATTCAGCTCTGATTATGCTGTCAGGTACTAAGAAGAAAAGTGAAAGAGATAGGGAGCAGGAAGAGTCACAGTTTAATTTCAAACACAGTAAGCACTTAAGCTGTTGAGTTGAATCAATTATTAATTCGATTACCTGCTAATTTATAGCCAGAATTATTCCCACAATTTCATTTTCTCATTATGATCAGCTTACTTACATTTGAGAAAATGTAATTTAAAAAATGTTGACTAAACGTATACATTACTTATCTGAAGATAATGTTTTAGCACTCCCAGGCTGTCACCAAATACCATTCCTACTTTGCACACTCAGTCTTGAGTCCCTTCATCGTCACTGAGCTATATTTGGTCAATGCTCCTAACACTCTCTTAAGTCCAAAACAAAACAAAACAAAACAAAACTCCCCGCCCCCCCCCACGCCCTCTCAATTCTGCTTCTATCTGACTTTTGCTACTTTACTTAAAAACCTCATCATTTTCCAAACTTGTAACTTGTAACTTGGAAATCATCCTCAGTGTCTCTTTCTTAGAAACCATGCACAATCGATCTAGTCTCAATGATTTGCCTCCTTCATATCTCCTTAATCTCCATTCCCCACCCTATTTGTCTGCCTTTGCGTGGAGTTTCCTTTCCTCTAAACCTTTCAGCTATGATAAATAGATCTAATTGGCAATTCTACGAAATAAAAATGGAATCTAAACCTTTCACAACCTGGCCCCAGTTTTCTCTTAGAGTTACAGTATCTATTATTTTTCTCTCATTCCAAGTGCCATGGACTGAACTGTGTCCCTTCCAAATTCAAGAAACCCTAGTCCTCAATGTAACCGGTATTTGGACATAGGGCCTTTAGGAGGTAGTTAAGGTTAAGTGAGGTCATAAGGGTGGGGCTCTAATCTAATTGGATTGATGGCCTAATAATAATATTAATTTAAAAAAAGAGAAAAATCTCTCTTTTCTCTCTCCCAGTCTCCCTCTCCCTCTCCCTCTCCCTCTCCCTCTCCCTCTCTAAAGAATACTCATGTAAACTAGGTCCATTAAATGACCAAGTGTCGAGTCTCAACAGGGATTGGATGGAAGAAGATGGCAAAATCGAGATTCCAACCTTATATATGCCTTGAATTCCAGACCCTTTTTGACTCATTATTTCATTTCCAGAGACTGATTATAAGTAAATAATCAAGAGTTATTTCCCACACTATCTACAATAATTTTGAAAAAGTGGTGACAATCTAAATATTCAACAATAAAAGGTTTATTACATAGATGGTACTAAAGAAATAGAATAGAATGGTATGCTGCAATTAAAATCACATTTTTAAGATTATTTAGTAACATGAGTATATGCTCACATTATATTTATCGAGAAAAAAAAAGCAGACCTCCAAACCTGAATTTATGGTGATATCTCAGTTTTGTTTTTGTTTGTTTTAAAAAAACTTATATAGATAGATACAGACATAGAAATAGAAATAGGGACCATTTTCTTGCATTTACTTATATAGAACAGCAAATTAAAGCAGAACCTAAAACAAAAGTCAGTTTTCCAAAAGTTATGCTTTAAATACGTGGTAGAGCACTGGCTGGTAAAACCAATCAATTCACCAACCAAATAGCAACCACAAGAATTCCGTCTTCTGAAATAAAAAATCAATATGTTTTAATATGTCCAGTTGATTTTTAGATGACAAATCGGTTTTAACAGTTGAAAATATCCACCTAGTAAGCAGGCTACGTTTGAATTGTGTTATGACCTGGCTTTATCCCCACGGGAAAAGCGAAAAACTTTGTCCTTTTACTTTCAGTCTCTCCTTCGTGCCCTACCCATACGGTTCTCAGGCTTTCTTCACCTCTTCACCCTCATCCATTCTCCACTAAAATATCTGGCTCAGGAACAGCTCTCAAATTCATTCAGCCTAAGATAAAAAGTGCTGGCCAGCTTAATCAAGTATTTTCACCACAGGTATTTGCATTTTTATAAGGAATAAATAAACTGTGAACCCCCCAATGTTTTTCAACTGGAGTACTATTTGCATTTGGGGGCCAGGCAATTCCAACGCCAGTAGGAACTCCCCACTCCTGTCATCTTGAAAATCAAAAGGCTGATGTAGAACCAGGGTCATCATGTTCTATTCTGGACTCCTGCTGATTGCTGGGGACAATACGTTCATTTATTTATAGGTAGGTTGGGGGGACCTACTACAGGCCAAGCGCTGCGGAGCAGCCATTTGGTACTTGTGGCTGCACAGAAATCATGAAATGAACCATTGAAAACTTCATTTAACGAAAATTACTCATATGTTGTTCACTTTTTCCTCCTCTACTTACTGGTTAAACTTTGAAACAAAACCAAAAAACAAAAATAAAAAAAATGTTAGATTTAACTTTGAAATACCTGCCTCAGCAGACCTCTGCCTTCTTTTACATTTCAAATATTGTTTTTAGAGATACCTTGGCATTTTTTCTTTGTCATTTATTACAGACTTGAGACTTGATTACATCCCCTCTTTAATAAATGAACAAGAAAATAAAAGTGCCACCTGCTTGCTACCACAATAGCCCTGTTTTGCATGCCTAAGTTTCAGTAGTTTATTTGAGAGGATGATGCTTTGTTCCATTAAATTGGAGCCTCTGGGTTTTCTTCTTTCCCAGATGTTAATCACCATCACTCTATTATTTAAGAGGTTTTGTCTAGGTAATTAAAATCTCTTCAAATCATGCTCGAATATAAAGTCTTATATGAGTCATGCAATGAACTTTGGTCTTCTGAGTATAATGAGATCTGTTTTAATGCAGGAAATTATTTCTAGATAAATTTTAAAACAGTCAAAAATAATTTGATTATAATATCTTAATATAGCTCAATTTAAATAGCATTTAAGCTTATTAAATAATGAGGATAATTTATAAAAACTATCACAAACCTCAAATTTTGGGTTAAAGAAACAAAGAATTAACTCCCCCCACCCAAGAAGCACTCTCATAAGAGAAAAACTCATTTAAAAAACTGTTTAAAGTATTTATTATTGTTTATGTGGTATCTTTTTTTTAATGGACATCTGGATTGCACCTCTACTTTTTAAAAAAAATAATGACAGGTATTCAATATGTGGATGAAAATAATGTTTATTTTAAAAGAAACTTTTTTTTCTTAATATAGTGGTTATTTTATTGATATCTAGTAATAAGACATTACATATATTTCGACTAATAGAAATAAGAACAGTTACAAAAATAATCAGAAATAATGGTGATGTCAATTATAGCTTGCTATATACTGTATAATAATAGCATGAAGTAAACATATTCACCCAGAATTAAAACAATAGGTCAGAAGAGCAATCTATTAAGAGCCAATAGTCTGTGGCCACCAGGACAAGAATTAGAACCAAACAGACCAAAATTTGAAAATGGGTTTTAAAATTTATTAGCAATGTGATCTTGTTTTATTAACCCTCTCTGGGTTGCAGGTTATTCGCTTGTGAAATGGGGATAATAGTACCTGATTCATAGTTGTTGGAAGAATTAATATGTGTGAAGTCACAGTATATACAGTGTCCCATAAATGTTCACATCACCGCCACCAACATCATCATGGCTGCCTTAAACAAAACTAGAAGACAACTCTTGGTTTAAAGCTTTAGTTAGCGGCAAAAATTTCTCGACTACATGAAAAAAATTAATCTCACTACCAGGGTTTTTTTTCTGTTATCAATAGGGAAGCAGAATTTTTAATATCATCCAGTGCTCATAGATGTTCATAACTATAAACCCAATGCATTCACCACAAAACACCAAAAAGCTTTCAGAACTTAAAAAAATGATTTGAATTTTATTCTGCTTGATAGTCATGATATCAATATTTCAATTGGATCTAATCACTTAAGTGTGGCTGATTAATGTATAGTGGAAGTTGCAGAATATTGGTCTTTGACATATTTGGTCTATAGATATAATTGCTTTGGCCTATCCAGTGTTCATACATACAAAGTTGAAGCGACCGAGATTAGAGCACAGGATTCAAATCCAAGTTAGTCTACCTCCAAAAGCTTTTATTACATCACACTGTTTCTTTGAATTTTTTCTAGGCAATATGTAATACATAATAATATATTATAATTATTACATATTGTATAATATACTATAAGATTTATTGGATATTCAATTGCATAGTTGTTCTGTCTTATTAAGTGTATGAGTGTATGTGTGTGTAAGGGTATGCTGGAAATTTTCTGTTTGTCCCTCTAGATCGCTACCTTTGTCCACTCGGGCCTCGGCATAGGTAGGCCCATTGGCAAGGACAATGTCAATGAACTCCCTGTCCACTGACTTGTAGATAGGTTAACCAACAGGGACAGTGGGGACAACAAAACATTGGAGTAGTTATTCCCCATATCCCTCCCCAAAGTGGTCACTGTGAGAGGAAGTGTGCTGCATCCTTTGACAAGACTTAAAGATGGCTAAGGCCCTTGCTTTTCCTGGTCCCAGAGAATTGAATACTGTGGTTTCCCAGCATCCTCCTCACACCTTTGTAAATAGTCCCTTTATTAAAATCTGTTCAAATTACCCACTATGAGCATCTCATGTTATCTGTCCTGCCCCTCTGATTGATAAAAATTCTTAATAGAAATGATGTAACAGACTGTGTAGATAATACTTTCGCCTGCCTCCCAGCTTTAATATCTCCTTCTCCTAGTGAACTTCTTTCTTCCGTTGGGATTGTAAAATATATGCCCACTCCACACAATTTCACTGCAACAACCACCCCAGGACCATGGGATGGGAGCAACACTATTTGTCCTGCCCCTTCCTAGGAATAATAAGTCCATGTGGTAAAGCTGCACTCTAAGCCAGACGGTGGGGACTCTTCACTCAGACCTTCCCAAATTAGAGGAAAAGTTTGCCCTCTTAAACAGTTCTTGAACCAAGAACTGTTGAATGTCACCTTGGGGTCTCTCTGTGGCCCCCTTTCCTGTTCTCAAGTAGAGTGTTCTGTAGAACAGAGCTCAGCCGAGACAAGAAGGAATGAAAGAGAGAAAGATGACACTAAGAAGTTCCTGGAGTCATCAGGCTCAATTCCAAGCGTGAGCCCCAGGTCCCTACAGCCCTTTTCAACACTTGCTTTTATCATTATGTGAACAAATATTCTGTATTTTCTTCTTCCTTGAATTAATTGCAGTTTCCGTTACAAGTAGCTAAAAAAAAAAAAAAAAAATAGTACTAATTAAAACATTAGCAAAAACTTTGCAAACTTACATGTTTCTAATATTCGAGTCTAATTGTTTTGAAGAATTCAGTGATGCTGGCAAGAAATGCACTAGAAAAATCCTGATCCATATATATATCAAAATCAATGGGGCATTTTATTACCAGGAGTCTTCAGAAAGCCTCTACTGGAATTCAGTTTGCTTAAGGACACATTTTGGACATATTCTTAGTCCAGATTATTTCCCAGAGGGGAAAATGACTGGTTTGGGAGAAGGGGAATGGCGATGGGGTATGCAGGGAGGGGAGAGCTTTCATATATTCTTGTTTTTAAATGTTGCAAGTATGGTTAGGTATCAACGATTAATAGTGGTGTTTTAGTTTTACTACTCATTGTGGAATTTTACTTATCTATTATTTTTTGTTGTTCAAGGGAGCCTGAAGGAATATTAGGTAGCATAATAGAAGAAAATTCATTTTTCCTAAACAGAGTACTTTCTAGCCATAAGTGTAACATCGTGTGGATTCCAAGAAAGCACAAAGGCAATGCAAAAGACTAGTGGGGCGTCTACTCCATTACGATGATTTGCTGTGTCTTAACGATACTCATCACCCACTTCCCTGGCAGCATCATTGTGAGGCTAACAAAGCCCTTGAGAGATAGGAATGGTCTGTAAGTATTACTAATAGTGTGCCTCCCTAGCGTGCCTCCCTACATTTGGAATTAGTAAGACAACACGACTCTTCATTTTTTGTTATTCTTATCAAAGCACATCTTCTTGCTAAAATTCTAACTTTAGTTTTAGAGCTTTTATATCACTACTGGTACAGTGATTCTCTGAAAACTTGGGAAACTAAAATAAAAATTTATAATATTAATGACGAATAGCATTAAAACATCATAACAGAGAAGAAAAAAATCAAGAGGGTTGGGGAGTATGGGAAAAAATATTCCTCAAGGAGACGATGGGCAAGGGAGACATCCAAATTCCAAAGTCAAGTTGTCCTCTATCCACCAACTGCTGTTTTTACTCTCAAAACAAATATTTGTGAATTCATTTGGAACTTGAAAATATTCCTAGGAAAACAATGTTAAAATTGGTGGGTGAAAAAGGTGAAAGAGATTAAGAACTGCCAGCTATAAAAACAGTCTCAAGGATGTAAACTACTGCATAGGGAACATAGCCAATAATATTGTAATAACTATGTATGGTGTCAGATGGGTCCTAGACTTATTGTGGTGATCACGTCTTAAGGTATGTAAATGTCTAATCACTGTTGTACACCTGACTAATATAATATTGTATGTCAACTGTAATTAAAAAATAAATTAAAAAAAAAAAGTTAAACGGTGATTGGGCTTCTCGCAGGCCTTGCAAGACTACTACCCCCCATGTGGCTGCACCAGGGGATTTCAGTTCCTTGTTCCTGAGGGAGAAGAGCGACATTCCAACCTGCAACCCAGGACGTCAGACTATCTCCCTGTTTCCCAAACCACCGTTCACCACAACCCCAACTGAGAAAGTAGGAGTGGAATCTTCCATTCTCCCCTTCTGGTCTAACAAAGAAAGAGAATGCCTTTCTTCATGGTGACAAAAGAAAAAAGAGTTCTCAGGTAGCTAATGTTAACAGGAAGGAGGCAGTGACTCACATTTTAGGGATGTTCAAGAGTTAGTTTTCAGAGCTTGGGAAGGGCCCCTGTCCAGGCACTTGCTTCATTTTCTTTCACAATAAGTTTGTCATTGCTGCCCTATGTTTGGTTTAGTTTAATAGAAATCACTGTGTTGCTTTTCAATCATGAGAAATGATGGGTGTTTTGAATCTTCTTTCTTGTGAGCAAATAATAGAATCTATAAAAATCCCAGGCTACTCCCCTCCCCTTGCCCTTTGTCCTCTATAGAGTCCCCAGAGAAGGTCACCCTGGGCAACTTGAACTGAGGTGCCAGAGACCACACACAGGTTCTACTAGCCAGCCACCTCACAGGATTCTCTGGTGACATAAGCTAAGCACAGTCTCCTTTACATTATTCCTATAACAACAAAAGCCAGGAATAACTCTAACATTAAAAAAAAAAAAAATTCAAGCCTCGAGAGCCTTTCCTTCCCTCTGCCCCCAAAACATTAGCATGCAAATGAGTTAGCAAGTAGTCACTAATAACTTTTTTGCTGCAAAATTATTGGCTAATTATACCAATTATTGCATTCTTAGTCTATCAGACCACACTTTGATCATCCAGAGACAAAAATGTTTCTTGGAACCAATCCACGGGGCAACAAATGCAGTCTGTTTTGATTGTTCTTTCTGAAAACTATGTTGCCAGCAGTGTTCATCATCACGGCTGACCACGGAGGGCTGGCACGGATTCAGAACGAATCGTTACAGCACACCGTGGAGAGTTCTTAGATGAGTCCTCACTTGGCAACTCTCTTTCTAAAACATTCATAAAAAGGAATAATAGCCACATAATCTCTGATTCACGGCATTATTACTTTTATCTTTCAGATACTAGAAATTCTGATAGTATGGGTATTACGCACATTTAAGTGACAAAAAGCTTGTCTCCATCTTAGAGTACCCTTCCCTATACACTTTATTACATTACATTTTGATGACAATATAATAAGACTTATGTATGAAGAAGCTAAGAAATATTGATGAAGTTAGCAAAATAGTCACGTTATCTATCACTTGGTGGATATTAATAATTTAAGGTTCTTCCAAACCACACGTGTATCTTTACATTTGAAAATGACAGATTATCTGGCATTAAAACTTAATCACCGTTCAGAAAGTTTCCTCCACGTAGGTCAAAGCTCCGTGAACTGTTAAAGCAACATAAGCTTAGAGTGGAATTGTCAAGATTATACCAGACAATATGGTATATTATGGTAATGTTAGAGGGTGCCTTAAAAAATAGCTTAAAACGTATTTACATCCGGTCATTTGCCAGTATCTATTTTACCTTTGAATCAATAACATCCAATGATGGTTGATGTTTATTATATCAAAAGCTTTTCCAACTCCACTGTATTCACAGTACTACAAATGTATTCATCATTACATTGTGGTTTTAAACAATTTGATGGCACAAACTATTGTTGATTTTTATCTCTGAGGATTTTTTCTTTCTCACAGTTTTTGTACAAACATTCTATTTATGGTGGGACATGGTAATTCAGGTTAGGGGCAGTTTGTAAAAAGAACCATCTGTCCTTTTGCCCCATCTGAGTCCTTCTGTCATGATTAATTGTTGTTTTTAAAAAAGGGTACCACCTCTTTACTGGTGTTTTGTAAGAGGTTAGCCGTTATTGCCTTCTTTGAGAGTAATGGTGCTTAAAACATTACATGCTTTGTTCCTTGGGGCACTAAGCAGGCAATCTCTGCTATCCTGCTTCCAGTAGCTGTGGGAGATGGGTGGAAGCCACAGGCTCTAATAGAGACAGAACTTAAATGGCTAATCAAGAATGTTTCACTTTGTAATGAATATTTCAGGTATCTGCTTCATAGAGAATTAAAAAAAAGAAAAAAGAAAAAAGAAAGAAAAAACAAACATCACGTTGACACCAATAAAAATGAGTTTCTAAAGAGGATGAGAGAAAGGCCGACATTTCATCAAGGTATATCAATGTTTGAAAAAACTTAGTTGAAAATGTAAATCCACGTTTCCTAAAGACCTCTGCCATGCTTAACTTAAAAAGCATTTCAAGAGAAAGTGAAAGGGGCCAGAGCTAGGATTTAATGTTTTATTAGAAGGACATGCATTCTAGGAGGGACTAATATGGGAGTTGACCTAGGAGGTGAAAGGCCTGCCCAGAGGTTTTACAGCATTATCCTTGAAGAGGTAGCTTCCAAAGGATCTACTTCTGTTCAAGTGAGAGAGTCACCAAGTTGTATATTATAATACTCAAAAATGATGCCCAGTAATTTATGCAACCAGCATTTATTAAGTACCTTCTGTGTATCCAGAATTGGTTATAAAGAAGGGGAAGAAGATGCAAGAGTGATGAAGGAGATTGTTGCTATAGTTTTTCATCATCAAGGAACCTTACTCTAGTTGGAAAACTGAGACATGAAGCTCAAGACAACCAAGGAATAGAAACAGCCTCTAGTGAGATGATTGGAGGGGACACAAAGTCTCTTTCTTTTCCAGAATGTTCCTTCCCTTAGTTTGCCAATCTTTCTGAAGTCCTCCCTGTTAAAGCCATCCTTCAAGTTCAGGTAAAGATGTGAAACACACACACACACACACACACACACACACAGTCCCTATAAAGCCCCTGTTACAATATATACATGTTACTTAGGAGGGCTCATACGATTATCAAATAATATGTCAGTCTTGACGCAATGCAAAACGAGGCTCAGAGGCAATGAGACATAGACATGAAACAAAAATATAGGTAAAAAAGGAAAAACAAAATGGTCCAGACTAAGATGTGGGAAGTAGCTAAAGGGAATTATAAAACTGATAAAGTGAGTTTAAACTACAGGTCCAGAATATCAGGGCATTTCAATGTCAGTATAATAAAGCTGGACTTTTACTCATGAAGAGTAAAGAGAAGGTGATTATCAAGAAGAAAGTGTTAGTAATGTGGCAATAATCTTCAGATTGGATCAGAAGAGACAGAGACTGGAATCCAGGAGATCAATGAGGAGGCTATTGACTACTTCATGAATATAGAGACAAAATACCTGAATTAAATGACATAATAAGAATAAATTAATATTTTGAATAAATATAAACTGTAGTAACAGATCGACAATGAGAATTGAGGAAAAGAGGGGCAATAACTCCCGAGATTTTATGTTATGTAACTGGGAACTGATGATGGTATTGAAAGACATGTGGACACTGGATAAGATACCTAATTTGGCCATTGGTTTGCAGCATGGAAAGGTGGTGAATGCTACTTGTAACACTTTTAGTCACACAGTCAATTAGCCATTTCCTGTTGCCTTATTATCCAGGACTGGATTTGGGGTGAGGTATGGGCAAAAGAAACATAAATCGGCAAGACACAAAGAGTCGAAGACTTGAGGGTAAATGACAAAGAATGGCAGAGAGCTAAGGATAAGTTTTCTTTAAATGTTTATAATTTGGTGGCAAAAAAACAGTCATCATAACTAAAAGGAAATGGATAATCAGGAAGGTAGAAAGAAAGGAAGGGAGGGCTTTCAGAAGGATAAGATAATCAGTGGTATGAAATGGTCGTCTAAAACATTAATTTTTTTCTCATCCTCAAATGATTATCTAACTGGATATAGAATTCTGACATAGATTTTTCTTAGTACTTTAAAATTATCCCACTGTCTTTTGGCTTCTGTTATTACTGTTGTTAAGTCTGTTGTAATTCCAAAGAAATGATCATTCCTTTGTCCGTAGTTTGTCTTTTTTATTTATTTTGTTCTGAAATCTCACTAAAATGTATTTTTATTTATGCTGCTTGGGGCTCACTGGGAATGATGAATATGAGGACTATGTCTTTTATCAATTCTAAACATTTTTCAAGTATTATCTCTTTAAAGACTGCATTTCTCCCATTCTCTTGATTCTCTTTCTTAAGACATCCATAAGTTTTATGCAGGTAGTTGTAAGTTAGATCTTTTTATTTTTTTCCCCATCCAAATTTACCTCTCTTTTAAATTTTCCATCTCTTTATCTCTCCAAGTTATTGTATGGGTTTCTCAAACCTAACTTACCGCGTATCAAGGCTCTCCTCTGCTCTTTAACTTTTTGATTGATATTTCATTTCAATTACTTTCTTTTTTCATTTATAGAAGTTCTATTTAATTTTTTGTTTCAAATCTACATGTTGGTTTCTCTTAGACTCATTATTTTCTTACATTTTAAGGTCTTTCTTTCACGCCCTTACATTATATTTATCTTATAGTCCTTGTCTAACAGTTCTCCTATCTGACATTCTTAGGAAACCTAATCTTCCTAGTTGTGTCTGCTGGCTGTGAGACATCTGTTTCCCTGGTTGCTTTGTATTCAGGAGTGTGTGTTCATCTTCAGCAAGAGAATCCCTCACGTCCTGAGCTAACGAGGTGTCCCTTCAGAACAGTTTCATGTTTGCTTTTTCCAGGAGCTTTAGTGTTATCACTGGACAGGACCAATTTTTATATTAATTTTTCCACTTACAGGTTGTCGACCCAGGCAGATAGTGTTACTTAGGAGGGCTAAGACTGGTAAAACCCTTAGGAGGGTTTACCATTCGGCAAACCACCGTCTTCTTTTGTAAGTAAAGTTAATTTTTTAAAAATTTAATTTATTGGGGTAACTGGTTAATAACATATAGATTTGAGGTGTACACTTTATAATACATCTGTATATTCTACTGTGTACTCACCACCTGAAGTTTAATCTCCTTCTGCCACCATGTATATTGACCCCCTTTACCTTCTTTGTACTCTCCCCATCCTTTACAAATAAAGTTTTATTGAAATACAAATATGCCCATTTGTTTTCATATTGTCTACAGCAGCTTTCACTCTATAATGGCAAAGCTGAATAGCTGCAGCAGAGATGGTATGACCCATAAAGCAGATAATATTTACTATTTGGCCCTTTAAGGAAAACAGCTGTGCAACCCCGGTGTAAATTCAAATCTTGAACGAAAGTAAGAGCAAATTCTCAAGGGAGAGACAATTTCCTTCCACTTAGAGTCCAAGCTGATGAATTTCTTTTTTGACTCCATGTGCTAGTGGGGAGGAGGCTTTTTTTTTTTTTTAAATAGTCATACTTTCACTAAGATCATTACTTTTCGAAGGTCTTGAATTTATGCAGATTTATTGCTTCTACCTCTCTATCTTGTATGAGCCCAGGGCCTCAGGTCTCACGTCCTGAGGGCATTTAAATCCAAGCTCCTAGATCTGGGGAAGCACATCTTCCTGCTACACCAGCACCCACCGCCTCTAAGGACTGTAGCACCCACAACTCCCAAACTACTCAGTTTTGCCTCCTGCAGGTATCACTTACAAGTCAGCTATGTAGTAACTATTTCTTTTTAACAATTATAGGTGTGGTATAGCAACATATTCTCAAGTTATGTAACATGTCATGTTTGAAATTTATAATTGAAAGTTGTATGGAATGTAACTAGAATCTTGGAGGACTGAAAAAGTAAAAATTTTGCTAAAACAATTTTCATATTTTGAATAGGACTACTTTTGGGGAATGAAAATGGTGGAACCTATTTAGAAAAATTGAGAGAAGGGGACAATGAGGGAGTAAAGATACACCCATTCCTACTAATGTTAGGAGGCCACATAGCAGAGAAGACTCGTCCTAATTTAAATCCTACTTATGTGACGCTTAGAAAAGTTATTTAAGTTTTTAGAACCTCAATTTTCTTATCTTAAAAATGGGAATAATAAGGTCCAACATACAGCAAAATATCAAGACATGACCCTTGCAACAAATGTGAATGTATTATGGTGTCTTTAG
>NW_011888869.1:474776-477413 GCF_000151845.1 Pteropus vampyrus | reverse complement strand
TTTTTTTTTTTTTTTTTAATAGTCATACTTTCACTAAGATCATTACTTTTCGAAGGTCTTGAATTTATGCAGATTTATTGCTTCTACCTCTCTATCTTGTATGAGCCCAGAGCCTCAGGCCTCACATCCTGAGGGCATTTAAATCCAAGCTCCTAGATCTGGGGAAGCACATCTTCCTGCTACACCAGCACCCACCGCCTCTAAGGACTGTAGCACTCACAACTCCCAGTTTTGTCTCCTGCAGGTATCACTTACAAGTCAGCTATGTAGTAACTATTTCTTTTTAACAATTATAGGTGTGGTATAGCAACATATTCTTAAGTTATGTAACATGTCATGTTTGAAATTTATAATTGAAAGTTGTATGAAATGTAACTAGAATCTTGGAGGACTGAAAAAGTAAAAATTTTGCTAAAACAATTTTCGTATTTTGAATAGGACTACTTTTGGGGAATTAAAATGGTGGAAACTATTTAGAAAAATTGAGAGAAGTGGGCAACGAGGGAGTAAAGATACACACATTTCTACTAATGTTAGGAGGCCACATAGCAGAGAAGACTCGTCCTAATTTAAATCCTACTTATGTGACGCTTAGAAAAGTTATTTAACTTTTTATAACCTCAATTTCCTTATCTTAAAAATGGGAATAATAAGGTCCAACATACAGCAAAATATCAAGACATGACCCTTGCAACAAATGTGAATGTATTATGGTGTCTTTAGAATGTTATTCTTAAGATTACTTCCCTCCTGCTTTGAAGGAAGGAATGAACTGTATGTAACATGTAACAGCAAATATTTCTAGCTGAATTTAGCCATTGTCATTTCCACGGCAGCTATCTTATTCTGAGAAGACAGGTAAAACATATAAAAATGCTATAAAAGTTTTGTAGTCACTTCTTTGCTATGATCTTCATGACTCTCAGAGTTATACAGGAAGGAGTTATCCCAAGTATGTGGTAATAAAACTTAAAGTGGTTATCAGTGGTTTCCCTTGGGAAGCTATTTAGCAATTTTTAATAGTTCAATAATCTGGTTTCATTTTTAAGCATGCCTACACAACTGTCCTAGGGGGTTATCAGATTAATACAAGTATTTGTCCTCATGTACTCATTAGGTAGACATTCAGAAGGGAAAAATTACCCAGAAAATATGGTGTCAGGAAAAAGGATATGTTCAGTCTGGTAAAGGAAGGAAGGCAAGATAATGTTTCTGACTGTGGGGGCTGGGAGATGTGGTGCAGCCTAGAAGTTGCAGCATAACCGCGGGGAGAGGCGCAGAAAACAACCGTCATACAAATAAGGCAGTTAGTTTCGTGTTATTCTGATGACACACGTGGTGTACAAGGCTTTGTTGCATCTTATTCATTTAGATGCTGCATTTCCCCCCACTAGTGAAAGCAATAACTTATTTCTCCAATAAATTCTTTAGATTACTTCAGTTTTCAAATCCAGTCTTTTCAAACAATATTTTCCGATACGTTTTTTATTGTCTTATGGAACTCGCAGAAAACACAAATCGGCTTCTCAATGAGTTTTCTATATCTTGCTGTGTTTTAATCAACCAACGGCTTCATTTCTGAAAATCTTAGACTTGTTTTCAATTAGAACCTATTTCATTGCAATGAGTAGAGGAATACAAGTCCCCTTTGGTTATATATTTTAAATGATTTCTAAACACATAATTAACATGACATAATTTTACCTCCAACCATGCGGAAGAAAAAAGAAAGCAAAATAGTGCTTAAACATATTCAGTCTCTAAAATACAAACACTCTCAATTGTTAATGAAACTTATTTACCATAGAGAAAAATCCCTTTTAAAAAATTGACTAAAGGAATAAATGTATCAAAAATCTCAGTTTCACTTACTATGAGAAGCTGATGAAAAGACACTCTTCCTCTTGGTGGCAAACTTAGGTTATGATGAGCTTGTCTAGAGATATTCAGGACATTTACCCGGAAGGTGGAGAATAGATTCCACTGCACCCACCCTACCCCTTTCTCTACAACAAAGGTGCTGTGATTGGGTCTCTAAGTCATTGGCAGATACTCAAAATCAGCTCTCAGTTTGCAACGGACTAAATGCTTGTGTCCCTTCCCGCCAGTGTATACACTGAAACTTAATCCCTAAGGTGAGAGAATTTGGGGCTCTTGGGGAGTGATTAGCTCATGAGGGTGGAGCTTCATGAACAGTAATAGCGCCCTCATGGAAGAGACTCCGTAGCGATCCCTGCCCCTTCCACCATGGGAGGACACCATGAGAACTTGGGCTCCTGAGAACTGGAAGTGGGCCCTCAGCAGACTTCCCAGCCTCCAGAGAAATAAATGTCAGCTGTTTATAAGCCATACAATCTATGATATTTTGTTATAGTAGTCTGAAAAAACTAAGACTGAGTTCTAAAAGAAAATCTGCTTAGAGAGGAACTAGCAAGACACCCTTGCTCAGGGGCCTTCTGGAATAAAAGTGCAAATGGCTCAGAGCTATGTATTAGCAAGTATATTAGTACAGCAGTAGCCTTAAAGTTTATGTGAGGTGTAATTTGAAACACTCGAAAGTCCCCTGATCAAATACATCTTCCTAGGAATGTAAAATTCTGTTTGCAAATAACAGCATGCATTATTAATGCAAAGGTA
>NW_011888869.1:472821-474726 GCF_000151845.1 Pteropus vampyrus | reverse complement strand
TCATGAGGGTGGAGCTTCATGAACAGTAATAGCGCCCTCATGGAAGAGACTCCGTAGCGATCCCTGCCCCTTCCACCATGGGAGGACACCATGAGAACTTGGGCTCCTGAGAACTGGAAGTGGGCCCTCAGCAGACTTCCCAGCCTCCAGAGAAATAAATGTCAGCTGTTTATAAGCCATACAATCTATGATATTTTGTTATAGTAGTCTGAAAAAACTAAGACTGAGTTCTAAAAGAAAATCTGCTTAGAGAGGAACTAGCAAGACACCCTTGCTCAGGGGCCTTCTGGAATAAAAGTGCAAATGGCTCAGAGCTATGTATTAGCAAGTATATTAGTACAGCAGTAGCCTTAAAGTTTATGTGAGGTGTAATTTGAAACACTCGAAAGTCCCCTGATCAAATACATCTTCCTAGGAATGTAAAATTCTGTTTGCAAATAACAGCATGCATTATTAATGCAAAGGTACAGGACCAGATAGAAAACCTAATGTTGGATAACATTAATGTAATGTAATCGATACTATATATAAATATCTTTTAACATTTAATGTAGTTTTCATCAATTTAGGGTTATTTAATATTTTTCAATACAGTTAAAATATCAGAATTTGGGGGAAGAAACCCAAAACATTATAAATGTTAAAGAAGTTAACATGAAAAGCTAATGATAATTTTTAAAATAATCCTGCCAGCACCATTTTTGAGTAAGATAAAAGAAAAAATATTATTTCTCCGTATATCTTTCAAACAAGAAACGATAAAGAATTCCAGGATCACTGACATCAGCAATGTGGTTTTCCTTAGTAATTCTTTTCTAGCCTACTTGACTTGTCATTTTGCAAATCAAAATAGAAGATGTAATGGAGAAATTTTTTTTTTAAATACTAAAATGAGCATTGAAAGATAATAGCAGTGTGACTACTAGTAGATCACTTTTGCTTCCCTACAAGTTTCCTTTTAAGAAAGATTTTACTGACGATCCATTTGAAATGTTTTAAAATTTCCTGATATATTTTTCTGGTTCCACATGATCTTTTTGCCTCGGTAAAATTTGAAGAATGCAGCCCATGACACACCAAGTATCAGTTACTCTACTTTAACCATTGCTCAAACCAATTTTATTGATTCAAAAATATTCATTATTCATCTCACTATTCATTATTTATTCATTAACTTTTATTAATAATACATAGTCATAAATTACAAACATCAAAGTTAACACTTGTATGGCTGTCTTTTGACATTATCTCTGTGAGTATGCGACTAAAAAAAACGTATGGAAAGGAAAGCTTTAGGAATAAACTTCGATGTGAAAAGGCAAGGAAAATATCACCCTCTTAAAGACAAGTTTATTTATTTTTAGAACACAAAGAAGTTAAATAACCTACTGAGTCAGCCCAGTTTTCAGTACATGTTGTAAGCCTCCTATTTTTGGTTGGTATCTTCCCTTTTGTTGATCTTTAAAACAAAAGCACTGAAAGTTTCCTCTGCAAAGCCATCCTAACATCTTATTCTGCAATTATCTTTGTGGGGTTGAGTCATAAGTAGATAAACTTAAACCAAATGGTAATGCCTTCATACATTTGTATTAACTTTTTTTGGTACAGATCATTTAAAAATGCACTCAGTCTGAATGAACTGAAGACAGATGGATCAGCAACGTAGACAGTGAGTCAGGAGCGGTGTTCAAGACTAGTCAAGATGGTTGAGACGCTGTGCTTTACGTGGTAAAAGGAAAGGGTGGGGGATGGGAGAGGAAACCAGCGTTTGGGAACAAGGCACCAGACCAGGGTTTGAGTTTCAGTTAATCTTTCTGCATGTCAATTTCCTTGCCTAAAAATGGGAAATAGTGACATCTTTTATATCTGTGTAAAACCCCTATCCTATCATAATGACAAGCATGT
>NW_011888869.1:466941-471116 GCF_000151845.1 Pteropus vampyrus | reverse complement strand
TCACAAGACTCATCCGCATTTTAAAATAAACTCTTGTCAACTTCTCTAGTATGTTAAAAATATTTGACCTCATATTTTATCACTCCTAGAATCACGTTCAGATTTTAGAATACAAAACCCCAGGAAAACTTGCTTTCTGAGGTCTGTGACAAACAATGGACTCAACCACTAACCCCTTACAGAATTTTAATGTGGAGGGAAATGTGACCCTGTATTGTATTTGCAACTCATATGTGTCTAATGGCAGTACTCTTCAACTTATGCTATTGTCTTTTCTCTCTTTGTTCTTCACCTTACTGAGCTGTCCTATGATATATGTCTACATTTATGCTATCGTTTTTACAATATAAACTTTCACAGATTACATTTATGTTCAAGATGTATTATTCTGTAAAGTACCTATCCCAATGACATTTGCACTTAGATTTTTTTTTTTTAGCTATTGTATTTTCCTAATAATGATTATCCTAAAATTAAAGTGAGAAGGCAAATGAAAGGTATTATAGCCATTTGTGGATCAGTATTGTACTTTACGTAAAACTGTAAAGATAATGGGCGTGAAAGTGCTTTGTAAAATACTATTCGAGTTATAATTTCAGTTATTCCTATATTATTACATTTCCGTAAGTGTGCCAATTAAAATAAAAAAGGTATCTTTTTCTCTGTATTATAATTATGCTTTTAACCAGAAATGAGCCACTCTTAGAGGTGCTTCCATTTTTTTCATCCTGTAATAGTTGTGAATCTCTAGAATGATAGTTATAGAATTGTATGCCTAAAAGAGACTGTAAAGCTCTTATCCATTTCTCTGCTTTTAGGCAGACCTGCCCTTAAACCTATTCAGACAGATGAAGACATACACAATTGAAAAAAAAAAAATAATAAAGTCAGTGTTTCTTGAATATAAATATCAGGCATACATTTTTTAAAAGAAGGTCCATATTTTTCTTTCATTCAATATCAAGTATTTCTGGTTTAACAATAAAAATAATGATCAAGGGCAAATAAAACAAATAAAAACTATATTTTCTTTGCTAGTACTTAGCATTAAAGGCATCAATTGTTGTTTGATATTATTGTTTTTAGCAATAGGTTTTCTGTCCCCTATCACCCTAGTTGCTTCTGCCTAAGACCATGACATTTAGAAAATAATAACATTAGAAAATGTTCAAAACAACAAAACCAGATTTTAAAGAAGAGAAGCCCAAGGCAATACAATGACCGCTTTTTTACATTTTTCTCCTGTAGCTACTAATACAAATACTGATTTTTTAAAAAAATTATAAGTAAACACTCAATTTTTAATGTACATTACATCATAAATATTTTCATATTCTGACATGGTGCTGATATCTTTTATTTTAATAAATGTATAATATGTCATTGAGTACACTATTATTATTTATTTTCTATTATATAATGAGATGATAAACATGCTTGGTTTCTTGAACCGAAGTTGTGTCATAATCTAAATGTCTAAAAATTAACATATTCAGGATTTGATCTCTAATTTCAAATTACTTTTCCAAATGATTCTCCTAATTTTGCTACCATCACATGAGTGCTCTAGCACTGAATATTTCAGTGATTTTAATCTGCACTAAGTTTGGAATGGGATTCTTGATGGGATTAATGTTTCAGGGATCAGATAAAAAGAAGAAATGTCACCTTAGCTGCTGCACGCCTCAGATTATTAAAAAAAAAAACAACAAAAACCTAAGATTAATTTTAGGTTATTAGAGAATGATCTAGAGTCTTATATCAGACTATAGGTTATGAGATATGTTAAAAGGGCAGGCAGGAAATGAGAACTACTGCTCTTTGCCTGCTCACTGCCCGTCTGGATGCCTTGCTCTGGAGGCCCTTTCATAAAAGTAAGAACTGAACATATTAAAGGCGATCTTCTTTTCTGATATGATTGTATTTCTCCCTTGCTGAAAAAATCTGCAGGGGCTCCAACTGTCCATAAATGAATGCCTAGTCCTAAGTCCGATAATACTCCATGCTTTCTTCTCTTGTTCTCCCTTCTCCAAGACAAGAGAAGGGACATATGGACAGCAGTACCCTGGATGGAGCACAGGCCACAGACTCAGATGACCCAGGTTCAAGTCTCATTCTTGTACTAATACCCAACCTTCCAGTTTGCTAACCTGTGTAATGAGCATGATAGTGTCTGTTTGATGTAGCTGTTTAGAGGACAAGACGAGAATTCATTTAAAAGGGTCCAGAATGCAGGGCCTCCTTAAGTGAATTCTTTTCCTTCATTCTTCAATCTGGGCTCAGCCTTCTTTACCCCATCTGCCATGGATCCCCAGGCCCACCTACAGCTTTTCTGTTTTTATACCTCTGCTTATTCTATTTTCTCTATCAAATGCTTGTTCCTCACATCTCCAAAATCCTATCTAAGATCTAAGAAGGAAGCCTTTCCAGATTGATCTCCCCAACTGAAATGAACTTCTCTGGTGCCACTATCTCTCTCCTGCGTTATATCATAGTTTGCTGTATGTGAAAACTGTATTTGCGACGTCACTTGTCTTATGGAAATGGAGCCCCTGTCTCAATGCTCTTTGTATCCCTAGCACAATGCCTGGCACGAAATAAGCACCTATTTAGTACTGGTTTTATTTAATTCTATCCTATAATACCCCATGCTTTTTTCTCTTGCTCCCTCTTCCCTGCCTTTCTTCTTTATAGTTCATATACAGTGACATTCCACACTGAACACGTCCACTGTGAACACTAGAGATGGAAGGCTATGAACTTCCCCTAACCTCCAAACAGGCACACAAAAATCCCAATAAGTAAATGAAATGACAGTTTAAAAAAAGGGAGGTGGGGGGAAAACTAGCCTGTCAAAGAAGCAGCTTTTGCATGTCTGAATCTGCCTGTTTTGGGATATAAGCCAAAGTTAGGGGTCCAAGTCTTTCTCAATTCTATTGCATTCCATTTATTATTTATATAGTGTATATTGCTGTAGTCTCAAAGCCCTTTAAAATGAAATACAACATACCTCTGGGAGTGAAAAAGGAAATGAGGAATGGGGAAAAGGGGGAGGTGCTGGAGCATTGGTTATCACTGTGTGGTGAGGTCTAGGCTGAGACCAGCGTTCCTCCCCGTCTGAGACAGGTGTGAATAACGTATTGTTCAATGCCAGTGGTGTACATTTACAATGAGAGCTGCAAGCCAACCTTTGCAAAAAAAAGACAAAACAAAAAACAAAAACAAAAAAATCCCAGCTTCCTTTATCCTTTGATAGAAAAATGCACTGTCCTCAGCGAGGAAGGATCCCCTTCTTCTCTACTATCCACCAGGAAATTCAGAACTTTATCAGAATGTAATTGATATCCATGCTCACATAAAATACCACCTTTCAAGATCTTTTTTATTTCTTACGGCAACAGGGACTACAAACTCTAAAAGCTTCTGGATGCTGTGTTTTACTCATTATGTTTCAGTTTCCTATGGCATTTGAAAATTCTCAAAAGGGAGAAGAAAAGGAGTCAGGTAGTGTCATCAGAGCACCATGGAGCACCCCATGTTCTGTCACTTGTCTTACAGGTGGTGCCACAGATATATGTATAATGGGGGGCGGGGGGAAGTCAGTGCTTGGTTTTCTTCTTACTAAATTCTTCTAATACTTACTGATAATGTGCCTTCATTAAGGAGGTCTGAGGAAGTCTCAGAATCTCTCCTGAAATAGAAAAGCATCCGAATGCTTTGAACCCGGAGCTCAACATTTCTGATGGCTTTAAGTGTGGTCTTTAGGCAAACTCAGACTTTACTGGGGGAGGGGCTTTGATAAGCCTTTTTAGGCATGCAGAGTTTCTTATGGAAAGTTTGGACCAGGGGAATAAGCTAAACAGAGATGCCTTAGCCTGGGGTGTTCAATATTCTCTTAATGATTAAAAATGCTGATTCCAGTGGGAGCAGAGTATGTGCTGTAGAGATTATTACGGTTTGAAGCATGTTCTGTATGAGTGGTGAGGGCGAGTGGGAGGGGCTAGGGTATAAGACTCTGAAAGACATCAGCTCCCACAGTGAGGTAGCAAGAGGGTCTCTGTGATTTAGCAACTCAGCTAGAGAAGGACAGGAGCAGGCAGGCGGGGGCAGAGAAGGGGATGGCTACTGTCCTCCATAAACAAGATTCTAAGTTAAGTCTGAAGCAGTTTTCCATT
>NW_011888869.1:464133-466891 GCF_000151845.1 Pteropus vampyrus | reverse complement strand
GCTCACATAAAATACCACCTTTCAAGATCTTTTTTATTTCTTACGGCAACAGGGACTACAAACTCTAAAAGCTTCTGGATGCTGTGTTTTACTCATTATGTTTCAGTTTCCTATGGCATTTGAAAATTCTCAAAAGGGAGAAGAAAAGGAGTCAGGTAGTGTCATCAGAGCACCATGGAGCACCCCATGTTCTGTCACTTGTCTTACAGGTGGTGCCACAGATATATGTATAATGGGGGGCGGGGGGAAGTCAGTGCTTGGTTTTCTTCTTACTAAATTCTTCTAATACTTACTGATAATGTGCCTTCATTAAGGAGGTCTGAGGAAGTCTCAGAATCTCTCCTGAAATAGAAAAGCATCCGAATGCTTTGAACCCGGAGCTCAACATTTCTGATGGCTTTAAGTGTGGTCTTTAGGCAAACTCAGACTTTACTGGGGGAGGGGCTTTGATAAGCCTTTTTAGGCATGCAGAGTTTCTTATGGAAAGTTTGGACCAGGGGAATAAGCTAAACAGAGATGCCTTAGCCTGGGGTGTTCAATATTCTCTTAATGATTAAAAATGCTGATTCCAGTGGGAGCAGAGTATGTGCTGTAGAGATTATTACGGTTTGAAGCATGTTCTGTATGAGTGGTGAGGGCGAGTGGGAGGGGCTAGGGTATAAGACTCTGAAAGACATCAGCTCCCACAGTGAGGTAGCAAGAGGGTCTCTGTGATTTAGCAACTCAGCTAGAGAAGGACAGGAGCAGGCAGGCGGGGGCAGAGAAGGGGATGGCTACTGTCCTCCATAAACAAGATTCTAAGTTAAGTCTGAAGCAGTTTTCCATTCTGTGTAAAACGTCCCTCTGTAACTGCCTACCCTTCAGCAAAGAATGTTAGACACAACAACTTTCTGTTAGTCAGAGAGAAGCAAGTGACTGTGCTTTGGGAAGGAAGCAGATTGCAGAGAGGTGTTAGAAAAAGAGGCTGCTGAGGGAAAAATCTGAGTGCGGTGTGGCGTAAGAAGGGACAGTGGCAGCCAGATGGGCTCATAGTACATGGAAACAGGATTCCTGGCTTCTCGAAATTGTGAGGAGTTAGGGCTACATTTCCTGCATCCATGTAAGATGGGAGGGAGGGGAATGGGAGGGAAGATCATTAATATATGAATTTTAAAGAAGGAGTTGAGCTAGAATGATGCTAAGCTGCTGTAAGAACTGCTCAGGTATGAATTCAATTGTAATTGAAGAAAAGAAAAAAGCGAAAGAAGGGAGGAAGGGAGGAAGAAAGGAAGGAAAAGAAAATCTCTGCTGGCCTGTCCTGTGCCGCCTATGGCTTCACTATGCTGAGGATGGATCCTGGGGAAGGGAGCGATGTGCTTTCTGTTTTCCAGGAATGGCTTTAAATGATGAGGAGTGGAGAGGAACTCAGAAACAGAACACACCTGAGCTTTCTGGAACGACACTAGATTCCTGGAGGCGATCTGAAACAGAAAGGTGTGGTGGGCTAGGGGAACCCAAGAATATGAGGTGATAGGTCCTGTGCCTAAGATGTCCTAACTGGCCCACAGCCAGTTCTTCCAGGCATAATCATATATTCCTAAATCAGCATATTACCTATTCATGTCTATTTGTATTTTAAAAGATTTCACATAGAATAGATGACATAACCCAAAAGAATGACCAACAAAAACTAGCTGCCATGCGATTTAGTATATACTCGGTACTTTCATTCAAATCTGTTTTTAAAGAAATTTGATCCTCGTGACAACCTGGTGAGGACAGATAGCGGCATCACTGCCATCTATAGAAAAGAGGAGTGAGGCTCACATCCAGAAGGTTACGCAGTTAGCAAGTGGAGGACCAAGTTTTAAATCCAAAACTTTTCACCATTCTCAGTCTGCTTAATCCTGCACAACTGGGTAGTTGCAGTCTGTGACATCTGGGTAAATAAATCTTTTATTGTGTGCAAGAGTTGTGTGCGTGTTTTCAGGGTCTCCTTAAATCATGGGTTGTGGGAAAGCTCTGCTCAGATCTAGAGATTACTGTCATGCAGGAATGTGGGCCCAGGTTCTTCCAATTTTTCAAGAGTAGCTAGACATTTATATTTGTACACGAAGTCTTATTATTTTAATGTTGGTGCCTTTGAAAAGGAAAAGAAATCAACACATTGTTAGACTAAGCACACTGTCTACAGTGTGACAGCTGCCTTAAATCTGTGTGCCTGGCTCCCTCCCAGGGTTCTTCGTAGAGAGAGTATAAGGGTGATGCCCTCACGTCTCCACTCCCTTCCTACTCCTCTCTCCAACAGACTCACTTGGTCCGAACGTCCGTCTGCCTCTGGATTCCACATTTCTTTTGTCTATTTCCCTTCTTCTGAGTCATTTTCACTTTTCTTCTGGGACCCTTGGAAATCAAGAGGTTAGCAAGGGAAACTCGTGTTTGTTCGTTTGTTTTTTAACATCCTGAACTGGGGCGAGCTAGATAGCAAATAGCTGGAAGCATAGGGGCAGGAAATGGGGAGCGAGAAAGGATGAGGAAGTGCCATGCACAGGCGCTGCCTATGGAGGAGAGGAAATGAATAGATGGAGCCGAAGGCGCTCTTAGTAAATATTAAATAGTAATGAAATAGAGAGTAATAGGCCACGAAGAAACTGTGATGAGCATGCCAGTGGTTTACTGTATTTCAGCACACAGCTGGATATTAGAGCTTAACACATCTCTTCTGACATTGCAGACAGTTTTACTATGCTGGGAGAAAAAAATGAGTAATGAACACAAC
>NW_011888869.1:453409-462118 GCF_000151845.1 Pteropus vampyrus | reverse complement strand
TTTATTTAGACAACAACAAAAAAGCTAATGTGTTGAACGGAGAATCCATTGAAATGTGACAAATTGGTGTTACTTTATCTTTCTTGACAGTGATTTTTCAGAAATCCCTATCATTTTTGTAAATTTACAATAGCCAGAGCTCTTTTATTTTCTTTCCGAGAAAATCAGTGATAGTTAATTTCTTTATAACGAGAGTATGTGACATAACCTTAAACAGCTGACATCTTTATTTTAAATAATTCAAATCATGCATTTCAACCTAAATACTTAAGGTTTTATATTCTAATGTTACATATTTTTTTGGAAATCTTCATGATAGGGTAAATTATCTGTTTTTAAAAATAATTATTAATTATCATTACAGACACATTTCTTTGACAATATCTTCAAAAGCAAACAGATAAGCATTTTCAATTCATGGTCCTTTGTGTGCTGAATGGTGGGAGGGGGGGAAACGGTGACGTGTCCCCTCCCCCTGCTTTTCTCCGCCGTAGCCCAGTGGCTCACATCTACGTGGCTTTGCGCCAACAGAAATGCCTACGGAAAGGAGAGCCTGTTCTGAGCAGAGGGCTGACTGCCTTTGTGAAAGATGAGAAGACAAAGCCTAATACAGTGCACTTCTTTGGAACATTTTCCAGGGAACTGCACATTGTGAATGTCCTGTGTGGGAAAACATGCGTCGGGAGAGCCGCACAATGACGCATTTCACTGTACTAACACTTGCCAGACATTCCAGCGCACCCTGCATACGAGGTGATAAACTGGCTTAACCGAGAGAGGGTCACAGGCGCAGGGAAGCCTGCCTCCCGCCCCCTTTGTGGTCGCACAAAACGGTCAATTACTTCCCTCTGAAACAGAGGCCAGGTCTGTTCTCAAATGCCATGCTCTGGAGGAGGTCTAAGAATATCCCATGGTTACTTGAACCGGTTCAGGTGGCGTAGAGAAGGGCAAAACAGTGCCTTTACAGACTACAAAAATCACTTTCAGAATGAAAAAAACATCTCTGAGGGAAGGTAAGCTCACCAACGCGTAAGTATCACCTTCTCTAAATGCTGAGAGTTGGAGCCGGTTGACTATCTCTTTATGCTTTTCTCTATCAAGTGTGATTCTATTACACGCTATCATATCATGGTTCTCATGTTTGAAACCCCATCTTCTCGTATATTTTAATTTACTGCAGATCATACAGAACCTCAGAAACCTGAGGACAAAATCACAGGACGCCAGGTAGCAGGATAGGCCGTACTGTGCTTGGACACTGTCAACCTGGAGTTCCAGCCTCCTGGTTTTTTTCCTGCAGAGCTTGTTTGGTGGATGCAGGAAATTCTACTTACTGGGCTTTTCAGCTATCTAGGGGCATTTTGGTATTTTTCAGATCACCAAGAATCTGTTGTAATGTGACTTTGTGACACAGCGGATAAAGAGATCAAGATAGGTGGCTGATGGAGACTCTGTGTTTCCTAAGAATGGATGATAAGCATTAGCAGATAAAAACAATGTAATCCGTCAAGAAATGGGACAGGGCAGGAATGAAAAGAATGCCTTTGAATTTAAAATCTAGTGTAAATTTTGCCCTTAACAAAATCAAAGAAAATCAGAGAGATTTTTAAAAATACATAATTAAGGAAGAAAAGTATTGTTCAAATAAATGAGTAAATGGTTTTATACATTAAAAAAAACTATGGATGTACATTTGTGGTTTTTTTGTTTTCTGTTAGGATTAAGTAACCTTTAGACTAAATTTATTTAGGAGTTGATTATTTACTTTGTCAATAAAAACAACCAACTTTTTATAGCTCTTTTTAAAATAACTTAAAAAATGCACAAGAATAGATGTTTGTTTTAGCAAAACGTGAATAATATTTTTAACTTTTTAAAATGCTAGGGCCCAGAATAGTAGTGGTCTAACAGAACTGATAGAGTCAAAGTCACTAAAACTGGAATGCTCCTAAAGGACTCACAGAATACAAGAATGAAAGAATGAGATAATCAGATATCAAAGTCTGGAAAACTTCCAACTTTCTATCCACCAACCTCACCCCACCCATTACAATGTGTCAATCGCCCAGCAATTGATGGATGACAATAGTTGGTTTTGATGTCTAAGAGACTGAAGCAGCTCTATAAACAACTGTAAGTTCACTAGTCAATACTCTTGATCTTAAAATATCCCAGCTACACTACCACTGAGGATTTCTCATTGGCTACCTATGACAGATAGCCTCTAAATAGGGCCCAATGACCCCTCCTTCCTAGTATTCATATAATAGGGCATTGTGTAATGCCCTACCCTTCAGTGTGGACTGGGTTTAGCGGCTCATTTCTAGCAAATAGAATTTGGCAGAGGTGATGAAGTGTCACTTACAAAATTAGGTTACAAAATGGCTGTGGCTTCTGTCTTGGGTGTTCTCTCTCACTTGCTCCATCTGAAGAAAATCAGTTGCTATGTTGTGAGTTGCCCTGTGTTGTAGGGGCACGCAACACAGCCCAGGAGCCCTTATGAAACAAAATCCTGCCAGCGACTATGTGAGTGAACTGAGAATCAGATCTTCCCCCACTGAGTCTTCACATAAGACCTCAACCCCACTGATACATGGATAGGAACCTCATGAGAGACCCGGAGACACAAAGCTAAGCAGCACCCAGATTCCCGACCCCCAGGAACTATGAGATAACAAATATCTGTTGTTTTAAGCCATTAAATTTGGGGGTAATTTGGGGGTTATACAGCAACAGATGAACTAATACACCATTTTTGATTCACTTCCATCCTTCCGTCTTCTTCAACCCATCTTCTCATTTCCTACTTCCTGCCCTATCTCTATCATTACCATTCCCCACTCCCACATTCTTCTTTCTGTTTTTTTGTGGAACAATTTAAAAGCATCTCTATTTCACAGGTTTCTTTAGGCCATGCCTTCAAGGCTTCTCCTTTTCACCTTACGTGATCTAAAAATGATAAAGTTTTATAACTAAGAGAAACTCTAGTGCTAGCTGCTTCAAAAACAATTTTCAGCTTATATTAAGAAACAGTGAGTCATCCAAAATAAATAATATATCTATGATTTCATCAACTTAAAAATACCCTTGCTTTGGTACCTTTTATAAAGTTGAGATTAAAAATCCTGATGATTAAATAATCAAGTTTCTGATTACTTAAACTTTTTATAATAATAAAACAAATTATTTTCAAATATTTTAATTATTTTTGGCCTACCATTTGATTTGGATTATTGCTACATGTTATTGTGAGATGTCTGCACTTGAAATCCTCAGGTTTTTCAACCTTTTGGGCTCCGCTGTTACTTCAATATCCCAAATAAAAAGCCTTGTGCCACCCCGTTCTCTTAGATTATGGGAAATCCTCTCCCAAGATCTTGGAGGATACCTTGAAGGCTTACACTCCCATTTGTCACTGTTCTCTCTGGAATTACTGCCTAGGCCTTTTGGCCCCTTCCTCTGGCTGAGGTGCTCTTCCTGCTCAGTTTTGTTCTACGACTAGCCCTGCCCTGCTTTCTTCAGCTTCCCCCCAATGCCAACAAAACGAGGCTGCCAAATGGAATTACAACAAAGCACAAGATAACAAAGAACTTAAAATTAAAATTAGACATTTCTTGAAATTAGACTGCTCCAGTTTCTTGGAGAAACACAGCATAGAGAAGCTGTCACAACCGTCTTCCTCAGGGTCCTGTGTACCCCTCCCCCACTGGCCTCCCAGGCTACCAAACTCTTCCCTTCTGCTATTTTCCCTCTAGTCCCACAGCACTCAGATCCATTCCCCACCACAACTTTAATTTTCCTTAACACGGGGCATTTTAACTTGGTTTTATTTAAACTTCTCTCATCCAGATGTGGCGGTAGTGAGGAGTGGGGAGGTCAACTTCTCCCACCAAAGAGGTCCCAGACTCGTTCGTTCGTTCTTTCCTAGATGATGCCATCTTCCTTAGCTCAAACTGTTTCTAGCCATTTAAAATAACATGTTTAAATGATACAATAGAATTTAGCAAAAGGATTAAGTGAAAATATCTCAATAAAATACATAAGAAGTTGTTTTCCTATTGAAATACTGCTGAATTTGCTAAAAAAATTTTTTTTAAAGAAGTAGAGATTTTTCTTAAGACTAGAGCACTCATATTATAAACCAGTGCACATTCCATTTCAAGTAAGAGATAACAGTTGTTTTTATGACTTTTTTAAAATTACAAGACCCTCCTTAAATATCAACTTCCATATATTTGAATCCTCATTCTGTGGCATGGCAAATGATCGGCAAATATTAAGAAGCTATGTCTTCTCTTTCAATATCAGAGATATGAGACTGAAATGAAACAGTTCAATGTAGAACTGCTGTAAATTATGCTTAGTCTCTAGAAAGCTAAATGAAAATAAGATACTGAGTGTCAGACATTGGTTTTAAGGAAGAATTTTAGAAGAACTTATGGGAGAATGCATATCATTCTAGATGACATTTAATTCCTCTCCCCCTCAATAAGTGTAAATATTTATATTCCGTTACGAAAATACATTTCCTCAGAAAAGTAAGCAGGGTTGGTTCCTGGCTGTGCATGGGGAAACATTCCCTCTCTGCTTCTCTCCTCAGAGCTAACTGCGTCCAGTGTTTTCAAAGGAAGCTGGGAGTTTCTAGAGAAAATATCTCGAAGCGTTTCTGGTGAACTGGATGAGGGATAGGAAAAAGAGCATTGGGTGGAGAGAGAACACTGATAGAAGAAATTTTCCATAGGGAGGTTTTTCCAGGCAGGAGAAAATTCATCTGGAGTAGAGGTTCAGTATGGTGTGGTGCACTGGATTCAACTCAACACCTGAGGACTGGGTTTCCGAATCAGAAGCACCTACCCTGACTGTGCTACCTGCTACCTGTTACCTGGTTGGTAGTATGCTCGTTAAATAATCAAAACAGCTGTTACTCAAAATTGTATTGCCCTTTGGGGCCCAAGAAAATCTGTCAGTGCTCCTGTAAGAGGTCATCTCATAGGGGAAGAAACTTGTCTCCTTTCCCGTTGCATCAAGGAATCTGAGTCACAGTGGTGGGACAGAGGATGGAACGTAGCTAGCAGCCCAGTGGCAATTAGGGAACAGAGATTAGCAGAACTTCACTTTGGCCAGTGGCCAGTGTGGAGAGACACTCCACTGGCTTAAGCAAAATGTGTTTGAGCAACAGCCAAGTTAGAACTTCAAGAGCAACAGCCTATAGGACAGCAGAGAGAAGGAAATATGGGCACGTGGGGACCTCCAGAGATTCGTGCCCATGGAGGGAGAACAGGGGAAATTTGGAAGGAGATTGATTTTCTGTGATTACAAAGCTGGGTATTAAGCTAGGAAAATTGAGGATTGAATGTCACTGTCACCCAATTAGCATTCACAGGCTGGAAAGTTGCAATAACATGCAGAGAAGAGTTTCTACCATTGATCGCTTTTTCATATGGGAGAATTTCATTCATATTAAAAATACTATTTTGACAAATGTGTTTGTTGGCAATCAAACTTAGATTTCAGTTATAATAACTCAAATAATTAACCAGATTTGGGATTCCACATTCTCTGTCCTGAATGGACAATATAATGAAATGGTGACACTAAACTCTGGAACTCATTGACCTCATCAATAAATGGGAAAGAATATTTCTGTCATAGCATTATTATGAAGATAATGACAAAACTTTTGGTAAAGGGGTTAGCAAAGTGTCTGACACATAGTAAGCATCCAGGTATATTTAAATATTCATTGCTCAGTGAAGATTTCACCAGAAAATGAAACTGGTGGCAGAAAAAGACCACAAAACCATCAGAGTAAGCTCCAAGGGATTTTGATATCCACAGCACCATGTGTGAGAAAAAGAGATGACGGATTCTTTTCTAAGGTAGAGTAGGGAGAAAAGCACCCTACACTGAGGAAAGGAGGGTGGCTTTTTGTCCTGGCTTTGCTTCTTGCTCTCCTGTACCCTTGGTTAACTCCTTAGCTAACCTCTCCTAGTACCAAGATTGCTTGGGAGAAAACTGAGGGGCTCAGCCTCAATAATAGCTAAGATCCCTCTCAACAATAACAATTCATAGATTTGTAAGATATGACCATTATTTTTGCTAAAACGTTTGCTTTAGGTATTTATTGTTTCTTAATGGATAGTATAGCAATTTAGGAATAGCAATTATAGTGTTCTGTCATTTTCCTTTTTTAAAACTGTGTTTTTATAGAAAAAAGCATTAGTGTGCTATAATCTCCAATTAAATCACCAATTAACTACAATGTAGGAAGTTGGGTCGATTGGGTGGGTGGGAAATACTATCGCTATATTCCTGGTGCCAACCTGAATTCCAGCTAAAAGAGTATGAGGAAGAATACAGACCCTTTTGTGAGCTTGCCTTGCAAACCCAAACGTAAAAAGTAAGGTTATGATGGTCACACTTTAAATGATATTAGTCATGTGTGTTTTCTAAGGGAAGATTGAGGAGTGGCAAAGACTAATAAAGAGGGGGGTGACAAGACTAATATTATAATATTACGGTGAATATTTATTGAGTACATACTATGTGTTAGGTACCACAACAAGCAATTTATATATATTATCTCCTTTGCCCTCTAGGTAGGCACAAGACTTCTCATTTTACAGAAAATCAACTTGCCAACGTTATACAGAATAGTTGTTGGGATTTGAAGCCAAGTCTGTGACTTTATTCCATGTGTTTTCCAGATTGCTGCCTGAAAACAGAAATGTAGGGAAAGGACATAAAACTATTTGGTGCTTAAGGGTATAACAAATGATTTACTCGTATGGGGGTGCTAAGTTTGCAAATTGTGCTTAGTAATAGGATATTTGAACATTAGTATGTAATTTTAGGAAATTCTAACCCATATTCACTTGGAGTTATATACCACTGCTGCATTATAAGAGTTTCCAGTTTGTATCACTTTTACATCATTGAAATATATAACTTGATGCTTTCTGAAATGTGAGAACAAGATATTTTTACTGGGCCATTGCATAGGGCTCCATGCTGTACTGTTAAAGTGATTACCAACTCGGAAGTAGCAGTTAAATTAGCAAAGTAAGACAATAGCCAAGATGTCACTTCTGCCGAGCAGCAAACCCCCGAGTTTCATGAGAGGAAGCTGCTATTGTTTCATAAACAATAGGGATTTTCTCTAACAGAAATGCATCTGGTGGCCACTGGGAGACTGTCTTTAATCCCCTATAATGAGTTCAGTAGCTGTCGCAACATTTTATGATAATTTGGGATTAATTTTAACTGCTCTATTAGCCTGTTGTGCAGCATATACAAATCCACACCTAATTAATACCATCACTTCATTTATAGGCCTTGGTTTTCTTTCTTTCATTTTCTGTCTTGTCTTGTGGTACTACTACTAACCAGTCACCCGAGCTGGAAAACTGGGCTTACCCTGACTCTTTACAACCCTAATGTGTCTCTTTATTTCTGTCACTTCTGCCTTAGTTCAGGCCCTCAGCTCTACTTTCCTGAACCACTTCAACAGCTGCCTGCTGGGGACCCTGTCCCCAGGCTTTTCTCCTCAAGCTCGTTCTCTACACAGTGAATCACTTTCCGGTAAAACCCAAGACTGACCAGTCTCTCCCTGTTTAACACCTTTCAGAGGGCCTTGCTGCCTACAGAATAGAGTCCAAGCTCCTAGCATGGCTTTTAGAGCCTCTCCAGCCCCACCTCCCATCTCCCGCTTGTAGCCATGACCTCCAGCAGCACCAAACTTCTTGTATTTTGGCCATGCACAGTTCTGTTGGCTGCTTCTCCCCTCTGAGCCTTTTGCTCAAGCTGTCTGCTTTGTCCATAATGCCCTCTATGCCCATCCCATCCTCCAGCCCCCATTCCTTGCCTGGATCCTCATCATTCTTCGAGACACTGTTCAGATGGCACTTCCTGCGGGAAATCCGCCTCACCACACTGTGAACCATCGCCCTCTCCTCCTGGCCATGACAGGTGATCCTCCTCCCTTCTGCTCCCATGTCTCAGGGAACAGATTCAGTACTTATTAAATGTACTACTGTAACCATCATTGCACTTACTACCTTTTATTGTAATTCTCTTTTGATGTGTTCATTGTCTTTCTTTAGAATGTTAGCTCATTTTTTTTTTAAGTAGGGTAGAAAATGTCAATGGCCTGTAGGAAAATACACAAGAGATATGACCAGAGGGGTCATAGAAAATATTGTAAATGGCCATTGCACGTATGAAAAGATGTTTAATCTTGCTAATAAGAGAAAATGTAAATGATTATGTTACTATTTATCTGCCAGAGTGATATAAATCCAACAGTTTGACAATAAGCTCTGTGGGCGAGGCTATGTGGAAATAGTCATTCTCAGATATTGCTGGCTGGAATACAAAATGGTAGGACCAGCACAGAGAATTTGGCAATATCGAGCAAATTTATATATGCTTTTATTCTTTGGTCCAGCAATTGCACTCCTAGAAATCTATCCCAAAGATATATTGCAAAATATATGAGAAGATGTATGTGGAAATCTATGTAGCACTTTTTGAAATAGCAAAAGATTAGAAACAGGCCATACGACCGTTAATAGAGGACTAGTCAAATAAATTATGATAAATCCATACAATACAATATTTTGAAGCTGTATGAAAAATGAGAAATAGCTTCGTGTAATGTCATAGACTGATTGCCAAATGTGTTAAGTGAAAAACGCAAGGTAGAAAAAC
>NW_011888869.1:449176-452776 GCF_000151845.1 Pteropus vampyrus | reverse complement strand
CTAGGAGGTTTCAAACTCAGATGACGAGGAAAATGGTAGTTCCAAGGAGACAAATAGGGCATTTCACCTGGAGAAAGAGACCCCTTGACTATAGTAACCAGAGCTAGGTTACCTCAGAAAAAATGGAAAAGCTTCCAAAACTGCAGAGAGCCAACATGGAGGTAAAGAAGAGAGCAATGCAGTTCATGACCAAGGAAAATAACAAGAAGGTGTTTTCTGGGGAAGATGATCGGTAGCTAAAGACTGACTCTAGTTGCCAATGCTGCAAAAATACAATAATTGTCTGGTTAGAAGGCTTGAGTGGTTGAAATGAGAAGCCCTTCTGTGTAACACATTTGTGTACATATGTCTATACTGTCTGGTTGTCACAGGTCAGGTTTCCTGGAGGTTGGGGGACAAGATGGTTATCTGGGATCTACACTCATGAACAGAAAGAGGCAGAAGCAGAAATAGGCAGAGGAAGAAGTTGAACTGTGATGAGGGTTCAGCAAAGCCTTGGCTCACCAGGTAAAAATTGTCCCATGGCAGGCAGAAATGACTGGCTTTTATAGCCCCACCTCGCTTAGTCACCTGGCAGAGGCAGCCCCTGAGAGGGCTTGATCTGAGATGGAAGAAGCAGTTCTCGGCAGCTAAAGCAGACTCTGAAGTTGCTGACAGTCGAAGACTGTCTGCTGATAGCATTTCCGGCAGCTGAGATGCACACCTTTCTCGAAGGGGCTGCCCACCATGCTAGCAAACCTTTCCGTAGTTCATATAGAATGTTTTTATTTTAATTTCTCTCAACAAACAAAAAGTATTATATTTTCACTGAAGATCCCCATATATTTAGTGTCGTATTTGAAATTACTCTTAGAATTTATATTCCATGGATTACCAGGTGGTCAATATTATATTTCTGGGCAGCCTACAATTAGCCGTTCATTTATTCATCCCACGGACTTTTATCATATATGTATTACATGGCAGTCTCTGGAAATTGAAATATAGATAACAATGCTTTTTTCATAAACTCCTGGGTGTTAGATTCCAGTGAGGAGGAAGATAAAATAGACAATTAAAACAAAATGGTAGGAGTTAAAAGGCTGGGATAAACAAGATACTACAGAAGTTAAAGGGGCATGAAGGAGGAAATACTTAGCTATGTCTGCAGGCATCCTCCTGGAAGAGGAGGTGCAGGCTCTGGCTCTCAGAAGACAAGAAATACATGCAGAGAAACGTTGTAGGAAGAGCGAACTGTATGTGTAAAGGCTCAGAAGAATTCAAGAGCATCGCATACTATGGGAATCATAAGTAGACTAATATGGCCAAGGTACAGATTGTGTTTAAGAAGTATTGGAATAAGGAGCTGGGAAGAAATATATATACAATTACCTTATTCGCTTATTAATATAATTTTTATTGTATTTTATCTACCCAATGTTTCTCAAATGCATTTAGTTGTGGTTTGTGGGGGGTTGTTTGTTTGTTTGTTCATTTGTTTTTTGCAACAATGCGCCGCTGCGGAACATTCTTTGAGAAATGTTGTAGGAGTATTGATTGAGCCTGCCATTCTTTGAGAAATGTTGTAGGAGTATTGATTATCTGCGACATGAGCCTGTTCTCAATCTAGTACCTACACAGGTCTGTTCTGACTTGATCTTGGCAGATAAGGAAGAGATATTATTGGATGCAATTCGTGGGAATGCTACAGCTGTATCTGTCTGTTCTTGGAGATTAGAATACTGAACTCTCCTGGAAGGAACGCCTTTTCTGCCTGTCATAAAGAGTCCTTAGCAACCACTTCATTCAGGCCACAGACAAGGAGAGTAAAGACCACAGAGTTTTTGACTCTTTCTGGTACAGATAAATTGGTCTGAGGAAGAAACTGAGGAAGTGAATCCAGCAGCTCAGTTGAGACCTTAGCCATGGCATCTGTAGCATATCGAGAGCCAATATCTACCACAGTGGGAAAACGGATGATTGTTACAGGTAAGAGATTTTCTGTATGCTTTCACCAGATTAAACTTTCTCTATCCCTCACCCATATGATGCTGACCTATGATACTCACATATTGGATATAAGAATGAAATAATCACATACATTTATTTTATACGACACTACACCTCTTATTATACACACCCAGTTTGGGCCTCGACACCATGCTGCCATGTGACATCCCAGTTCTCACTATATCTAAACTTACTTTCACAAAACAACGTTTTTATAATACAAAGTTTATGTTTTGTGTAAGAGGAACTACTTTGAGATTAATAAAAAGTATACTTTGATCAATTTTAATTATTACTGATTTAAGCTCTTGTACTTTTATAACTGATATGTTTGATTGATGTAAAGTTGAGCAAGATGTGCATTAAACCTGGTAAAATTATTAGCTTGTATTTTGTTCCTTCAACTTGTTTTAAATGATTTGGGTTGCATGAGTATGTAGAATTATAATAAAATGTAATTAAATGGACTATGACTAATTGTAATCAGTCTACAAGAAAAAATAAATTTCATAATGAACATATTTTTTAAGCATACCCCCTTGCTTATGTGTAAACTCCCACTCTAGTCATGAGCAATCTGGCCCAAACTATTTGCCATCTACTTACTTGTGTAAGTATATGTGTACACAAGTATCAGAACTGTTAACTCGTACTCCATGGCAAAAACCTTTACCAACTGGAGTGAAACACTTCCTTGTGGTTCCTTTTGCTTTAGACTTAGACTATGTCTTTCCAAAGTTACTCAGGGCAGCTCAAATTTCCCCCCGCCCCCTTCAGTGAGGTTTTCTCATACTTTCTTAATACAGTTAGATTCTCTTGTCTGTCTGAATTCCTTCTTGGAGTCTCCTGAATGATTTTTTTTTTTAAATGTGTACACATCAAGGTTTGCTCTTTGTGCTAAAAGTTTGTAGGTTTTGATAAATTCATAGACTATATATCCACCATTATGGTATCATAAGGATAGTTCCACCACTCTAGACATCTTCTGTGCTTCATCTACTCATTTCTCCTCTTTCTCTCCCCAAGCTTCTGGCAACCACTGATCTTTTCACTGTCTCTATAGTTTTACCTGAATGTCATAGAGCTGAAATCATTATGTAGGCTTTTCAGATTGACTTCTTTCATTTGCTAATAGGTGTTTAAAGTTCCTCCATGTCTTTTTGTGGCTTGATAGCTCATTTCTTTTTATCACTGAATAATATTTTATTGTATAGATATACCACAATTTGTTTATCTATTCGCCTATTGAAAGACATCTTAATTGCTTGCAGTTTTGGGCAATTCTGAAAAAAAGCTTCTATAAACATTTGTGTGATGACTTTTGTGTGGCTAGGTTTTCAAATCAATCTGGTAAATACCCATGAATGTGATTGCTGAATCAAATGGTAAGACTATGTTTAGCTTTGTAAGACACTGCCCAACTGTCTTCCAAAGCTGCTGTACCGTTATGCATTCCCACCAACAATGAGGGGAGAGTCCTTGTTGCTTTGCATCCTTGTCAGCATTTGGTATCATTTTTTTTTTTCTTTTTGTTTACTTTTAGCCATTCTAATAGGTATGTAGTTACATCTCATTGTTGTTTTAATTCACAATTCCCTAATGAACAATAAT
>NW_011888869.1:425077-449126 GCF_000151845.1 Pteropus vampyrus | reverse complement strand
TTTTTTTTTCTTTTTGTTTACTTTTAGCCATTCTAATAGGTATGTAGTTACATCTCATTGTTGTTTTAATTCACAATTCCCTAATGAACAATAATCATATATTTATTTTTCACCTTTGGTGATATAATTTTTGCCTATTTTCTAATTTTGTTTTTTGTTTTTTTTTTTTTATTGTTGAGTTTTAAGAGTTCTGTGAATATTTTGGATACAAGTCCTTTCTCAGAGAAGTGTTTTAAAATATTTTCTCTCAGTCTGTGACTTGTCTTTTCATCCTCTTAACAAAGTCTTTCATAGAGCAGAAGTTTTTTAGTTTTAATAAAGTACATAAATCATACTTTTCACGTTTATTTAAAAACTCATTACCAAACCAAAGGTCACTTAGATAGTTCTATGTTTTCATCTGGAAGTTTTACAGTGTTGTATTTTCATTGAGTTGTATGATCCATTTAGAGGTGATTTTTGCACCTCAAGCTTTTCATTTCCATCAGCCAATAAGTGTCTTCTTTGTCTTAAGCCAGTTTGGGTTGTTTTCTGTCACTTGCAACTGTGTATCTAAATTGATAATTAAAATTTCTTCTAATTTACGTTAGCATATTCTTAGTGTCATGTATTTATGTAGTTCAAATTTTGGTTACCTTTGATAGATTTTTGGTCTTTCATTATACTGATATATAATATATTGGTTATATTATATATTAATATTATAATGTGTTGATATATAATTAACTTCACATTCTACTGTATTTCATTTAATTTCCAAATTTTCACTGTCATAATAAAGCTACAGGAATAGTTTTGCAATAAATTATTTTTCTTTTTCTGTTATCTTCTTGTGGTATATTTACAAAGAGTGCACATACAGACTCTTATTAATACTTTAGAGGATTTACACAAATTTTGTGTAAAATATTATGAACAATGTATTTGTGTTTAAAGCCAGCAAATATTTTTAAAATTATTTTTAATTATTTTTGATAATTAGAGAAGTATACATTAATCTTTTTGGATGTAATTTTAAAGTTTCTATTATGACTATTTTCAGACATATGTCAATAAACTTCCACTTATCTGTCAGCCATATTCAACAATTATCAAAATTTTTCCACATTTGATTCACGTATCTTTTTTTTCTTTTGCTGAAATATTCTAAAGTGAATCCTAGATAGCATATTATCTCACTCCTATATATTTCATTGTGAATCTCTAAAAAATATGAGCATATTCTTATATAATGACATTGCCATGATCACAACTAAAATAATTAACAACTTTTCTATGGTATCATGTAGTAACTAACTCATAATAAAATTTCCCTGATTTTCTCTAAAATGCATTTTTAGAGTTGATTGTGAGGTAAGTACAGAAACGAGGTCCATATATTGCATTTGGTAGTGTTGTCTCTCTTAGTGTATTTTAAGCTGATGCAGTCTTCTTTCTTTTTTTCCTTGCTATTTGCTTATTGCAGAAATTAGATTAGTCATCCAATAGAAAGGCCCCCTGTTCTGAATTTGTCTATAGCTTGCTTGTTATATCTTGTAACTTGTTCCTCTATCCTCTGTATTTTCTGTAATTTGAATTTGGCTCTAGAAGCTTGATGATAGTCAGATTCAACTCTTTCGGGAAGTTCATGTCTTGGATGCTGCTGTGGTCAACACAGGACACACTAAATTTTAAGCATAACATAGCAAATTCGATTCCCATAAGCCCATCACTTAGTACCTTTCTAACTTGTTGGGACTCAGACACCTTTCCTCTATATTTGGAACTGTCAGCATTTGTTTTTAATGGAAAGCTCATGTTCCTATAAAAACGCTGGCATAAATGGTTATACATCCTGGTCAGGCAAACAAAAATTGATTTAATCCATATCATACATCAAATGTTGTATAGCTGTAATAAAAACATAGAAAATATTTTGTCACTATTAAAAATTAATGTAAAACAAGTTGTAATAAAGATCATTTTTAAAAATCATTTTGAATGCTAATATGTAAGAAAAACTAGCCAGACAGGACGACAAGAGACTAGCTGAGAAATTTTGTGGCAATTTTGAGGATGACTTCAGAGACTTTTAAGAGTTTTGTAGGATTTTTATTGGTCTAATTTAATTTTAAAATCAAAATTCTCTTTCTTTTGCTATAAGGATAACATTACTCTTACACTTATTAATAGTTAGAGTTGTTTTAATTTTCATTTCTTTAATTTCTAATGAGACTCTATTATTCTAGGAGATGATTTACAGGGCATATTAGCATATCTTGACTACTTAACTAATTTGATCACTCATCAAGTTTTATTTTTCTATTATCTATTTGATCTGGAACAAAACTTTACTGTGAGGGCCACAGGACCTCAGGCGGGGTCCTCATCGGGCTGGCCTGGCCTCCTCTCTGGCAATTTCTGTCAAATTTTAATAGTTTTCTTTTTAAAATATATTTTTGATACTCAATTTCTCTCAAATAGATTTTAAATCCAGTTTAACAAATATAAATGGAAGCCCTATGGAATACTAAAAACTTGGCCATGAGATTTGGAGGAGACAAAAATGAACACGAATAAGATATTTCTTTCTTTTAGAAGCTTATAATCCGTTGTTTTGGTTAGAACATTATAGGCTATCTTGTTATCCTACTTGTTTAATCTAAATATCCATCACAGCATAGTGTGGCATTGAAAGGAACCACCCATCCAGTTCCAAAGGCCTTGAGATATTTTGTAAAAGAAGTGGAAAAGGAAGAAAATTACCTCGTATTATACTCCACAAGACTCAGTCATATTTTTGGCCTATTTTGTTTTTCCTACCATTTCTTTTCTTTTTGAATATTGTTATTAGAGCATCCTATGTTATAGATGATTCTGAGGATTTATTTTGTT
Organism: Pteropus vampyrus; assembly: GCF_000151845.1. Lineage (NCBI taxonomy): Eukaryota > Metazoa > Chordata > Mammalia > Chiroptera > Pteropodidae > Pteropus > Pteropus vampyrus. Next base: position 446,252 of record NW_011888869.1, on the reverse strand, counting down.
TGCAATTAATAGAAGATAGAGACTTTTTTTTGAAAAAATGTTAGCGAGTCCAACTTTTTTAAAAGTTGATATGTAGCATATCCTCTATTAAGCACATTAATCTAGTGCTCAGCTTGATAACATTTTACAAAGTGAACACAACTATGTGTCTACTTTTCAGATCAAGACAATAAACATTTCATCGCCTTAGAATTTCTTTATGCCCTTTTCCTGTTAATCTTCCCCAAAGTCAAACACCGTTCTGATTTCTGTGATCCATGTTTTTGATAACTGTGAGTTTAATCTGATAGGGTAAATTATTTTCTGTATTTTTAAAACACTTTAGTTACTGGCTTATTTTTCTACATAAATTTTACTCTATCAATTTGCTATATTTTATTACATAATGGGGAGATTTTATAGATGTTATTTTTGCATTATAAAGATTTTACTGTGAAAATTAATATCATAGACATAATCATAAAAAAGGTTTTAAAAGTATTTTAGAACATGGTTATGTATTTTTAAGATATCTGTTTACATATAAATGACATAATTTATTTACCAAGTTCCAGATCCTATGCTGTTTTAAAGTTACAAGATTACATTTTTAAAATAAACATTTTTTCATTCAGATCTTTTCATGAATTCTCACTTGGTCCAAATCAAAGAGATTTATCAGATAATTAATATGGGATATTAAATTAAAAAGGCATCATAACAGATAATCTAATTTAACCTATCATTTTAATGAGGTTTAGAGAGCTAAGTGAATTGCTTAGGGTCACACGACCTTGATCAGAAGGATGTAAGCTTAGGCCTTCCTTCTGTTTACATGATATGTTTATGTGCATTGCATCCAGGTACCTGAACAAATAAAAATATTAATGTATTCAGTCAACCATTATATATCCACTAGAAAATCTGCTCATGTAAACCAGAAATATTGCAGGATTCCATCTTATAAAGGAGTGTTCACAACATGAGATTTCTGTTAGGAATATATTAGAATTGGAAATACTCTCTTGGAAATGGCCAAAAACAGATATGATGAATGAAACTATAAGTGGCAGGAGAAGTACATAGATGTGAATGTAATTTTGAAAAGCATTGCTCCATTAGCCTGGGTTTCAGACCCATTTATTCATCTTATTTTTTGCCCTGTGAAACTGTCACACTAATAGTTATGTCTCAAATTCAATTATTTTAAAAATAGAAAATGACTTCGCACTGAACTGCCAGTGATTTCCTATTTGAAGAAAGAATAAAATAGTCCTAACTGTAAATTCAGCTTAAGTCTCACCATTATAATTAATGAAGCAAACATTTTAGATTTTTAAAAACTAAATCGTGGCAACAGCTTACACTTTTTAATGGTAGTGACACATTTGGTTGGCTAATCTGCATTTTTTTTCTGTACTGTAACCAAAGAACATAACTTGTCTGAATCAAAATTTATTTACAAGTGACGGCAGTTCCAAACGACTTCTACCTTAAATTGTTGATTATTTAAGTCATCACCAATGTGATTTGCAGGAAAAAAGCATTAGTTGTTGTCACCACTTTGAAAAGGTTCTAAAGCGAGCTTTCAGAAGAGAGCTTCTAGGGACAAGCTTTGTCTCATACTCTAGCTTTTCTGTTTTTGTTTTTCTTAGAACAATAAACACCTTTATTACATTAACTAAGATGAGAAGGAGAAGAATTAATTTGCCTTTCTGGGTCTTGATTTAATTTTCCAAAGTTGATACCTTGTAGGTTACATTAATATTGCTTCTTTAAATCAGAGAGAAATGCTCAGGATTAAGCAAAAAAAAAGTTTTTGGTTGCTGAAACAAGGTTTGGAAAAATGCTTCTGTTAAAGATTAGCTCATTCTTTACTGTGCAACCTCGTAGGAAACAGAGATAAGCGTGAAGATCCTGCTTCAGGAAACAAGGACTTGAACTTGGACATCAGTCTTGGCCTTTCCTCCTAACCTTTGTGACCTCTGTTATCTCATCTGTAATTTGGGGATAATAGTACCTATTTCATAAGGTTTCGTACAACGATTTAATGAAATTAAAGTGTCTGCATATAATATAAATTTAATAACTTTTTTGCACTTTTTTTTTACTTAAGAAGTTATACTATTCGTTTCTTGAGAAGCTGATTATCTTCTCAAGGAAGAGGCAGGTGCTGGGAGAGGACACAAAAATCAAATCATCTTAAAATCCTAGTTTTTCATAACCAGCCAAGTATACTTTATTTTCCTAAATCTGAAAGTACAGAGAAGTAGTCTAAGATTACCTAAACCAGTGGTTTTTAAACTGTAATGTGCATATCAGTCATCTGAGGAGTTTTGTTAAATTGCATGATGCTGTTTCCATTGGTCTGGGGTGGGGAGCCTGAGAATCTGCATTTCTACCAAGTTCTCATGGTGCCATACTTTGTTCCAGGGGCCACACTTTGAGTAACAAGGATCTAAACACATCTGGTTCCACCACTTACTATTGGGACCTTGGACAAGATATTTACCTCTCTATGCCTTAGTTATACCATCTGTAAAACAGCAATAATATCCACCTCATAGGGTTTCTGGGGGTTTTAACTGAGTTCATGTACATAAATGACTTAGAACAGTGCCTGGCATGTGCTGAACACCATATGCGTGATAACTATTATCATCTGACATAGATTACTAGTAATTTAAATAAACTGTTGGCTACTGGGCCCAGAGGATGAAGTCATTTGTGACCCTAATAATTAGAGCCCACACAAAAGATATTTTTTTTACCTGCTTACTATTGGCCTTTTAAATTTTCATGTAAATCTGATCTAAATAATACTAAAGAAAACAAGTTCCATTAAAAAGATACTATGGAAGAATGGAAGTTTTGAAATATTACCTATAAACAGCATTAATTTACAGAATCGTGGTTGCTAAAACGATATGGCAATCTATAGTCAGAAAGAATAAAAAGCTCTGCCCTGAGTAGGAAGTCTTTCACTACAGGCATCATGTTTGTGTGTTTACCTCGAATCCGTTCTCTGCAAGGAGAGGGGTAGCACATGCTGATATCCAGCAAAGACATACTTTATCCTTGACACCTGCTGTGTATGATCCTAGCCAATTTCACTCACAGCAAGTGATAAAAAATAAAGTGCCTCCCTGTCTTGCTAACCCCAGTTGGCAGCAATTATCTCAGAAAAGGGTGAACCTTTCACAGAGCCTATTAAAAGGTCCCTTTGTCCACAGATATCATCTTTCAGAAAAATACACTCCAGGAAAAGTCTGAAGCAGGTAGATTATCCGTGCCTTTAAGGATAACAGCATTGAAAGAGACTTCAAATCATTTATTTGGGGCAGCACTAAAATAAAGGAGATAATATCTGGAAACTAGAGAATTTCAGGAGAGGTAGTCAGTCAGTTAAGGGGAAGACATAAGTAGACTGATTGATTGCTCCTGTTCTGTAATGGGGCTGAACCAAACAGAAGTCACACAGAGACTTACCATCCCACTTCCAAGCAGAGTCTGAGCAGGACAGTTTTTCTGACAAGGACTTAGAACAGCCTTAGGAAATCTGGTGGAGGAAGGGGCAGATTTGGTTCATTTCTAAGTCTCATTCTTGGCAGTCAAGGGAACTGCCTTGGGAATGAAGGTGGGGTGCCAGAAGGCAGAACCCTACGTGGCTGGAATAAATGCAGCAGCTTCCAAGTTTACTAAACAATGATCGAAACTCACCAGTGCATAATCGGGGGAGGGAGGTGGCTACTGAGGGGAAAAAGAGACAGCATGTGCCCTGGAATTCGAACCAAGTCCAGTTTGGGGGTTCTTTGTCACATTTTGCTGCCAGCAATACTAATATCTCCCTGAAGGGGTCTCCAAGCCAATCACGGTCCCAGAGCTAAGCCACTGATTCTTGAAATTCAGTATGCATGAGAACTACTTATGGAGACTTAAAGAATACTGAATGCCCAAAATTCTGAGTGAGATTTTTCTGGGGCCCTAGAACCCGCAGGTTAAAACAGCACACCAAGAAATCATGATACAAGTCCATGTGACACATCATGGGAAACACAGCAGAACTTAGGGCAATCGTGACCGTAGGCATTCTGCTCCTGGAGGCTCACATGTACTCCAAATCTATTACTCTGTGAGGTCTAACTTGCCTCTCGTCAGAAGATCAGAAGTCTCAGCTCACAACCATCGATTAAAAAAAGTAATTTAAAAGCCGACAATTTTAAAAAGAGGTTAGAAACATTTGTATAATTCGAATTCATGCATGTTATATCATTTTGTAAATGATTACATAAAAACGAAATATTTCTTCAGCCCAATGAATTATGTCATTGATGACAGGATAATTAGGAACCTAAATAGTCAAAACTTATATAAACCAAGCTATCTGAAGTTAAAGGAAGACTAATGAATAAATGTTGATAGCATTCGGGTTAGATAAACTCTTTGTTCATAGCAAGGAAATAATACCTCCCACATTTCTTTCTATTAGAGATTTCCAGACTCTTCCAAACTTCAATTTATAAGCTAAGTGGTTATCATCACCCTCTTTGCACAAAATAGAAGCAGAACATGGTAGTCATGTGGGCTAAATAAAGAAATTAAAAAACAAACCTATGATTCTACAGTCCTAGGAACCGATGTGGTAAATCTCATTCATTTTTTTTTCTGAGGGTGTGCAGCCATTTAGAACACAGGGCCCACTGCTGAGCCACACTCACTCCCCCATTACCACCCCTCACAGATTGTGTACATGCCTATGAGCACATGCACACCTTTTGACATGTGGAAATGCCCTAAGGAATGTGTCAACTCCTCTTGTCTGTAGAGATAGGAAAAAAAAAAAAAACCCCAAGAACTGTCAATTCTAGATCTGAAGGATTTCTCTTTTTCTTGTTTTTGTTTTGCTCAAACCAAGTATCTTAGATTCCCTTGAAATCAGCCAAGGGAAAAAAAAATATATATATATATATACACACACATAAATATACATGTATATTATATATATGTATATATACACACACATATACATAATAACTATATATGTATGTGTGTGTATATACATATATACATATACACATACACATATACATATATATACACATACACATACACACACACACATACATATAATAGCTTCTTATTGACCTGGACATATAATTACTCAGAAGATAAAGATTGAAATGAGAGTTTGCAGGAAATCCCCAACACTGCGATAACTCTGCCTCTGCTTCCAAGGGAGGGGAGGTGCTGTGGAGATATTGTCTATATGTATGTATTGTTTTGGGTCAGGACTATGCTATAGGAAGTTATTTACATTAGTCTGTACATTAGTCAAGAACCCCACTAATCATTGTTAAATAAGTAGCTCCCTGCTGCCCCTCCCCCAGATGATCTGAGGCATGAGCATAGCCAGGGGAAGCACTTACACTCAGTGCAGGAGCCTGAAAGCCTCTGCCTTTGTGATTTGGGGTTTGAGCATCTTCATCTGTTTTCTCTAATTGACAGTCACAGTTTTAATGGCCTTGGAGGATGACTTTGGAAGAGTGTGATATTTATTTGCAACATCCAGCTGTTAACTTAGACTGTTTCAAACATTATCTCCAAATTTGGATGAGAGTTTGTCCAGTCATTTTTGTGCGATGATGTAACAAACAGACAGAAACTGTACATATAAACGCTCACCTCACCACTGTGAATCACCTAAAATAATGACAGAGTGCCTTAGCTTAAAATGTTTTGAAGTCAAAACATACATTTGGGGTTGAGACTGTGACCAAAGGAAAATTATGCATTGCACAAAAAGTTAGGGCCATCTATTAAAATAGGGAGTTCACAGAAGGTGAGATAGGATAGACCCATAGATTAATGGAAAGGGAATGCCAACCCAAAGGCAGAGGGTCCAAGGTCAGGGGTACTTCTGTTTGCTGGCACTCACTTTCTTATATCTCAACTAGACACAACTGAGTAGATAAAATTTTGAGCAAGAGACTCCTACGTAAGGCAGCTTCAAAGACAATATCTACCGCAATGGTTATTCCTGCAGTCCTTTCATCACAGGAGATCACAAGCATTAGGATCTCCTACTACCTCCTACTTTCATCAAATGACTGATATTTGCTTAATCTCTGTGTCTATTACCCAACCTCTTCCCCTAATCTCTCCCTATTTTCTTTTACAGTTAACAACAACAACAACAAAAATAGCTACACATAGATAATCACAAACCCTAGTTGGTCTCTGTTCACTTTTTTTTTTTTTTTAATTGCTACCAAAGGACATTTAGGGAATCCTGATTAAAGCTTTGAAATTCAGCTCCAGTACATAGCCAATTTACTTTTCCCCTCCCACAACAAGCCAATCCAACAGGCCAGGTGGATGGTGGTACCTCCCTGTGTATTTACTTTGCCCTCTCCTCTGCTTTAGTTTCTCCTGTTGTCCCGGTTGAGATCTACTTATTTCAGCCATACCCTCACTCTACCTTAGGATGGCCAACTATCCAGCTTACACAGGATGAGGAGTTTTTCTGGACATAGAAGTTTCTATTCTAGAACTGGAGTGAGTTGGCCTCCTAACTCTGACCCTTAGTTGTTGCCCTAGCCAGGCCAGCCTCCCCAGTACAACCAGTTTGAGGTGCAGGTAGAATTCATTATCTGAGTTCTACACAAAGCGGGAAGGGAAAGTGTTCACGATGTCAGGGCACTAGGCAAGAGTTCCCTGGGGAAAGATAACAAGGTCCAGGCTGTTCTACAGCTATCATGAGGTAGATGTCCACCTCTACTTCAAGGAAATCTTGCTCAGTTCTAAACAGATGATAATCACTGGCCTATTTACCCCTGTCTGATTTGGGACTGCTGTTCCTCTCGACTAAAGACCACTTGTATCAGACTATCTATTGAACCGATTGTAAACCCAAGCAGAAGACCCTGAATCTATCTCAGATTGTTTCCAACAATCAAAGATGGCCTCAGATTTTGCAAGGAGGGCAAAGCCAGCATTCTGGGCCGTTATACTTGCTTAGGAGCAAAATGTAAATAAAATCTCCTTTCCCTTTTTATGTTTTGGACTTTCTTCTTGCCCTGTTGAATAATCAGCTGTCCATATATTTGTCCAGTTTCTATCATTAATTGGTATGTATTGCCTAATATTAATCAAATACGACCACCATAACATTTGTTAACCAGAATGAACTTGTTGCCACAATCTAAATGTGGTGGGTTTGTACTGGGTCATCTTAGCTAAGCTGGAACTACATTTCCCAGAATTCTGTGCATAGTTTTGGGTTAGTCTGGGCCACAAGAGACATTTTGTGTGCAGTTTGGAAGGCAGAAATGAAGCAGAAGACAAATTATTTCTCTGCTCAGAGGCTGGTATGGGCCACCAGGCGATGCTGCAGCTCATGCCTGCCATCGCTAGTATGCTGACCCACTTCATCGCGACGGGGCAGCTCCTCCAGTGCTTTCCACTCCCCCTGCTTCAGCTTCATTAACTTCTGGGCCAGGTGTTTAGCCCTGTGACAAAAGGCACCAATTTTCACTTCAAGTCACCCAAATTATCAAATTTGGAAGCTCAGAGTCAATGAGACTTTAGTTAATCCCAGTTTATCCTACAACAGTAAAAGGAACATTCCCAAGCCACACAAGAGACAGGTAGAGTAGCCAGCATCTTGGATTCGCCTGATTCACTCTTATTCTAGCCCAACACCTCCCTCTGTCTTGCCTCCCTGTATGTCTCATTGCCCCAAGACTTCCTCTCTACCATTTTCAAACCCACATTGGCTGGACCCATTGCCTCTGATCTATTACTGGTTTCCCAGACCTGGTGGTGGCAGACTGTCACCCATAGTGGGTATATTACAGAGTCTTTCTTGTGAATATTTGTATTTGGGCAGCTCCAGTGAGGGACCAGGATTTCTTGGACTCACCTTCTGTTTCCATCTTCAAAGGATAGGGAGACAGCACAAAGGGCAGCCTAATATAAAGTACACATTCAACATTTTTTGTAGAAGGAAGGGGTGAATGAGCCGAATAATTGACAGTTCCTTGAAAAATTTGCAATCTAAGGCATTTTCCTTTGTCATATGAGTCATGGGCACTAACTTACATGTTTGACCAGTTGTTCTCCTATCCAGAGAGTCATTCTGGATATCTCTAAACCAGGTCAATAATTACTTTGTCATAAAAGGACAATGAAGAAGAAATACATTGTTCACTATTTTTGCTTACTTCTTTGCCGAGAATAGATGTGTGTTGGTGGAGTCTTCCTGAGTATCTATTTCCTCTCTCATCCAGACTTTTTCTCTAACAAGACTTTCTCAATGATTTAAACGATTTGTTCACTAATAGAGCACTGCCGAGAGCAACATCCAGAAACAGATTTCAGATAACCAGCTTTCCACCTGCTCCTTCCAATCTATACTCTATTCACCCAGGCTCCTCCTCTCTCATCCCTCTCTACGACGCCTTCCAGGGTGGTGGTTACTTATATTCATGTTCCTTTGAGACAGATTTGCTTTTTAGTAGCAATAGAAGAGTAAAGATATTACAGATGCATTGTGGGAAGCAATGGGAGGGAATCATACAAGTTCAAAGAAATTGCATTTAACCTCCTCCTTCCACCAGGGGCCCAGCTGCTGCTCACCCAGTGTCTTCTAGTGGGAGGCAGGCTGCTGTAAGAAAATGAGAAATTGAGAGCACAGTAGGACTCCTCGACTTTAGCCTTTTTAACTGACTGAGCAAGCGTGAGGTAACTAGGCTGCAACCACAAGGAGTTACCAAAGAAAAAGTAGGAAAATAAAACTGAAAAGATGACAATCTAGAAAATGCTCCCTGTGAGAGAAGGAAAAAGAAAAAAAATAACAGAATTAATCCTTTCCCTTTTTTTGTTAGCTAAAAATTAGATACTAGAAAAAGATCTGTCATTTTTAAATTGTTGCATTTTTTCCCACTAATAATTAACACCTGATGGAGCAAAGGTAATGTTATTTTGTAATTTGCGAACAGTGCAGTAATAAGTGAGCTAAAGAGAGTTCAGCTAATCGGTCTGTGCTTAGCGCTTTCATTTCTTCATCTGCTGTAAGGAATAGCCAACATTTGAAGAGGGTGGAAAACCATGAGATGTTTTATATGAACCTACAAGTCGTAGTGGTCTGATTGATGGACAATGGCAGTGATGGTGGAAATCTGCTTTACATTCTTTTTCTCTTACACAGATAGCAGGAAAATTGAGCACATTCCCATTTCCACATTTCACATGTATTTGATTGTATACTTATATTTTTAAAAATTACAGCTTAATTTTTCAAACTTGTGTGTTGACTTCATCTATCTGTCCAAGTCCTGCTGAAGACCCAGATTTTCCATGGATACCACTCACTGATTATTCCCTTCCCTGAATTTCTTTTTCAAAGAGAGGCGGCCTCACTCAGCTTTACTTTAGCTGTTCAGCATATAAGACTATTTTCTTACCTAGATAAGCTCTCTAAGGGTCGAACCAAGCCTTAGACTTTTATCATCTCCTCATCCACCAACATAACATTGCACATGTAGTAAGCACCTAATATAACTTTTAAACAGCTATAATCATTTCTCGGTCCACACAAAATTCTAAGTTTTTATCTTTTGCCAGTATTTTAATATACATTGCTCATATTTATATGTAAATAACAATGCAAAGATTACAAAAAGACTAATTTTTTTGTTCCAACTCTCTCCTCTCTAATAGACTATTTTTCTTCCCTTGGTCTAGCAAATCTCGAAATTTTGTATTATAATACTTGCAAAGGCATTAAGACAGATGCCCAGAAGTCACACCACTGTCCTTGACATTTGCTTTCCAAGGGGACTAAATGATACTAAATTAAATTCCATTTCCAAATGCTCTGCTACACTTGAAAAAAAATTCTTCCTAAATAGAAAATCATGAACTGTATTTTTAAAACTGAATTATTCCTGCAATAGTGTAATACTACTTCAAAATATGTTGCTTAGAAGTCCATACCTGACTGATTTACATGAGACATTGGATTTCTCCCTTCCTTGAATTAAGGGCATTCTTTCCATAACATGCCTATCAGATGTTTATTCATTTATTCCACAAATATTTATTGTTATGTCAGGCCCCAGGCAGCCCACTGTATTTGTATACTGGTTGAGGAAGGGAAAGAGATCAGAGGCAAAACAAATCTGGGACTTTCCAATTCTGCTAGTTTAGAGTCAATTAACATGTAACAATATTGTTAGATTATTTACATTCTTGTAGGGTTTGGAAGTCCCCAAACTGATTTTCCCATAATTTAGTAAATATATGATTTTATTACCATCACTGTGATGACAACACTTGAGAAAAATTAAGTTGCAACTCATAGTGAAAATTTAGGAGATTATGGAAGAGTAGACGATGAAATACACATCTTATACATTTGAAAAGACAAGGCAGAAAAAGGCATAAAACCGAGAACAAAACTACCAGTTGATAGACTAATGGTACATAATGGCGACGCACTGTATGTTTAAATATGTTTCAGGAGGAAGAGATCCACCAAGAGTAAGTGCCATTTGGGGACACTTACTATAAATACTAAAGTATGAATGGTTTAATCTAAGAGATCTTTTCTAATTTTTTTTTTCTTTTAGAAAAAGTGAGGTAAGGTAAACATAACATAAAATGATAAGTTTAAAAATTTAAAAACAAAGTGGTAAATACTTAAAAATATACAGTTCTGTAGCAGTAAGTATGTTTATCCTGTTGTGCAATCATCACCACCATCCATCTTCAGAACTTTTTTATCTTGCAAAATTAAAACTCTGTACCGGTTAAACACTAACTCTCCATTTCCCCTTCCCTGTCCTCTGGCAACCATCATTCTACTTTCTATCTCTATGAACTCGACTACTTTAGTAATCTCATATAAGGGGAATCATACAGTATTTGTCTTTTTATGATAGGCTTTTTTCACTTAGCATAATGTCCTCAAGTTTCATTCATGTTATAGCTTGTGCCAAAATTTCCTTCCTTTTTAAGGCTGAATAATAATTCACTGTATGCTGTTATAGACTAAATTGTACTCCTCACCCACACCTAAATTCATATGTTGAAGCCCAACTACCCAATGTGACTGTATTTGGAGACAGGTCCTTTATGGAGGGAATTAACGGTAAATCAGGTCATAGGGTGGGACTCTAATCTCATAGAACTGGTGTCCTTATAAGAAGAGGAGCAGACACCAGAGCTCTGCCTGTGAGTGTGCCCAGTGGAAAAGCCATGTAGGACACAGAGAGAGGGGGGCCATCTGACCCTGAAGGCACTTTGATCTTGGACTGCCAGCCTCCAGAACTGTGAGAAAATAAATTTCTGTTGTTTAAGCTGCTTACTCTGTGGTGTTTTGTTATGGCAGCTCTAGCAAACTGACACATGTATATACTACCTATTGTTTATCCATTCATCCGTCAATGCATGCTTGAGGCACTTTACCTTTGGCTATTGTAAATAGTCCTGCGATGAACCTGGGTGTACAAATACCTGTTCCAGTCTCTGCTTTCACTTCTTTCAATATATACTAAAGGAGAATTGCTGGATCATATGGTAATACTACGTTGAATTTTTTTGAGGAATCATCACGTCATTTTCTACAGCAGCTATACCATTTTATATTCCCACCAGCAACACACAAGGGTTCCAATTCCTCTGTATCTCTCATTAAAAAAAAAAAAAAATGTTTAAATGTAATTTTTTGGTTACTGTGAGGAACCTGTGACTACTCAGTAATAACTGTAGATGTTGGACCATTGATCACCTACAAAATGTGTAAAGTTAATTTGCTTTTCTGTAAGCAGTAATGCAATAGTATACATTATTGCTTTTGAGGGGGGATTCAAAATAAGTAGGACCATTTGGTGCCATTTGTATCATTATTACAAAATTTCAAAAAAAAAATTATTTTGAAATTTTGTAGTGCTAGGTTAGCCAGGGTCATTCATGTGAAAAATGACGAAGTCACTTTCTCGACCCCCACCCACAGTGCCCTCACCAGCGTCAGCTAAAACATATGTTCTAATCTTTCTTCCATGGGTGGTCTAAAGGTATTAAATAAGATAGCATCTCAGAGACCACTTCTTGAATTGAATGATGGTATTTGTGATCATGATGTTATTTACTTTTGTCTCCACCTTTTACATAATCATGTAGCCTGTAAGTGGAGCTCAGAAATATGTTTCTTCACATAGCTTATAAACTCTAAGTGTTAATACTCTATGCTAAATAGAATATCTTTCTAAATTTTTTCTTTATAATTATTTTCAATTTCTATAGATTTAAAGAGCCATTTGAGGTATAATTTTCATAAAGATAAAAATAATTAACTCAAAGAAAATGGGAAAAAAACAAATTGTGTAGTAATGTTTTTCAGTATATTATCAATATCTTCCAAATACTTCAACTAATCCAGGATCATAATAAGACCTTTTAATTATTCTATGTTATTCTTAAACTGTCTCCCTCTGTATACTTCAAAGAATGGGGATATATATTTTAATTACTTAATATCTGTTAGGTATTCTAAATGTTCCCTAGGAATTATTAACAGTGATTACGGCATTTTCATTTTTTAGGATACTTCAGCTAAAAGACTGACTTACGTAAAATTGGCAAGTGAAAGTCAATATTTAACTGGTACTTCACTTGGACATTTTATTCTAGTTTCGAGCTTTGATGTTTAAAAATTGACTGAGGGAGGGGAGCAGGAGTTAGCTTTGTTTTGTTCCTGGCGAATTGGATAGAGAAGGAAGCTAGTTAGGTTTGCAGAAGGCATAAACTAAGGGGAAGGAAGGAGAGAGAGAGAGGAGAGAGAATTAGATGACGATATGGATTTGCAAAAAGTAATATTTTAGAATTAGAGGCTGAAACTAATGAGATTATAATTTAACAGGAAGAAATATGAACCTTGCACTTAGGGTTAAAAATCAACTGAACTAAAAGATAGATAAGGCTTTGTGTAATTGGTTGGTGCAGATGTTGTAGCTGACTGTAAACTCAAGATGAACCCAGAGGTTGGCATGGTTGCCCACAAAGCTGACATAATCACAGAGCTCTGTGTTTGACAAACAAGCGGACCCTGCCCTGATCGGACCACACGGTGACAGTAATTTTTGGTCCTGACTGACATATTTGAAAGAAGACGTTAATAAATTGAAGAGCATCAAGAGGCAGGATGGTGAAGAGCCCGAGAATCACCTTACACAAAGCTCACTGGAGGAAGTGAGAAAGCCTCATTAACAAAAGAACCTAGTGTGAGCCTTTCCCGGTATCTGACAGGCTGACCAATGAGTGAGGGTCTATTAAACTAAGATTCAGAATCCAGACTGATATATGACTGTTAACAGCAAAGCAGATTTCTGTTCGGTATATGCAAGAATAATTAGACCTGTCCAAAAATAGAATGTGTTTCTATGGCTGGAAATCGTGTGGCAGTTGGATGAACACCAGCCAAGCGAGGGACCCTAGCCAGGGTACGAGGTTGTACCTGCTGACCTCGACAGGCCACACTAAGCCAAAACTCCCAGAACATACTGGGAATATGTGACTCTGCCAAAACTGTGGACGGTATAACTGGATTTAGGGCTCTATTAATGCGATTGCCAAACAACCAACTGGCAACCCAAGTGGATTAATATGTCCGCTAGTACAACAGGACATCTATTTATTTCAGCACAGGAATTTTGCCCATGGTCTCTACCGCAGAAGCCATCAGAAATCACAAATAGTAGCATTTAACTACCCATTCTCAGAGCCTCTGAATAGCAGCCGAAACATGGAAATATTTGATGATGAAATTACCTTCCTACCTTCCCATAAGAGTAGCAGCTTGATATACTTTCTTGATTCCAAGAATATCTGAGTTACAATTTTAGAAGCCATAACTAGATGCTTTTAGGAATCAAAACTCCAGCATGCTAAGTCTTGATATACTAATTAACATATGTCAGAAGCTACTTGTGCTTCTTCAGAAACAATAGCAATGGTATAAGGCAGCGGTTCTCAAACTTTGTCATGCATCAAAATCACGTGGGGAGATTGTGAAGACACAGGTTGCTAGGCCTCACCTTCAGAGTTTGCGTTTTAGGAGATATGAGGTAGGACCTGGATTTTGCATTTTGAATAAGTTCTTGGGTGATGCTTATGATGTTGGTCAGAGGATCACACTGAGAATCACTGATATAATGAATGAATGATCACTGCATAAGAAGCCATGTCATAATCTGCAAACCGCGGAGTGTCTATGTGAGTGCTGAGCAGAAGCCAGCTTGTGCCTGCCAATGGTTAGCAACCCTTTCCAACTCTGCATTCGGTGACATCAGCTTGGTACTTTGAAATTGGCCATGGTGGGAATATTCATACCACAGAAATTGGTAAATGCTAAAACCATAATTTTTTTCCTCTGAGAGCCAGTTGTTAAACATTTACCAGTTAACCACTGCTATAGATTCAGAGCGGAAAGAAAAAATATTGGGTAATCTAATGTCTAATGCAACATTGCTCAACTTTACTTCACTCATGGATTTAATGAATATTTCTTGAATCCTGGCTACATAAGCATAGCAATATTTTTTCAATTGTAATGTGTTGAAAGAGTATAATAAGAATGGAGTTTATGAAATAAAGTATCTTCTTGGATTAAAGCAGACAATGAAACATAGTTTCATATATCAGTCAATTGGTGTAAGAAATAGTCAACATTTGATCTATTTCATAAATGTATATTGAAATTATAACATGAAAATGAACATAGACTAGTGATCATTAAAAGTATGTATTAGTATGCTGTATACTTGAAACTAATATATATAATATTGAATGTCAATTGTAATTGAAAAATAAAAAAACAAACAACAACAAAAAAGTACAGGTCAGCTCATCATCATCATCATCATCATCATCATCATCAACATTTACTGCTTAGAATGTGCCAAGCACTATTCTGGTTTTTACATGAATTATCTCATTTAATTTTTATAAAAATCTGTCACTTAGATATTGTTATCTCCATTTTATGGACTAAAAAACCGAGACACAGTAACAGGTATATGATAATCATTTATCAATGTGTTTATGGAATATCAGGCAGCCATGTGTCAGGTGATTTTATATGTAATGTACTGCAAACCTCAAATACAGTATTTCTTAAAGACAGTTTACTGATAAACCACATTATTGTATAATCACCACAATCTTAAATATATTTTTAATAATAATTAGAAGAAAATACTGCTGACATCAATAAAATCAGTGGCCTAATCATCCTAACTTCTCAAGAGACGCCCCCAGCCCTCTTTTATGGTGGGTGGATACTATTGTTTGTCATTTTGACTCTGTGCTTCTGTGAAGTTGACCTACTTTTGCTTGACACATTTTTTTATTTACACATCATTATTAGGTTAACATCAGTCTATCATTGTATCATTCTATGATCATTCTGACTTAAAAACCTGTCTCGAAGGTTCTTTTTTTATCTGTTTGATCACAACTAGTATTGATCCTAGGGATTTCTATTTGTCACCAGATAGTATTACCCACAATTCACCTTTCATATTCTGTGTTTTGTTAAAAGCCATAATATGACCTAAAGTGAGCATTACGTGGAGTGAAAACTTAAAAACTCTCAAGATGTCAGCATGTGCAACACATCCTGTAGGGAGTGTAATCTCACTTTAAAAGGAATCCGACTGTGAGCAATTAGCTACAGAAACCTAGGGGGCAGGTTTCAGGGATGAATAATGAGTTGAATATGACATTGCAGTGACAGGGCGTGGTACACTTATCCACACGTTAAGGGCTCTAGCTTTTCCCCTGCACAAACACAGCTGCTCAAATTAGTTTCATTTGAGTCTACTGAAGGGACCCTTCGGGACTGCTTCCAACTGACTCTTCAGTGAGTTAGATGTACAAAAGACCTCCCCCTCACTAACAAAACTTGCAATGAGTTTTCTCAATCTTAACACGCCACAATTATAATTATGTATCATCTTAAGTATGATAGGATTTCACAAGTTTCCAGACTCTAGGCCAGCACTATTCACCAGAAATGAAGTGCAAACCACGTATAGTATTCAAAATTTTCTAGTAGCCACATTTTAAAAATGAAAACAGTTGAAAACAACTTTAGAAATGTGTTTTATTTAATCCAGTAGCTCCAAATTATTGTCATGAATATGGAGTCAACATCAAAACTTATTAAAGAATGTTTTACATTTTTTGTTTTACATTAAGACTTTGAAATCTGGTATGTATTCTCAACTTACAGCATATTTCAATGAGCACTAGCCACTGAACAAGTACTCAATGGCCACATGTGGCAAGTGACCACTAGATAGAAAGTCAACTCTAGACTTGTTAAAGCTCAGATTACTATTATCTTGGAACACCCAATATCCTAACACCCCAATTGATGGGTTTCTAACTAAGTTTCTAGAATGAAGTATCCATTAAGTACTTTTGACCTGTAGCTAGTATACCAGGTCACTGTTTATAATTAGGATGAATAATAATGAATGAGTTATGGTGAAGAACAGCTTACTGTGTATAAATACAATGAGTAAATTTATTAAAGTTGTGATACAGTGCAAAAAATAGAACAACCGTACTAGCTGCCAGAATTTCAATTATTTATAATCAGATAGGTTATATTTAGGCTGGCAATCTAGGAATTCATAGAGTGGCTCCTTGGCTACTTTTAATATTTAATGAAGAAAATATAACAAATATCGAGGTGGTTCAGACAGCCTCCTGTTTCTCTTCATGATGGGCTAAACAAGTGATACCTTAGACAGTGGTACAGTCTGAATCTCTTCAGTGCCCAACATCTTCTTATCTGTTGAGTTAGAATATTCTTGCCCCCATCAGCAATTGCAGAGCATTTTTATTTTTGGCTTTGGTGTCCTGAGGAATGGTAGTTTAAAGCTACAGCTCTAGCCTTCTTAGCTGAATGGATAGCATTTCTAGGAGCTGCATTCTCTTTAGAGAGGAGTATTTTCTATCTACGTTGACACAGGGAGGGAGATTTTAAGGTCTCTTATATGGAAGAAAAATTTTTCTTTATTAGAATAAAATTAAATCTGATCATCATCTGTTTGGCACTATGATACTCCCTCTCTAATAACATTAAATAGTTCTACAGTTGTTCAGGGCATTGCATTTAATCATCTCAGTCCCAATATTGTATAAGCTATAGAAGCATTAGCATAGAAGAAGGTATGGGCATGGCAGAAGGTGACGGAAATAACAGAAATGGTCAGAAGTTACATAATATGATAATAACTATCAGGCATTTGTTTTGTGCCAGCTGCATGAGCAGACATGACATACGTATGCTACATACAGTGTATCTCTTAATTCTTATAACATTTGTATGAGGTTGTTGAATATTTTATTTTTCACATAAAGAAAGTGAGCCTGGGAACAGTCAGCCTTTTGAAGATGGTTACAAATCTATTATAAAATAGAATTCAGATGAAGTATAGTTCATCTCTTCCCTACACCATGATGCCTCTCAATAAAGCAAAACAAATGAAAAAGGAAATGGTTTGCTGCAAACCAGTTGCAAACCACAAGAAATATTGAATGAAAGAGCAAAGTATGTATTACACAGAGAGTGATTTAAACTTGGTGGGGAGAAATAAAACATTTCATTGTTTCCCTGCATAGCAGAGAGAAGAGGGAAAAACTGAAGAAGCAGTGAAAACGATGATTTCCTGAAGGGATCAAATATAGGCTTCCACAGAAAACGAAGTTTTAGAAGAACAGTGGAAACTGAAGAAGTAGGAAGGACTGAACGTAGAGAAGTGATAAATGCAATTAAGAGACCAAAAGAGAGAGAAAAGTAATTCAGATAACTGTTATATCAGTGGCTTTCAACTTCTGACTGTAGTCCACAGTAAAAAATACATTTTACACGGGAACCTAGTTAACTAACACTGCGTGTGTGTAAGTGTGTATACATACATATATATATTTAGTGATATATATCCTTAGATATATCTTTTTCACTAAAACAGGTGAAAAGACAATTCAGTGAAGAAAGGATAGCATTTTTAATAAATGGTGTTAGAACAATTGGATATTCATGCACACAAGAATTGAACTTCAATCAAAATCTCTCATCATACACAAAAATTAACTTGAAACTGACCATAGACTTAAATGAAAAACCTAAAACTATAAAACTTCAAAACGAAAACATAGGAGAAAAATCTTTGTGATCTTGGGTTAGGCAAAGATTTTTTTAAATTGAACACTTGAAGTATGATCCCTAAAAGAACAAATTTATAAATTAGTCTTTATCAAAATTAAAATCTTCTCCTCATAAGACACCATTAACAGCATAAATGTACAAGGACAGACTAGAAGAAAATATTTGTGAAGTACATATTGACAAAAGGCTTATATCCAGAACGTATAACTCAAAACTTTCAATAAGAAAACAAAGCAATTTTAAAAATGGGGAAAAGATTTAGATGCTTCATCAAAGAAGATATGTAGATGGCAGATAAGCACAAGATGCTCAGCATTACTAGTCATTAGAAAAGTGCCAATTAAAACTGCAATGAGATACCACGACGCACCTATTAGCATGGCAAAAATTAAGAAGACCAACTCCATCAAGTTTGGCATGGATGTGGAGAAAGTAGACACTGCTGGTGGGAATGTAAAAGGAAACAACTACTTTGAAAGGCAATTTGGCAGTTTCTTAAAAAGTTGATATAACTGCCATATGATCCAGCTATTCCACTCCTAGGTATTTACTTAAGAGAAGTGAAAGCGTCTTTCCATACAAAGATCCGTACAGAAATGTTTATAGTGGCTCTATTTGTAACAGTCCCAAACTGAAAATAATCCAAAAATCCGTCAACAGGTAAATAAATAAACTGTTACATAGCTATACAATAAAAAGGAATAAAGTATTGATTGGCACATGTTATAATAAGGATGATCTCAAAATGATTATGCTTAGTGTAAGAAGCCAGACAAAAGAGAGTGTATACTGTATAATGTCATTTATATAAAATTCCAGAAAATTTAAAGTAATCAAATAGTAACAGAAAACAGATAAGTGGCTGCCTGGGTGTGGGAAAAGGGCAGAGAGTGAGAAAAGAGGATTTACAGAGGAGCATAAGGAAACTTTTAGGGGTGAGGGATGTGCTCTTTACCTTGATTGTGGTGATATTTCATGGATAAGGTTGCCAGATCTAGCAAGTAAAAATATATGGCACTCAATTAAATTTGAATTTCATCTAATTTTTTTAGTATGACCATACACCATGAAATGTTTGAAACATACTTATGCTAAAAAAAATTATTCACTGTTTATCTGAAATTCAAATTTAACTGAGTATCCTGTATTTATCTAGCAACCTTGTTCACATATGTACACACACATAAAACTTAAGAAATTATACACTTTAAATATATGCAGTTTATTTATATGTCAGTTACACCTCACTAAAGTTATTGGAAAAAAAGAAGGAACTAAAGTTAACCGAGGAAGATGTAATGACTTTCCCAAGCCTTCTCAGCCAATGGGAGCAAGGCCAAGGCCAAAATCTCAATTGCCATTCTCCCAGTCCAAGTGCTCCTTCTATCATACCGAGGTGATTCTAGAAGAAAATATTTGCTCACAAGGATGGAAAAATAGATCCCCAAGGTAAGGATATTCATGGATATGGACTTGTAAGGAACTTTAAATTAATTTATAATTTATAAATTTTTGCTCTCATGTGGCTTTGTGAGTGTAATAGTTCATCCTGTTCACAAATCCATTTTAAAAAGCAAAGTGCTGCAGCATAGTGGAATCTATTCTTGGAATAATTAAGGAGTCATTTTATTTCAATCCTTTTAACTATCTGGGAGTACAACCAGTCCCCTGGCTGTGTAAGTAGAGAAGGGTAAAGGTGTAATGAAAGGTACAAAAAGGTAAAGAGTACCTATCTACTGATTATCATTTCCTCGCTTTTACAACGAAGTATTGCTCAGTAATCTAAATAGCAGGTCATGTGTTTTCCTTATAGCATAATTTTAGCTATTTTCTCTTGATTATTATATCATTTACAAAGCTGAGAAATATCACTTCCTAGACTAAATTGCCCTGGTCTAAATGGAAGTCACTTCCTGCCATCTAGAAACAGACAATCCTTTCCTGATGTACTGTTTACCCAGAGAATAGAGAATGAAATTGCCATATCTCATGTAGGCTCAAAAGCGTTATTTTAATAACTGACGTTTTCAGTGGTCTGTAATTGTGATGTGTCTTACTATCAATGCCTATATTTAAAGTGGTACATGTCTTTTCTCTTTTTCGAAGTGAAGCTGTTGTTAAGTCAATAGTACATTTTATAATGCATAGCACCACAGCTGGGGTAGCTGTTTCTGCCATTCCAGTGTTAGTTACCTTCTCTCTGGAGTCGGCAGTGAGGACCTCCATCACTCAGAGCACTTACGCAGCAATGCGTTCCCTGTCAGTATAATTCTTACCTGATGTTGTTATTTCTACTCTATCTATATAATTTAGTATCCCACCCAACTTTTCTATATTTTATTTGCGTTGGCAGGTTAACATGTTTGCTTTTCCTCACTGGTCGCTTATGTAACTCTAAAATAAGGAAATCTATGATAACAAGGTCAGAAATAAGATGGGGCCAAATAAACACTGCAAAGCAGCATAAAGCAATGCTCTCTGCTGGGACCTATTGTACAATTAGAAAGTGAACTCTCTCATGCAATACAGTACATAAATGAAATACTTATTTTTGCAGCGATGTAATCTACTATTTGACTCTAACAAATAGGGAAGCTTCTTATCTAAAATATGCGTGGAGGAGGGGTAAGATAAAAGGCAAATATGAAACACACTCTAGATAAGGGGTTAGAAAATGTGGCCCGTGGGCTCATTCTGGCTCGATGCCTGGGTTTGTGCAGTTCGAAATGGTCTCTAACTTTGTAAATGGTTGAAAAAATTAAAAGAATATCTGGGGATGTGAAATTATGTAAAATTCTAATTTCACTGCTCATAAGTAAAGTTTTATTGGAACATAGGCACACAATAGTTTACAGACTGTCAATGGCTGCTTTTGTACTGCAATATCCCGCAAGCCTAAAATACTTACTCTCTGGCCGTTCACAGAAAAGTTTGCTGACCTCTGCTCCGATCAAA
>NW_011888869.1:392913-424432 GCF_000151845.1 Pteropus vampyrus | reverse complement strand
TAGGAAAAGCTTCTCCACATCGAAACATATACATTCCCTCTTGGGCATACCGTCTGCATATGACACCTGAAACTGTGACAGCCTCCTTGAGACCTGAAGGCGACCTGGTACGCTGAGCACAGAGATAGGAAAAAATCTGTGTTTCTGAAGACATCATTGACTCATTGAATTAAACAACCCTGAATTCCTTCTACCTTAGAAGATCGTATTATATGACATAATAATTTTTCTTATTATTTAATCCATTTTTTGATGGATTTCCTGTTTAGGTTTTTATTACTCTGATGGGTTTTTATTGATTCTACACACATAGATCTTGTTAATATCCTTTTTCATGAGAATGTTTAGAGCCTCTCTCCATGAATGATAAAGAGTTTCTTAGAGTATTTCATGCACATTTATACTATGAAAATCCCAAGCCAAAAAACCCCAAATGCTGAAACCTATTTATTACTATGTACTTAGATTTCCCCTTCGGGTGGGATGAACATATGGACAATCACATGGATGCAGAGTTTTGTCAAGATAAGTCTGTCAGTGTTCTTTTCCAAGTAAAAGTCCAGAGATGTTTATAAAATTTTTGATGTTACTTTCTTTCACTACTCACCAGGAAAAATACAGAATTTTATGTTTTTGGATTAATACCAGCAACTTTAATGATAAAGTACTTGTTCTTTCAACAAATATTACCAAGCATTTGCTTACAGTATTGCACTGCTCCAGAGTGCTTTGGAAGTTACAAAGCAAATAGAAGACAGTCCACATCTCTAAAGGGCTCTAACAAGAGGTTGCTTGACAGGCAGAGCGACAAGCCATACACTCATGAAACAGCTAGGAAACCTAAGCACGTACATGAAACATAGATCAAGCAGTACTTTAAAGTTTCAGTGAATAATAATATCTGTCCTGAGAGCAGATGATGTTTCCTAAAGGAGGTGAACGTGGTCTCCTTTGGATTGTATGGTATGTTAGCCCGTTCCGGGCTGCTATAATACAATAGCATAGTCTGGGGGCTTATAAACAAGAGAAATTTATTTCTCATAGTTCTGGAGGCTGAGCAGTTCAAAATCAAGGCATCTGGTGAGGGGCAGCATCCATGTCTGGTGAGAGCCTGCTTCCTGGTTCATAGGTGATCATTTTTTCCCTATACCCTCACATGGCAGAAGGGTCTCTTTTATAAAGGCACTAAACTCTCTCATGAGAGCTCCACCCTCAAGACCTAATCACCTCCCAAAGGCTGCTCCTCCAAATACCATCATATTGGGCTTGAGAGTTAACATATGATTTGGAAGGGACACAAATATTCAGTTGATAGTGTCTGAGAAACCAGAACAACAGAGGCCATGTCATATTCATCTTTGTTCACACGGTGCTGGATACACAGTAGGGTGCCATCAATATTAGAAGAACCATTGATTGAATGATGCATAAGTATTAAGTGAATTCTCTAATTCTTTATAGCTCTGAATTCCAATTCATAATTCTATGCATAATTATCCTATAAATTACCCTATTGACACAATAACGCCATGAGTTTTTGAAGGCAGTTTGAATTATCGCAAGTTACACTTAATATTTTCAGATTGTCCATGGGAGGTTTATTGTTTGGAAGAATCACAAATGTAAATAGCAAAGATGTTTCTACCTGATGTTTATTTGACTCTTTCAGGTATTTGATCAACTGAATCTTTGTTTGTTCAATGGTTAGATCCTTTGCATAATTGCACCACCTGGATTGAAATTCAGTGTTTAAAAATGTCCCAGTCCATGAGTCCATTTTGCGATAACTGTTGGAATTGGGGAGTTCTATCCCGTTTAACAGTTGTAGTCATTCATCTTGAAAATTATCCCCTCTCTTCTTGCCCCCACTTGCATGTGTGAGATGTGGCCATTAGAGTTTGTCTCATAGTTTCACATTCCCACCACCAGCACATCGATTTGCCTTGATTTGCCCTATAAGCCCTGCTGTTCTGCATAGCACATCTGCAATGGCCGATGTATGTCCATAGTGTTAACAGATTTTCAAATATATTTATTAAAACACTTATTTCAATGTTCCACTAGATTCCTTTCGATTTATTTCCTTGTTATATTTTATTATGGTCACTGAAGTGGAGCATTGGCCTCATGAGACAATATTATAGAAAGAAGTAAAATTACTATGAGTTCTCATCCTTTTCTCTTAAAAATAAATATGAAAAGTAGTTCTTCCTCTGACCTCACTCTTGAGAGTCATATCATAAAGTCCAGAATAGGAGAATTTAAGGCAGCTCTGGAAGTTATACTGCTCTTTAGACATGTAAAGAAGTGTTTGGTTCTCTTTCAATATGACTTTATGTACTTCCAGGCTTATGATAGAATTCTTAATTCACTTATGCAACAAACAATTTACTTCAGCATTCAACACATATTTCATGAGGATCTACTATGTTCAAAGCACTGTGCTGGCAATTAAGAGTTTATAAAGATAATACACGCACACATACATAATAGAATATTATTCAGCCACGAGAAAGAAAGACATTCTGCCATTTGCAACAACATGGATGACCTTAAGAATGGTATGCTAAGAGAGATAAGTTGGAGAAAAGACAAATAGTGTATAATATCACATATGCAGAATCTAAAAAAAAGCCAAACTTATAAAAACAGTAAAATGGTGGTGACCAGGGGAGGGGAGTTGGGCTATAGGAGAGATGTCATTTAAGGGTACAAATCTGCAATGAGTAGTAAACAAGCCTTAGGGATTTAATGCACAGTATAATGAATATAGATTGCAATATTATATATAATCATCAAACTTGAGAAACTAGACATTATTTCAATTACTAAAAATGATAATCATGTGACAAGATAGAGGTTCTAATTATCACTACAATGATAATCAAATTATAATATATAAATGTATCAATTCAACATGTATACCTTAAATTTACGCAATGTTATGTGTCAAATATTTTTCAATTAATAATATTGTTTTAAGTTTAAAGATATAAATAAAATATAGTCTTTACCCTCTAGGAGCTTACAAATAGAGAAGATCCAATAAGTATAATATTAAAAAATGTAATTAAAAGAAACTACTGTGAAGGCAGCACCCTAAATGTCTAAATTTGAGTTGGGGGATTTAGGGATTTTTTCAGAAAAGGCAGCACTCACAACAAGCCTTGAAAGATAAATTTTAATACCGAGAAAAGGTGAAAAAAATCTAAGATTCAATAAGGCTAGGATCAGGTGATAAAGACTCTAGTCAGCAGCAATCCCAAGAAATCTGAATGAAAAAATTTACAGGCACCGGAGGAAATCATTTCATGTTTTTTTTTTAGAAGCAGAGATATTTTATCTGAGTTTTAGATCACTCCTGGCAGCTGTTTGGAGGATGGATTAGAAAGGAGAAAAACTAGAGCCAAGACTAGTTAGGAGATTATGTGACGATTCAGGTGAAAAATAATGAAGGATTGTTTACTTTAATTACCTGTCCCTTAACTAAAATGTAAGCTCCAAGAAGGCAAGGTGTTTGCTTTGTTCGCTGCTGTATTCTCAGCACTCAGAACAGTGCCCGGCACATAGTTTACTAAATATTGGTTAAATAAATGAATAAATCGATGAAAAAAATAAATGAATGAATTAATGAATGAATTAAATGAAACAATTCAAGTGCAGAAAAGAGGTCAGAAAGAAACATTTGTCTCAGAAGTGAATCCTCTTTTTCTATTGACACACACCATAGCTAGGTTCATTTCGAGTGTTGGCAACAAATGAAGTTTGTTGGAAAACCTCCCAGGCTCGCCTGTCTGTGCTCTTTCCAGCCTCTGTGGCATCTGCTCCTTCAACGCCCACCATCTTCCCACCATCTAGAGCAGAGGTTGGAAAGCTACAGCTCCTGGATCAAATCGGTCCCGCCACCTGTTTTTGTGGGGCTTGTGAACAAAGAATAATTTTCACATTTTCAAATGCTTGAGAGAAAAGCAAAAGAAGAATAATGTTTTGTAAAATACACGAAATTGCATGAAATTACAATTCCAGTGTCCATAAATAAAGTTTTATTGAAACACAAGCTCACGTGTTTACATATGGTCAATGGCTGCCTTGTCCCTACATGGCAGAGTTGAGTCATTGAGACAAAGACCATATGGCCCACAAAGCCAAATTATTTACTCTCTGGTCCTTTACAGGAAAAGTTTGCCAACCTCTGATCTGGAAAAACTCTTAGGAAAGGATTTGAAGCTTACTCACAATAAGGAATAAATCATTTATCAGTGAAATCTCCTAAAATATATATTTTAAGTGTAGTAGGTAAGACAAAGCATCAAATTTAACAACAACAACAACAACAACAACAATAAAACAAGGGGGAAAGATAGTATTCATAATACTAGCTGTATATCATGTGCCAAGTTCTCAGCTAAACATGTCTTTAAATAAAATTGATTATCTCTTTCCCTTGCAACAAAGCTGCAAGACAGCCATCACTTTTCTCATTTTATAGATGAGGAACCTAAAATTCAGAGGCTGGATAATTTTACCCCGGATCACAAAGCCAACACAAGACAAAGCCAACATTTGAACCCACAGTAGTATAGCTTCAAAACCACATCCTTAACTTTAGAATTTCAAACACAAACGAGCAAATAATGTTGGGCATGCACACAGCGGAGAGGGGAAGTGGCATCTGCCTACCGTCCTTGAAATTGCAGTTTCTCCAGGGCAGGAAGATGGAGAAAAGTGGAACAGGGAAGCTTGGTACGGGTTTTCATGGAAGTGCATCTCCTTCCCCAGCATAAGGAGGCTATCATGGCAGAAGAGGAGGTAGGGCTGATTGAGCAACCCTGGGCGGTTCTATTTAAGTATTACAGCTGCAAATCATCCCACTGAAGTTGGCCCTGGGACATGAAAGAGAAGGCCAAAGAAGAGGAGCACGTGAGGGTTTTATTAACCCAGAAAGTGCCAACTTCATTGCTGGCTAATGAGGGTTGGAGTTTCTGGGAAGAGGATGAAAGATCCAAGAAAAGTTGCCAGAGGATGAAACAACAACAACAACAACAACAACAACAACAACAACAACAACAACAACAACAACTAGAAACCACATACTACTACATACACCCCAAGGGATGCAGCAACAGTTGAACAGAGATGATCATTGTTAAAGCAAATATAAAGAAACCATAGATTGGATACGAGTTGGAAGGTTTACTTTTATGCAGGGAATCGGATCCAGTATAGAGTCTAGGCTCTGGGGGATGGAGTTTGGGAGAGGAAACGTGGGTCATTAAAGCCAAACACTTGTGGAACTCTCGTTTGGGAAACCGCATTTCTGCATGTTGCTGGTTGAGTAGTGACATGCAAACCCCTTTGCTTAGGTAGGACTGGGCTGGCTACAGGAGACTCGCTGTGAGTGTGGGGCCCACCCCAGACGATGGCATCCAGCTGCCTCTGCTTCATAGGCAGGTGCCTGAGTTGGCTGTGTGGCCAGGGCAGGGTCTTCCCAGGAATCTTATCTGCTCTGCACATTGCATCACTCTATTTCTAAGGCACAGGTGAGGAAATGGGGGATTAGAAAAGTCCAGTGACTTGACTAAACCACGGAGAAAGTTGATTGGAGCCCCCCATGTACACACACAATTTTGGTTTGCGGAGCATATGTACTTCCCATCACTCTGTCTAAATCTAAGTGCTTTTGACTCAGCTGTCAAGTAATGGCTCGCTTTAAAAATTTATTGCAGTCCACATAGAAACTAACTGAGAAACTAACTACAAACAATCTGCTCTCATACTTGTGGTAGTATGTGGTGATGACAAAATTTTAACAATAATGGAAACTTTACACAGAGGATCAATATTTCCCCAAATCTGTTAGTGTCTGTTGGATTCATATTTGTGACCCCGTGGCCCAGTGAGAAAATATTCCATGTTTAGATAAGTTTGTGAGATGCTTCGTTACATAATTGTAAACAGGTTTATTTACCATAGGGTTTCTCGGAACTTTTAATATGCCTTCATATGTTGTGCATATCTAAAAGGCAAATGTAGCAAGCAGTGTTCCCAAAAGTATTTGACTATGAAGTGCTTCCCCCTCACACATATATCTTCATGGTACGCTCCTGGGAAACATTTGGAAAAACACTTGGGCTAAATATACACTGAAATTCCAGCAAGACTAACATAGTTTTTCTGTAGTTCATCCTGTTTAGAGGAGATTGCAAAAATCTCCTTATGACAGGAATTTTGTAGATGAGACCCCAACACCTGTCATATTGAGAGAGAAAACAGATTTTCATGCTCTGGCCATTCTATACTTCACCAAAGTCGTTATATTTAAGTGAAAACCTGAAGCGGATTAAATCGAAGCCATAATGTATTCATCAAGGGAAATTAGACATAGTGAACACTCAGTGCATCGAGGGGAGCAATGAAGATTAGGAAGCTGTGAAAACATCTGCCAAAACTATGTGTCTGAAGAGCGATTTCTTATGTTTTCAACTTCCTTGAAAAGCTTAGATTCTTTTTCCAAGCACAGACTTGTTACCACATTCATCATTCCATCGAGTACCTGGTCAAGGTCCTCACCCACCTGTGTTCTCTGCAAATACTGAGCTCCCTGATCCAAGAGCAAAATGAGAGGAGCTACAGGGTCAGGGGGGGCCCGGGTGGTGTTGTGACAACAGACAGCTTCTGCCTCCAAGGTCAACTTTCGGTAATAAGAATGAAGTTCCTTCTGTGAATCCATAATCTGCCCATATAATCCTGTGCCCATTTTGGTCCTAGGACTTCTGAAACTCTTCCTGGGCCAGCATCTCATTGTCTATTTTTAGGCCGTATCACTCTTCCCAAAAGTCTTAGCTCTCCTCTATACTTTCACATCATCAACTTTCAATATCAAGTTTATTTCAGTGATCTTTTCCCAAACCACCTCTTATTTTTGCTTGTTTTACCCACTATCACAGTTCATTGATTCCTTCCTGTTCATTGTCTCACATTTAGAATATCAATATTTATGAAATACCTCTGCCTTTGGTCATCATCTGATAGAAGCCGTCCTTACCTGAAAGTCTTCTCCGTTTTCCAATTATTTCTGACACACTTGTGGAATTTTCTAATTCTCATTTCAGATTTTATCCATCTAGATAAAATTCCTCAACATCTGAAGGCCAACATCCTGCAAATGTGGTATGAGTGAGGGTTTTTAATGTATAAAACATGTCTGTAATAAGTTGATTACTATTATAAGCAGTTTAGTTGGGCAATTGAAGGCCCAACCTGTGAGGCAGTGTGTCAGGGAGTAAAGAGTTTGTTAGTTGTGACCCTGGACAAGTAACTGATCTTTCTGTGCCTCGTTTTCCCCACCTACAAACTGGGGAAGACATACTACCTACCTCATTTGATTATTACAAGGATTAATTGAATTAACATGTATAAATGGCTTATAACAGCACCTAGGACATAGTAAATGCCATATAATTATTAGCTATTATTATTTCCACCATTTAAAATAACAAAAGCATCTCAGAATGAAGTGCAGAGATTTTTTTTAAGTATGTTTTTTCTGTATTTTTCAGGCCCAGATTATAAAAAGGATTATCTACCTAAAATTTATCAGCACATGGCTTATGTAGGCGAAAAGCGTCCAGCACTGGAAAAAACCGGAGATCTCAGATATTTATGGAGGCCTTCCTCAAACAGAAGCTTTCCAATGAAATATAGACACGAGTATGCTGGTGAAATTGGTTGGGGAATACCAGAGCATAATTTTATCAACAAAACAAGGCTTGAGACTGGCTTTCACATTAAGGTAATGCTCTAAATTTATGTTCGTCATAGCATACTTTCTTTTTATTTGAATTCTGCCTGAGTTTGCTTCCATAGGAAGCATCCTGCTCTTGGTCTGTCATGGAGAAGTAATGAGATTTGAGTTTTGCAGAAAAGTGAATGTGTGAATAAATGTCCTTGCTACCATCCTCCTCGGTTAGGCCCCTTAATACATGAGAGGAGAGGAGTGAAGAAAATGAAGCCGTGGGTAATCCAAAAGCACTGGTGTTTGGCTTGTGGATACTCTCAGATTCACATTTATGCTGTGACATTCACACACTTCCCATCCCAACACCACCTTATGAGTGGGTGGTGTAAAGGAAGCGGTGCTGGACAGCATCCATCCACACTGCTCACGAATGAGCCCCGATCGCCAAAATCCACAGTGTCGATAAAGCCTTTGAATCAGGTAATCCAGAGGGCTCTTAGAAACCTTGTCTTATCGCTCTCCCTTGGTGATATGAATGCCAGCAGGAGCCCGTATAGTCTCCTGTGAAACAGAAGACAGACAGGTGATTTTAGAAGTAAAATCTCAGAATTCAGACTTTTTCCAGGTAAGCTTTGCATTATCTGAAAATAGAACATGTATCAATTATGCAATAACTGGATTTCCTCAAATTCTTAAGGCAATATAGTACAGCCTCATATGGTAAAGGTTTGTTTTTTTTTTTTTTTTTAAAAAAGCCATTCCCTGGCCCAGTCTGCACAGAAGTACAGGAAAGTGGTTGGCAGCTTAGTCTTGGACATTTCTGAAGACCTGGGTTCAAATCCTGACCTGAGGTTGGTCTGGCTCCGTGACCTTGGGCTGGTGAGCTCACCCCTCTGCGTTTCTGCTCTCTCCTCTGCCACCTGACCTTGCTTAGAGTGTTCACTTCACAAAAATCTCTGAATTCCTATCCTAGTTCTGTCCCCTACAAACTGTGAGTAACCTCAGGCAAGTTCCTTAACCTCTGTGTTTCAGTCTCTTCGTTGTGGATCTTAGTATTTACTCGATCTGGCTGTTGTAAACATTTAGACAAGTTAATATCTGCAAAGTGCTGGGAACCGTGTTTGGCATGTAAGTGGCACTCTACGTGTTTAATATTATCATTGTGGGGATTGAATTGAGAATATGAGAATGCACCAAGCATGGCGCGTCGCGTGGGGCTGGCATCTGCATCTCAGCTCTTGGAGCTGTGGTTGTCGCAGCTGATGTTACTCAGTGCCCGTTAAACAAAACAAACACTGAGGTTCTGAAACTGCACCCTCCGCCACTTAGGCCACAAAGATGAAGATCACAAATGTGCTTCCATATCTGACCTGAAATGTTCTGTATTTTGATTGGCGGGATGGTAACGGGCACAGTCATTTATCAAACTCATCAAAGTGTACATTTAAAATGGCTATAGTTTTGTGCATGGAAATTATACCTTAATAAAAATGCAAATTATGTTACAGAATATAGGGACCACAAAATATTGTCAAATTGGTTATAGCACATAGCTGTTTAAAATTCGTCCCTGGGAGAAATAAATTTACTTGAGTCAAAATAAAAAGAAAAGAAAAGAAATTCGATTAAATTTCAAAACTGGCCACAAGCAAAGAGAGTACGGCTCTAAAGGAAGGCAGCTGGTTTGAAGAGAATCCAGAACTTTCGTTGCCTTACTGCTTCTCTTTGGGCAAGGCCCGGCTTTGGCACGTGGCCCTCAATCTGTCTGCCCATCTTGAGTGTGTATTGCTTCTCTTCCTTCTTCATCTTTAACTTAAGAACACATTTGTCTGCTCAGATGAAGTTCAGTCCAGCACTCCTTGCCCTTGGAAGCAAGCTGAGAATCCAAAATAGATGTCCACCATGACTTAGCCTTCCAGGAAGGTATTCCGTTTTTGTTTGTTTTCCATTTGTATTTCACAGGCGACTTTAAGTCACTGCTCTGCTTGGCAGCACTGTCCTCTGAACCGCTGTGGGACTGAGTGTGAGCTGTAGGATGATTTTTCTCCGCAAGCTCGTGGCACACTCAGAAGCTGATCTGGTTTGACACAAACCAGAAGGGTTATTGCTTCTCATCTGTGCAGTTTCTTGGCCCCAGCATTTTGACAGTAATTGTTTTCACGGATTTACCTGTCTCAGGTAACAATCTTAAGCAATAGCTTAAAGGGTTCCTTGGCCTTAGAACTTTATAATGACGGCAAAGAGATTCACTGAGAATGACTATACATATTAACAGAGAATCAGATATAACTTTTCCATCAGTTAAGGCCTATGCTTTGTCATCGAGGCTGCTGATGTTCCCCTCTGCACCCAAAGCAGATGGCAATGTTAGTTTTTGAGTCTAGCCTCAAACTTGGATTCCGTATCAATCCAGTGCTTCAGGCAGCCACTTCCAATCAATAAGACTTGGCGTGAATTGACATTTGAGCTGATACATACACACATGTTCTATGCATAAAAACAAGCACCTAATTACAAATGATATAAGAGAGTCTGTGATGTAACGTAGGGAAATGTCTAAATCCATGTCCTTTTCTTTGGTGCCTTGTTATTGGCGGACCTCTATCACATCGCTCTGTCGCCCTCATCCACACCAGTCCCAGTCAAGCTGGCACTTTGTTTCATTCTAACTTCAGAGGCTCCTCAGTGTCTCTGACTGAGTTCCTCCTTTTAAGCAAAAACCTTCATCCAGTGGGTTTTTATAGCCTGAACAGCTGCTCTTCCTAATTTCCCGCTCCTGGTTTGTATAGGCTGGCAGCTAAGGGAGCTCAGGCACCTTTAGTAGCCTCTTGGTAAAAGGCCTAGGGCAGCTGCTTCCTACCTGGGAATGGTCTCTTCTGTTTGGGGCTCTGGAGAGGGGGTGGGTGGGTTCTGCAGAGCATCTGGATTTTGGTAGGAAGATAACTTCCAGGCTGAGTGACTCGTGAAAAATTTCCCCACATCGCAGAGGTCAGTAAAAATCACAATATTGGGTTTCTCTGCTGGATCTTTTTCTGTTTAGCTATTTCCTACTCACTCGTATGTGGATTACAATGCCATAATAATACACGTGGATATAAGCCAGTAAAGATCACTGCTTTTGTGATTACCTTAGATTTAAGAGCAGTACATTCTTCTCCTTTTTTTTTTTTTTTTTTCCAGTGGATTTGGTTTCTGCCAAACTGTATGTGTTTTTTTTGGAAGAATATGTGGGGACCATTAAAACAATTCCTTTGGTTTTAACCTCATGCTAAACTGAGGACAATTCTGACTGCTTCTTAGCTCAGCTTGTCTCCTCTCCTCTGGCCTTTCTTTAATTCAAACTTCAACAGTATCAGCTGGCTTCCTGGTGCCTATCTTCTGCTCCTGCACTATGACCTTGTGACCAAATTATTTAAGTCACTTGATTCCCTCTCGAAACAATGTTATACTGGACTTGATGACTAACTCTTCATAGGTGTTGTCCCAAAGACAATATTAAGTAAATTAATCATAATATATATTACAACCAGTATATCATACAGTATAACAGCTTGAAAAATCTGCAGACAGTAATAAGGAGAACTGTGGGAACCCACTAAAAGATTTATACATGGTACAGTATAAGAAAATAAAAAGTAAAATCTTCAAGGCTTTAAAATTTCTGCTTCATTTTTA
The DNA here is from genome assembly GCF_000151845.1 of Pteropus vampyrus. Classification (NCBI taxonomy): domain Eukaryota; kingdom Metazoa; phylum Chordata; class Mammalia; order Chiroptera; family Pteropodidae; genus Pteropus; species Pteropus vampyrus. The sequence continues at coordinate 413,019 of NW_011888869.1, read as the reverse complement.
ACTGCCACAAATTCCATAGTTATGAAATACAAAGGGCTTCTTTGTGGTGGTTTTATGGGCATTTGAATAGATGAGTTCCTTGATGGCTGTTGAATAAACCCATCCTAGGTTGATTGTTACATTAGACATTTTTCTCAGTGCGATTTATTCAGAGAAAGTAAACATAAAAAGATACCACCGAATGAGTATTTACTATGTGAGGAAAGTACTGTGATTATTTCCATTTTACAGATGAAGAAACTGAGCTATTGATAGGTGAAGTTCCTTGCCTGAGACCACACAGCTAGTAAAGGACAGAGCCAGAATTTCAACCCAGGCGGTAAATTCAAGGACTAGGTGGGGAGTACAGTGTATATGAGACGAAATGATGAAAAAGGAAGTCAGAACATTAGACTGAAGCCACTGTGTATAGTGTATGTTTTTGTTATTTTTCTTTAAGGCAAGGTCTGGCAGGGTCACTTCCGATTGCCTTCCTTTATAAGGTACTGTATGCATCCTTTCTTTGTGGTTCTCTGTTTCCTCCCAGCTTACCATTCTGCATTAGTTGCACACAATATGCTTCATTTATAATATTAAAATGAATTATTAGTAGATATAACCCACATACTTGATAGAATAAGATGTAGCTCAGTAATAGTTATTTTTAATTTTTTTACTTAGTGAGTACTTTAATAGTGTTTCAAAATATATCATCAAACACATTCTTTGGATTATGGAAAAAATAGACAAGACAGTGAGGTTCTATCAAACCACATCTTCTTTCCTATACCAGCCTGACTCTGTTCATTCTTCCAAACTGTCCATCCTCACAAACAATGTCCAGGAAATTTGTAAAATTCGCCTGGGAAAAAGAACTATTGCCAGTGTGGAGTTGATCACTATGTCGACCGCCAATGACACATTTCAGAATTTCTGGGTGTCTTTCACTGCAAATTTCTCATTTACCTTTGGATTCATTTGGACGAATCATAGTCACCAAGGTTGGGTCTCACACTCTTAATCTCCAGATGTTATAATCAATAAAGAAGGTTTTTAAAAGATAAGAAAGCTTCTTTTTTTCAACCAAGTTATACAAGTGAAATAGAAAAATAGCTTTTCTAAAATTAGGCACATCTTTGGATTGTTGCTTTTCCTTCCCAGATGGGCGTGTGTGCAGTTCTCACTTTATGCTTCTTAGAGTTATTTGCATCCTAACGGGTTATGGTTTAATATAAAAATAATGACATTAGTACCTTTCATCCTGAAGTGCTATATAAAGCAATGCATTTTCTGATAGTGCGGTGAGCTTTCAGTAAGGGACTGCCACATGCTGACCATCTGTCAGGGAGGAGAAACTTTGGCTAAAGAGGCCAAATAACCGTCTTTTTTTTTTCTTGAAAATAATATTAACACCATGAACCTCTTTATACACAGATGTTATATTTTCCCCATTTTATGAAACTTGGCTTATAGGATCCCTCAAGTACACGGAAGGAAGTAATTTCCTTTAAAAATTTTACTCGTTACTAAATGTAATGTAAGTAAATTTTATGTTTGACGCTTCCTTTCTCTAAGGAAGGCCATGAATACAAGGCAGGCAAGTGTCACTGATGTGCGCTGCCAACCCTGTGTTCAAAGCAGCCCCATGAAGAATAATGCATTTGAAATGAAAAGCACCTCTGCCGGTAGCTAGGGTCACTGCCACTCCCACATTCTGCTGGGTACCACAGCCCCAGCGACCCGGCGCTTCAGCAAAACACAGGGCTTTCTCGCTCTTGTTGAGGTGACTTTATAATTATTGGAGATTTGGAAAGAAATACATGCTAATTTTCACACTTTTTGTTAAAATGTGGAAACATGAAAAAAAAAAAGAAGAGGAACTCAGTGTAATTTAGAGCCTAGCGAGTGTTTCTATTCCTTCGTTAAAGAAGGCTAAAAATATTCCATAGTGGTTACTAACTTTTGAAGGGCTTGACATAACTAACATCCTGAGTATGTGTCTAAATATAAACATCACCTTTAAAAAAATTCTACTACTTAAAATTACTAATTAAGCATGTATCATTGGTTTTCAACAAATATTATTTGATGATCATAGGGAGATACAAAGCTAAGAAAAGATTGTATAAATTAGAACAAGTTCTAGTAAACCTGTAGTTTGACTCCATAGCTCCTTAAAATATATTGTCAAAGAATTCTGAAACTTGTGCATGATCAAATACCCAAAGCCCAGGTAGCTAAAATACCAGAACATCTAAATCTGACATTTATCCTGGCTTTTTAAGATCTTTGGGAAAAATTCTAAAATCATTATAAATTTAGGATTATAATTTTCCCTTACTATTTATATACAACACTCACAGAGAACCTCAGTTGTGTTGACAAAAATGCATCGATTGCACAGCAAAGGAGACTAGCAATCTGGAGGTATCTATTCTTTCCCCAGGATTGAAACTAGGAGATCAAGAAATCTTAGTTGAGCAAATTGAAAACACTTTATTAGATATAGGAGGTCCTTTCAATGTCATCCCAGCTATGTCTCTGGGCACAAAGAAAATGGCACTGAAAATAAGTGCTGTAGGAATTCATGTGAGTTCCTTCAGTTGGGGAAGCATTCATAGGAAAGTTTCTTTGCATTGTTGAAGATTTTAGTGTGACTGCTCTGAGCAATTGGACGGCCCAATCCCAGCCTCATTCCAAATGGCTTTAAGCAACTTGAGATCTGAGATCTATTTTACTTGACTTTATACTTACAGGATCAACCCCACTCTTCCCAGTGCTTAGCATGGCAGAGATGATTCTCAAGAAATATGGGAGATGGAGACTGAGATTGCTTCTTTTCTCATGCAGTGTCTTAGTTGCAAGATGCTGAAGGGGAGAAATAAATTTTTAAGTGAGCATTAGATTGAGAATTATTCTACTTTTAGCTTTCAATAGTCATTTGAAAACTATTTACCACTTATTTTTTTTTTAAAAAAACTTATTTCTGCTATTACTGCTCACAATGCCTGAACTATATCTCTAGTGTAATTCTGTGCTGTGAAGGTAATTGGACAATAACTTGAGAGAAGCACACTCTTAACCTTTGTCTTAACAACACTGCCAACATATTAGAAAATTCTAAAGATGAGAACAGTTGCAAAACAGGCCTTGATTATATTTTAGAAACTATGCACTGAGCACAAATAGAGACTCGGGGAAACTGTTGTGTAGCTTTTTTGTAGCTTAAATAGTTGAATCTGCTCAAATTTCAGACTCTAGTGGGGATTATCAACCAATTCTGAATAAAGGGCTCATAACAAAATAATTGGTTACTCATCAAAAATCTTAACAATTCCTAACAGAGTAAATTCTAATTTTGCTTTAAAACAAAATCATAATGTATCTTAAATTATAGGAATAGTGTTATGAATAATAATGATCCATAATAAATGAGGAAAATATTTATGTCCTTGGAGAAGTACAGGGGGAAAAGAAGAAATATTTGCCTTTTCTCTAAGAATAAATGCGGCAAGTTGGCATTCACAATGCTTTTCAGAGCAAATCTATGTTTGTGACCTTAATGAAAAATTGAATGTGATTTACAAGTGAAAGTAGCCAGTTGAAGAACTTCTCATTTCCTCACTTTTCTCTCTTTGCATGCTAGTCTGCCTACTGTTTTTTTGTTTGTTTGTTTGTTTGTTTGTTTTAATAATGTCTCAGTTTAACCATCTATTAAAAGAGGGTTGTATTAGTTCTCTATTTGGCATAGCAAATTACCAAAATTTAGCAGCTTAAATCAATACCTAGCTATTTGCTCACAGTTCTGAAGGTTGGAAGTCCAGGAAAGGTATGGCTGGATTTTCTGCTTAGGTTTCACTAGGCTTAAATCAAGGTACTGGCTGAGGCTGTGATCTCATTTGAGCTTTGGGGGCCCTTCCAAGCTCATGTGGTTGTGGCAGATTTCTGTTACTTGTCGCTGTAGGACTGAGTACTCATTTCTTTTCTGGCCATTAACCGGGGCCATTCTCTGCATCTAGAAGCTGCCCACATTCCTCACCACCTGGCCCCATCCATCTTTAAAGTCAGCAACAGAAAATCTCCCTCATGTGAAATCCTTCTCGTGGTTTAAATCCCCTTTGCCAGTAAGAGCCCACTTCCTTTTAAGAGCCCACCCCTTTTAAGGGGTCCACTGAGCATTATCTCCCTTTCTTAAATTCAACTGATTTGGAATCTTAATTTACATCTACAAAATCCCTTCACAGCAGAACCTAGATTATTATTTGGTCGAATATCTAGGAGAAGGTATGTATACCAAGGGGTGAGAATCTTGGGGGTCATCTTAGAATTCTGCCTACCACAGGGATAATAATAATAATAATACCTTAGAAGATTGTTAAATGAATTAAGTGAGATGTGTATGTAAAGTACTTAGCATAGTATCTAGTGGAATAAGTCAGTAAATGAGATTTAGTATTATTAATGCCATATACACTGTATTTTCTTGCCTATATAGATTTCTGAATTACATTATGATTAGCACATTAAAAACATGATGAAATATGTTGCTCATTATTTGGATGCTCCACAGAAAACAGAGCTACTGGGGCCATAGGCAACAAACTCATAAAACCCAATGTTTAGTCTACTTGCTGAGAGTTGATGTACTTTTTCAAATTATTTAAAAATATCACAGTTAAAAAAACAGACCAGGACATAATTCATATTGGTACTGAAGCCCACACATAATGTGGTATAAAATGAAGTATGTGTCTCTGCACTGTTCTTTTTTTTTTTTTTTTTTGCTTTTTAATAAGAAAAATGCACTACAGAATTCATGCCTTAAACACTGACATTTTCCAGAAAGGGTTGTTTTGTTTCTACTCCTGCTCTGAATATAAAATGAATACTTCAAATGCTCCATTCACACAAAGGCCTTTATGCCCCCTTACTCCCTTCAATAGTTCCAGCCTAGAATAGGCAACATTATGCAATTTGGTGATCCAGCTACAACAATGAGAACGCTTCTCACGGGCTGTGGGAAGAAAGACACCGAAGGGGTTAACAGTAATATTTTGCAAATTGAGGCAAATGTAGAAAAGATTCATTAGCATAAGAAAAGGCAGCCTTAGGGGATTTTCCACTCAAATGTTAGGTACTGAGAGCTCCATGTTATTGAGGAGGAGGATGGAGAAGAGAAACCCTAGTGTCTATGCATTCTTAAAATATATTGCCATTGTATTCATTCTACTGGTGAGAAAGACCTCATACTTATAGAGATGGTTCTTTCTAGTAAGGGAAGTCAAAACTGGATATATGAAGAAAAGCATCTTGAGTGAAAAATAGCAACGAAGCAAAAGGATTCTTTAGTGATCAATCCCAAAAAGATTTCCTAAGTGTGTCAGATGAGAAGGGGTTTAAGATTAAAAGTGAAAGTATTAAGCAATGATGTTAACTGGACTAGGCCCCAAACGTCCGCAATTAATTTAAGTCAAATTTAACAATTTTTAACTCGTTCAGAAATTGTTTCTAATTCACAGTATCTAAATGTAGTTAGCAGATATTTCCCTTTTATTAATGCCTAGACTTTTTGAAAGGTTGCTTAATAGAAAATATCTAATTTTGAGTTATATTGCTTTTGTAATTATAAGAGATTGTTACTGCTTTCTTTCATATGGAGAATATACTAATCAGTTGTTACCTGTTTCTATAAGATGATGAATTAGTTTTTGAATCAATTTTTTTCTTTTATGAACAACTGATCAGTGAAAAAATGATATTTTTGATTCTGAATTTCACTAGTTTTAACACCACAGTGAGCATGACTGTCAAAATAAGTGTAATTAATAAATTACAATAGAGAAGGGCCAGCTTATTTTAGATAACAAAAGTCTTGAGATGTTATATACTGATATTTATAGAAGTGAGGGGGAGGAGAAGAATCTGTTATTTTGTTTTTAAGAAAAGTCTTTCCAGATTAAGAGGAGGCAATTTTTGGTTATTAAAAATGGGAATGAAGATAAAAGAAGATCATTCAACTCCTGGAAAACTTGTCCAGAAGCTGATAATAAAAATTATTTATAAGTCAATTGATAATGTCAGTTTTCAGGGCATCAATAGGTCAGAAATTAATGGAAGAAACAAAATTACACACTATGATCTTTCCATTATGTACAAATGATTAGTTATCATTTTTTTTGTGTGTGGAATAGTGAGGCAACCTTACATTAAAATCTTGTCACTTTCTTTGGTTATTTATTCTATACATGGACATTAAAGAGCTAGAGATGACTAAGTTTTGAGATCCTCTCCCCTGAGTATATTACTTAAGTAAATGGATCTTTTCCCAAAAAAGTAACTCTGAAGTACTTGTTCATGAAAGCCATTCTAAACAAAAACTTAAGGGAAAAGGAAGAAAAAAGGATTTTTTAAAAAGTACCAAGTAATTTCTCTGATGTTGAAATTATCATAATATGATTCTGTTACTTTTTATGAATATAGCATCCCATATCAATTTAAGCAAAATATGCATTCCAAAACTGAAGGGAAATACTTTTGATAATCCATACCGTTGTTTCCCAACCCTTTTGTGAAAAACTGAGAAACGATTACCGACCAAAACCGTTTTCAGTATAAATTTGAAGCTCATTCCCCATGCTTATTCATAAGATGTGCCATCCATTGACTTTTTCCTGGGGAAAAGGAGCCAGCAAATAGAGGTCACCAATTCAGTGATAATAGTTAATTTCAGTGTACATGAGAAGTTGTGAGGTTTTTTTTTTTAATGTGGGTATTGGTTCTCAGCTGCCAAATATTTCATCAATATTCTAAATTATGCTTTCCAAAAGGAGGTTTTAGACCTACACTTTACCATAGCTATCTATAATCCAGCTCTTTCCTATGTTATCACCACCACATTTTCTAATTCTGTGAAGGTAAAGTGAAAAGACCTAAAGTCTTTGAGTCTAAGTGATAAATAGTAGTTTCAAATGCCTGTTTCTTTAGACACAGAATCATAAAGACGAAAAGAGTGCTACCCAACACCTAAGCCTTTTATATAGAAAGTAAAGTACGTAGGGTCGCATTTATTTCACTTGTTGTACTTTTCTCTCTCAGTTCAAGAATCAAAAAACCTTCTTCTTTTAATCGAATTTAACATTTCTTATTTTATTTTCCACCCTGAGTCCTTTTTTGACTAGGAACGTAGACCCTTAGACATGTTAGTGTCTATTTACGTTGGAATTAAGGGTACATTAATTTTCTTCCTTTTACAGTATGAAGAACTAAGCCAAGCTGCTGTTGATAAATTAAGCCACAGATACCAAAATCCATGGTAAGCACTTATGAATATATTTTTAATTAATTAATTAATTAGTTTTCTTTCTAAATTAGTAAAAGGGTTAATTTTAAAAAACTTTTAAGTATACCACCACTTTATTTTTTATTTCTGGTAGGTTTCTTTGTAAAATTATGAATTTTTATTCCTAATAAACATGAAATTTTCAATATCTGAGGATTTTAATTAAAAGGAAGACAAGGGCAAAGCAAATATAGAATAAGCAACTGTTAGAATATAGTGGAGAAAAAAAATTAAAAAGCCAACGGCGATTAAGAATAGCAGCTGGATGAGTAGGGCCGCTTTAACTATGTAAATAATTCTTTCTGTGGAGAAACAACAATATAATTGTTTTTGGTTTTAAAAAAAAAGCTCATTTCATGCTGTTGGCTTAGAAACCATCATAATGGGTACTCTTGGTTAATAAATGTAATCCTACTGAAGTCACACAATAGCTTGAATTCATGCTATTTTAAGGCAGCCTTTAACCTAAATTAAACATGTCTAGCTCAAGGTATGTTAAATTACAGGAAAAGAACATATCTAGGCTTGTCATCTAGATGTAACATATAATTCAGATTCCTAAAAGGGGAAGGATCAATTGGCATTGCTCTTACAAGACTGCAGATTCAATAAGGTCTTTGTTACCCTTAGATTTTTGGAGGTAAGGTTTTCTGAAGCCTATTTCACCTCATTTTTAACTGCTGAAGGATACAGCATTAACATGTGCAAAGTTAATGGGTTTTAGTCTCTTTCTGCTATAGCACAACAACATAAACTGCACCCAAAAGAGACAAGCCCTCAATCCCATGTCAAAAGTCTATTAGTTCTTACAACACAGTCCCAGGACAACAAAAGATCTCACTGGGTAATTTTTATAACTTATATGTATAAAGCATATCACATGTTTAAAGGCATAGAGAAATAATTTTTATAACATATATAAAGCATATCACATGTTTAAAGGCATAGAGAAATAATTAAATGTACTGCATGCAAAGCACATGTTCTCATTAAAATATTCCACTTCATTTGTTCAGAAAACATTGCAGACATCTATTTACAAATGTCCTATCAAACATGCCAAGCAAAAAACAACAACAACAAAAAACAACATTAAAGGCCACTGAAAAGCAAAGAAAGTTTAACAAGCACTTGTGATATAAATGTGAAAATTTGCTGCGTTTATTATATAAAAGACTTGTTAGAAAGTATCTGGATATATTGAAGCTTGGAACATTTCCCTTGAATAAAAGAATATTGACTACATTAACTTCTAGGGAATATGATATAGATTGTACCAGGTCATGAGGATGCAAAACATTTATGAAAAACAGTTTGTACTGAGAGGATTATGGTTTCGACTGTAAGATTTTGTGTATATAGATATACATGAAGAAAAATAACAAAACCAATTTGCATATGTTGAGCGACAAATTAATAATGAAGACAATTATAACTAGGATAATGAAGACAATTATAACTAGGAAAGTTAAACATTTCTTTTTTAGCGTATCGATGACTCTGTAGTCTCTCCCTCAGGTCCTATTTCTAACTAGTCAGGTGTCAATAAGCTAAATGCTACAGCCCTCTAGAGACGTTAAGCACATCCAACTGCTCACAAGTCTTCCTGTCCCAGCATGGGCTAGGAAGATGCTCTTGGATAGGATGCTGACTAAGACAGGCCCAGGTGCGCCCGGCTCCCTTGTGTTCTCTAAGTGCAACTGAAGACCATCTCTTTCCTGGGCAAGGTTAGTGCTTAATCTACCAATCTAGGAAAAAGAGTCGAAGATTCAAAATTAAAAGCAACATGATCCAATTTTTTTTTTGTAAGATCACTCTGGAATGTTGGAGTGCTGTGTGGAGGAGAATGGATTGAAAGGTGACATGAACGATTGTAGGAAGGTCAGCTAGGAGACTTCCATTTTTAACAGGCCCATCTTGAATTTTCCGTGTGCTTTGCAAATGAGCCAAAATAAGTTGTGATTATAGAATGCTGTGGGAAGGAGAAAGGATTTGACTTGAACTTTCAAAGGAACATAAGCTTTAAATAAATGGAAAAAAGAAGAGATGGTATTTGCTGTAATGATGGGAAGTAAGAATGTATTCAGCAATGCAGTGAAGTAGATTTTAACATTATCTTAATTTTACAGGTGAAGAAATTGAATTTCAGAGGCTAAGTTACATGACTGAGGGTCACAGACCTAACATGTCAGCCCAAGTTGACTGATTTGATCTGGGATAGGATCTGGGCTTGGACATTTTTAAAGGGATCACTCTTCAAGTAATTCTGATGTACAGCCAGGGCTTAGTGCCACTAGTGAAGACTGAGAAAAGATTGGGAGTGAGCCTCGGGGGCTGCCCACATTGAGGACAAGATGAATTGAGAGCCACTGGCGGAGAAAAGGAGCCTAAAGTTAGGGCAACAGAAAGCTGTCAAAGTCATTGAAGCATTTCAGAGAGGAGGGTTTAATACAAGGGAATGGAAATCCAAGAAAACAATAACAGACAAATATTTGAAAGTTATCAGTGGTCTCAGAAAAAGCACCGTAGGAAGAGTAGGGTGATTTGAGTGAATACAACCAACGCTAAAGAATTTTTATCTGGTGACATAATGGAGGCAAGAGTCCACTGTGTTTTTGAGATTAGAAGGACAATTGCAGGATTTCCTCCATTCTGAGACATACTTTCAAAATTTTAACTTTCTTGAAATCAGGATATGTTTTATAATAGTTGTTTACAAATGTAGTGTACAAATGTGGTGCCTCTTTTCTTCTTCCCACGTAAAGCTGTTATTAAATCAATGGTGTTTTTACATAGTTTATTGCCCCTTAAAGACCAATAAAGATATACTTCAACAAACATAAAATGAAAACCTGCTGTTTGCCAGGTGCTCAGAATTTAAAAAATTAATAAGCAGAGGCCTGACTCTCAAGTAGCTCACAGACTTTCAGGACAGATTGATGTGAACAGAAGCTTGCAATACAATGTACATTGACGGAGAATGATTGCAGTAACTGGGTGTGGTTTAACTTTTTTTTTCTTCTGAGTTGAAACACTATTGTTTTAAATATTAAGTTTCTCTAAATATGTGACCCAATGATTAACTCATTTTCATATAGTCTCCTCTGTTTGTAATTGGGTGTTTTCTAATATATACATACAATATTTTTAATTTCAACAAAAAGAATAAAAAGCACAAATAGGAAATGGAAGAACTGGTTTCACAGCCAAAATAAAAGAGGTCATAAGAAAACAGGGCTTTTTGTTTTGTTTTAAGGAGTGAATCCTGTAGAAGCTATACACCATTACCGAAAATTGTGGGGCATGGACGTATCTTGTTTTATTTTTCTTTTCTTTACATTTAACACAGTGCTTGGCATACACGGGACACTCAATACATATTTGCACATTCTAGTTGTTCTTATCACAACAGCACAAATTGGTATTGTTCAGGCTGGAGAAGCTGGAAGGAATTCAAGTCATGAGGACTCCTGAGAAAGATTTCAGCTGGCTTTAAGTAGAATGTTTTAGGAAAACTTCTGGCTGCTGACTTGGGTGAACATTTTATCCATGCAAGTGAAAGAGTTACTGAGATTATGAAATCAACAGAATTAGTCACACACAGACGTCATTCCATAAAGGAGCTGCTGACATGTCTCTGACCTAATGTCACAATAAAGTTGCCTCTTTGCCACCTGGGGCCTTGAGATATTTGCCACTTATTTGCCGATTTATATATTTGTCTTGAAAAGAATGTCTTAAGAAATATTTCAAGTTCCTATGGTTGGCCATTGTCAATAGATGGGGGGTGGGGGTGTCAAGGAGCCTGTAAACTCCAAGGTAAGGACAACCAAACTGGACGTCAGCCTTGGAAGAGAAGGGCAACAGGGGTTTTAAAAGATCAGAATTAACTACAGCCTCCCCCAACTTTTCATTTACTTGAGAGTTACAGAAACATAGCTTTTTTCAGATGTTGGCTCTCCCAATCTGCTTTCTTGCCTGACTTTTCGTAATCATAGGATTTGTTAGTGAGCACCGTCCTCGAGAAGTGCACAGCATGGCACAGTTGGAAAAGTGCTGAGTCAGGAAAGCTGGTTTCAGTAGGAATTTATCTTTCCTAAGGTTGTAATACAGGAGATGCACAAAGGCTTAGCGAAAAGGAAGCCCAACAGTGTCTGCAGTAATACAAAGTCAGAAATAACCTCATATCTCCCAAATAGGGGATTGTAAGCATTTATACAGCCCTATCTACACAGCGGTTAACAGCAAGAGCTCTGAGGACAGACTTCCTGAGTTCAAGTCCAAGCTTTCCTACTTATTAACTGTGATACCTTGGACAAGTTATTTATGCCTCAGTTTCCAAATCTGTAATACGATGGTTATTGTATAGATGTGTTGTTATATATACAGCACTTAGAACACCTCTTGGTATATACTAAGTACTCAGTAAATTGTGTTACTATATAATTTCTCTCGCAAAACAGGACACTTTTGAGACTAAAAGGAAGATAATTGAAATGGTCATGAGGACAAGAGGCTAAACTGAAACTATCCTGAACAAATCAGGGTACTCTGTTAATGCTATCTATTAGTTAAAGAAATGAAGTGCATTGAAATAATGTAGCAAAATGTATTAATATTCATATTATATTGTTAGCTAAAACAATCAGTATGGAGATTCAGTGCAGGTTAGAAATTCATACTATATAGCTGAATCTCCTGAAAGTAGAACAAAAAGTCCAAAGGATAAAAAAAAATAATGGGAAAAATATGAAAAAAAGAAAATCAATTAAAATTAAATTATATCCAACTATTAAGAGATCAGAGAAAACAGAAAGAAATCACTAATACAAGAAAATTTCTAAGAAAATAATAACATAAATTTCCAGATTGAAAGTCTCCATCAAAGTAAATTTTTAAAAAACTACACAAGTCAAGTCACTGTGAAATTTCATTATACTGGCATGAAGAGACAATTTTAAAGCCTTCCAGAGAAAAACTTGGATATTTACAAAGGATCAGGAATCAATAAAGTATAATACTTCTTGATAGCAATACTGGACACTAGAAGACAATGGGACAATGACTTCCATGTCAGTCAAAAAGTGACTTTCATCTTAAAATTCTACGCCCAGCCAAAGGATCGAGTGGGAAGGAAGAAAAAAAGAAATTTTCAGATATGTATGTGTTCAAAGAAATGCACCTCAAAGCATTTTTTCCCAGGAAGCAACTGGAGAATATTACCTAGCAAGACAAGGGGGATAAATCAAGGAAAGAGAAAGGAATACTTTTCAAGAAGCTAGAGACCCAATAAAGGTGACAGGCAAAGGGAATTCCCAAGATGATATCAAAGAAAAATACCATCTGGCCACGCAGAAGCCTAAAGAACTATCGGCTCAGACGGTAGTGGGACAACTGGGAGATCCAGAGGGAGTGTGTACTGAATACGAATTTGGGTTAAGTTCCAGAAGAAACAAATAAGCTAAAAAGTGGCTGTATTTGGAGAAAGAACATTGAGGCAGGGAGCAGGGAGAGAAGAGGAGGGCTTTTTAAATTATTATTTATAAGCATTTTAGTACTATTTACATGTATTATGTACCTGGACCTAAATTATTTCATTAAAATGGAAAAAAAATAGTTCTATATTATGTATAATATATAAGCATTTTCTTTTGATAAACATAATAATCATAAAATGAGAGAAATAGCAATAGTCAACTATAATTTTATTAGTTAAGGGTGCTAAAGTTGGAAAAAATTCTGTGTGAAACCAGGACTTTTAGTACTAAAGAAACATTCATTGACCTGAATAAACATGGCTTTCCGTTTATGCAGAAAGGTGTAAGGTGTGCCTGTATTTGGCATTCGTTAGGTGGTGTGTAGAAAATTGCCTGTTTTATTTCATAATGAAATACAACTGGCAAAACCAGTTGTTAAACTAGCAGAGACTTAATGACAGCCACTATTTAAAATATATTGGTACACAAATGCATGCTTTTTACTTGGAGTTGTTTTCTTCAAAACATCCATAAATCTTAACAGCTTTCTATTTTTAAGGCTGTAGTTCTTGGCACACTGGAGGGATTTCCATAAGCATTAAGGAACAAAATTGTCTAAGTTTTGAGACTATCAGCAGCGATTCTCACTTTGGCCCTTCAGGACTGTTATTTAAAAGCTATCTTCACATTTCCTTCCCCCGAGCCTCCTCTCACCCTAGTCTTTTCTTCAGCTGGGCGGTGAGGGAGGAGGGCTCTCAGGAGGCCTGGGGTGCAGTCAGGTCAGTACAGAGCACCCATGTCACTACTGCAGTGCCACATAGATAGTTGGTGCCCATTTATCCATTCAATACATACCCAGATGCCAACTATGTACCAAGCACCATGCTATGCCTGGGGTTTCAGGAGTGAACAAGACAGACATAATATAATGCCTGCTTCCTTATATCCCATCAGGCTAGACATGACAGATCCAGCCTAATATATGCTTGATAATTTAATTGTAGGAGGTGCCAAGAGGTACGTGTAAATGTTTGTTGTTGAATGAATATTGCTCATCTTGGGATGGAGCACTTACAGCAAAAGGATAAGACGTAATAGTTTTAGAAAAGCTACTGTTTTTAAGAGAAAAACTAGCTAAAGAAGAGATAGTGCTGGTAATCTTAAGAAAATTTACTAGGCTATCATTTGATGCCCAGGTGGGGAAAATCTCAGTCACTTCAGAATGCGGCCCTTGACTGCAAATTACTCTCCATGTAATTTATGAAATAAACTGATGTCTAAAGCATGTTAGAAAGAGGCACTGCAATCCACTGGCCTATCTGTAATTTCTCAGCATTTCAGACATCAGGACTGTAGCTGTTAAAGCCTGTTTTAGGAGACCAGGGTTACCGACAGAGCAGACGCTGGACCCAACAAAATAGTGTGTGACAGTGAAATCCAAGCATGGACTGCAAACTAAAAATAAACAGATGAGCTAAAATTTCAGGCTCAGGCCTGGTAATTTCGAATGTTGTATTACTAACATTTACATGAGTGGTTTACTAAAGATCAATAATATCATTTAGCTTATATCTAAATTACCAGATGAAACAACAAAATAATAATCATCCATTCCATTTAATGTGCATTACATACTATCATTTCTGCTTTTCCTTATTATTATTATTATTATTATTATTATTATTATTATTATTTTACTTTTTCTTTTAAGACTTGATAATTTGAGGTTTCCATAACTGGAAGATCCTATAAGCAAGACTTTAGAATTGGACAGAGTTGGTTTCTTTCCCTTATCTTATGAAATGTAGTTGCCCTTTGAAACTCCGTTTCAAGGTAAAAAGGGGAATAATAATAACTAGCACATGGGGTTGTCTTGAGATTGAAAGGTCAGTGTGTATAAAGTACTCAGCATGGATCTGACACAGTTAAGAGTTTATGAGTATGTCATCACTTTGTCTTTAAATGTTGCCTCATATTTATAATACGATCCTTAAAAGCACTTTGTGTTTATCCTCTATAAGTGTAATTCAGTTTTTGAGAGTGTCGCTTCTGTTCTTTATTCCATCCAAACTATGGACAAGTGGAGTACCAAGAAAGTAAGACACAGTTCCTGTTTCAAAGAGCTTATCATATAGTGGGGTGGGAGAGAGACACATAAATAGATAATTATACTAGAGTATATGAAGATGCAGTGATATATTTGGTCAACTAATATTTATTACCTATTTGTGCCTGGCACTATGCTTGGTGCCCAGTTTAGATACCTAACAGAGTGTAACCACTAAATGCAATGCCTGTTACTATAGGGAGTATTTTAGATGGTATAGTGGACACATATATCTGGGAATCTAAACTTCGAGGAAGAATCAGGAAAACTCCATAAGGTCATCTGAGCTTGAAGGACAGGTAAGAGTTAGCTTCTAGAATTGCTATATTTAGATTCCAAGATGCTATTATTTTGTGTGAACATATTCACATGTTCCGATGAATTACCCTGGAGAACAATTACCACATATTTGACAAAAACTTTTCATATCTAGCCTCTATGGCAATGTGTAAAGATGGCAGGGTTTATACAGAACACTGCAGCTTATTTTCTGTCTAGCAACTTAAAGGCTAACTTATTGAAATTCAAAGATGAATTACACAGTGGGTAGCAGAACAAATGTTTTCTTCATTGAGCAGAGCTGAGGCCTTTAAGACAGTTTTTCCCAGAATCAAGGTCACTCTTTGCAACTGTTCGGTAAGACATGATTTGGGCTTCACCTCCTCCTTCAAATCCACCGTGACATCATCCAACCCTTTCTCTGGGTTAGATGCATTTGGTAATGATGAAGAAACAACAACAGAATAGGAAAGCGATACTGGTTTGACGTATCTTACCTATAAGATGCATCTTTGATCTTACTTATTTATAAAATAATTTTAAATGTCAAATAGAAAAAAAAAAAACCCCAACTCTAAATGGATGTCCAGTTGATGATTTAACCCACAAAGAGGTATCATCCCAAGGGATTTGAAAGCACAGAAATATGAGTATAAATCTCTAGTGCACAAAAAGAACTGCAAAGGTCTTGGTAGAAGTGTTGGCAGTGTTACTCTGACTCTACTGTGGGTATATTGTGGGGTAAAGCAAGTAAGCAATGATGTGATTGTTTAATCATTCCCAGTTTGGTTGAGAACCAGGATTCTGGGAGTGAGAGAATGAAAATACAGATGTGGAGATAAAAGAGCTGAAAAATAAATCCTGAATTTCCTTGGGAAGATACACATGTATATATATATGTATGATTGTGTGTGTTTACATTTTTTTTTCATAGCTCTATTTACTGTAAATGCCTAGACATAGGAACCAACTCAATAGCAGTGAGCTCCACTAGTTACTCAGATTCCACTCTTCAAATACCTTTTCCACTAAAAGAAATTGAGGCTTCTTGGAGAAATGTTTGATTCTGGATTTGGAGAAGGAAATGGAAAGCATGAGCCTGGTACATCCTGCCACACCAGACAAGGAAGCTATCCAAGACTACTACAGTCCTGTCTAAGGGAGTTAGGAGCCAAGCTTGAAGAGACTCCCACTGACCAAAAATAGGGCAATTTTGCAGAAAAGGGTGGTAACTGCAATGGGTCAATGCACATCTACCTCCATATACATATACACGAACATCCATGAGTTCATAATGTCACTTTAAAAAACACAACAAACTAGCCACATTGGAGGATTCCAATGAACCAACTTACTAATTTGAAAATTAGTAAATAAAAGAAAAGAATCAAATATTAATTCTGTCTTTCCGATAACAAACTGTACCACTGCAAACCAAACAGAAGATGAGGTGACTTTAAAAAAAAATCAAAGTAATCCAGCTAGTACAGAAAGAACAAAAGAATTAGGACACCATGATTTTGCAAATTCTAATAAATTAATGAATCTAGGCACTAATAATCAATGGCTGCCAAAACCAGAAAAAGAGAAACAATCAGATATTATGTACCTCTTGATGAGAGAGCACACCACCTGGAAAGTAGTTTTATAGGCTAAATTGTGTCCTCCCCAAAATTCATATGTTGAGGTCCTTCCTAACCCCTAGTACCTCAGAATGTGACTGTATTTAGAGACGGTTTCTTCAGAGGTAATTAAATTAAAATGAAGTAATTAGGGTGAATTGTAATCCCTTATGACTGGTGTCCTTATGAGGAGAGGAGATTTGAACAGAGATGCCCATAGAGAAGTGACCATGTGAAAACACAGGGAGAAGATGGCCACCTACAAGCCAAGGAGAGAGGCCTCAGAAAAAACCAACCCTGCTGACACCTTGATCTTGAACTTCTGGCCTCCAGAATTGTAAGAAAATCCCCTTCTGTTGTTTAAGCCACCCAGTCTGTGGTGCTGAGTTATGGCAGCCATAGAGAACTAATCCAGTAGCCTTGCCCAAAAAACCCAACCCAGCTTAGATTAAGACTCTGAATTCAACTAACGACAGCAGAAAATTTTAAATGACAACATGGGGATGTTGCCGGAAAAATGGATTTTGGGAAATTTTATAGAACAAATGGAAACAAAATTTTTATGAAATAAAATTTGTTCAACAAATAGCGAGAAAGAGGAGGATGAGAAGGAAGAAGAAGAAGAAGGCAGGGAGGAGAAGGAGCAAAGAGGTAAAAGAGAACCTATGAATTAAAAGAAACTTAAAACCAGTTGCAAGATGTGAAACTTATTTGAATTCTGTTTCTACCACGCTGTTAAAAAATTATAACATTTATGAGACAACTAAAATTTTGAAGGGCCAATATTTGGTGACATTATTAAATTTTTAGGAGAAAAAATGGCATTGTTATTATGTTGAGAAAAATAATTTTTATACTGAGAGTTATAGCAGAAAGATAGGATGTCTTGGCAGGGGGGAGGATTAGCAGGATAAAAATGAAATAAGACAGGCTATAAATTGACAATGTTTGAAGTTGGGTGACGACTACTTGGGGATCTTTAAATTATTTGGTCTATTTTTGTGTATATTTACATTTCCAAAGTAACTGAACATAAATTGTGTTAACCTTATCCTTAGTTAATGCAGGTCAAGATTTAGCATCTGGATAGGTAAACTTGACCCCAAACTAAATTGAATCAATACTGTCATAGTCTCCCAACTAACCTTTGCTTGCACTGCTGCTCAGCAGCTGAAATAAACGTGGCTCTCCTTTCTTCCCTTTGCTCTTTTCTGATACACAAATAAACAAGTGATGCCCAGGAAGTGCCCGCATGAGGAGAAGCACTGGACTTGGTGTTTCAGAAGCCCTGAGCTGCTGAAATTGGCAGACGTTCTTGGACGTCGTATATAAACTCTCCCATATCTCTGGCAGCACCAGGAATTAGAGTCGACATTCCTAATAGGTGACCCTAGACAATCTAATATGTTGCATTTCTGGTAAGGTTTTGGACAGCTGCCCCTGAGGCTATGTGCACAAGGGACAGTCACTTCACATAAATCATTTAAAAGTCCTGAATGACAGTAAGCATCTCTGTGTATTCGACAAACTCTTGGCAACAGGAACTTTTGGAGCATGTTATTCTGCACAGGAAGACATGTTTGATTTAGATTGTATGGCCCCTGTGACTGGAAGCCCAGCTGGTACACATAAGGGCAACCCGCAACATGCTGTCAATATCACTGTGAGAAGGACAGCATTTTTCACATTCTGGAGCTCGGAGAAGACAATCTGGTGAAGTAACGAAGAAGTGTTCACTTAGGGTAATGTGAGATCTTGCTTGTTTCAATTCTTTACTTCAACTAATGGCGGCATATTTAACAAGCCTTTCAAATAGAATGGTTGTGTTTCCTATGAAATAAAAGCAATAAGTCAAACCAAAATAATCACAATCTGAGGTCTGAAGCATATGGCGTGTGTAATTTTACAGAACTGCACAAGCCTTCGATGCTCTGCTTCTAGAAGAAAGCACGAGAGAATGGGCTTTTTCTACTTAAAGGAAAAATAAATAGTCTTGCATTTAGTTATCTCTTTCCGTCTTTTAAAAATAGCATTCAAGCAATGTTCTTATGCCTGCAGTAGTTACACTGGCAATTTGGGACGACTTCTTTTGTGTTTTCCCAAGCACTTCTTTAGGAAGTGATTTCATTTTTATCCTTGACACAGTAATGTTTTATACTAATGTAAATTTCACAGTTTTGTTTACAAATTCAAAAAAATCCTATCTGCTTCTGCAAAACAGTTTGTGTCTGTAGATAACGTGGACCCGATTTAATTTTTTTAAAATTGTTAATAATGTAGAACTAATCATAGGC
Organism: Pteropus vampyrus; assembly: GCF_000151845.1. Classification (NCBI taxonomy): domain Eukaryota; kingdom Metazoa; phylum Chordata; class Mammalia; order Chiroptera; family Pteropodidae; genus Pteropus; species Pteropus vampyrus. The sequence goes on along the minus strand of NW_011888869.1, from coordinate 393,922 downwards.
ATTTTTGATCTTTTGGGAGGGAGGGAACTACCAAGCAAGAATAAGATTCAGGCAGGTATACAATTTTAGCATCTACATTTTATTATGAATGGTTAACCTTGGAGGTTTATTGCAATCAAATAACCTACTAGTAGCCATTTTATTCATTTATAGGTCCATCAGTAAATGAGCAATTGTTTATTCATACACTAATATCTTGGTCCTTTTGCCCTGGGACTGTCTTGCATAGACTGTTGGCTTTCTGTGGAGTTCCCTAGGTATACACCGAATACGTACAGGCCAGGTGTCTGTCTGCTCAATACACTCTGGCTAAGACTCTTGTTGTCTAAAGACAAGATCAACAATATAGATATCTTCTGGATCTTTGAAGCTATAAATTACCTGAAATGTTGTCCTAATCATTCAGTTGAATATTTCCTGGGACCTTTATGTTAAACAGGGTAAGTTGCAACTCAGAGAGAGAATCTCGACTTTCCTGACATCTCGAAGACTGAAAATTAAACAAACAAGCATGACATATGCCTTCTAGATAAATCCCTATAAACGTCTTTGGATATGAATTACTAAAAATTAGCTTCATTTATAGGCCTCTATCTCCACTCACCGAGAATCTCCTGGGCAACAATGAACCTAGGATAAATTCCATCAGCATTAAAATTTTTCTCTACTAATAATTGCTAAATTTATTTGTGTACTCATTTTATTTGTCCAAATATGAAATATCAAGATACTTTCATGTTTTAAGCATCTCCATGACAACTTGATTCGGGATCAAATAAGTGTTATTCTAAAGAATTAAGGTTAAGTCTTTTGAAAACAAGACACAACATCCTCACGTGTGATTCTATAAGGGCAGGGAGGGAAAGAAGATCAATGTGTAAGAAATAAGGTTGGATATAACTAAATGATACAGCTAAAACATGCAGCATCCCAATTTCCTCGAGACCTCCTATGTGGGACTACCTCTTCAAGATATGTTCTCTAGAGAAGGGCCAGTTAATAATGCTTT
>NW_011888869.1:376658-392863 GCF_000151845.1 Pteropus vampyrus | reverse complement strand
CTTTGGATATGAATTACTAAAAATTAGCTTCATTTATAGGCCTCTATCTCCACTCACTGAGAATCTCCTGGGCAACAATGAACCTAGGATAAATTCCATCAGCATTAAAATTTTTCTCTACTAATAATTGCTAAATTTATTTGTGTACTCATTTTATTTGTCCAAATATGAAATATCAAGATACTTTCATGTTTTAAGCATCTCCATGACAACTTGATTCGGGATCAAATAAGTGTTATTCTAAAGAATTAAGGTTAAGTCTTTTGAAAACAAGACACAACATCCTCACGTGTGATTCTATAAGGGCAGGGAGGGAAAGAAGATCAATGTGTAAGAAATACGGTTGGATATAACTAAATGATACAGCTAAAACATGCAGCATCCCAATTTCCTCGAGACCTCCTATGTGGGACTACCTCTTCAAGATATGTTCTCTAGAGAAGGGCCAGTTAATAATGCTTTAAAGAACCTCTCCCTGGCTGTGGGCACTGGAAGCCGGGTCTCTGATTATAGAATAAAAGGCAGCAGCAAGGGATGGTAGAAAGGAGTATCTTCTTGGGCAGTTGATGTCTCTGATATCACATCACATATGTGGCTTCTTGTATCGTAGAAACACCCACTGCATTTATGCCAATTCAGAAAACAAAACTTTGATTAAAACATTTTTAAAGCCCTAATTAGGGCTTTAATTCCTTGGCAGATTCTGACTTTAGGTGTAGACTATACCATAAATGCAGAAAGATCTTTAAAAACAAGGGCCTTGTTTTCCTGCAAATGTTCCAAAGAGAAAATAACAGGGGGAGAAGGGCTGTTCTCTCAGAAAGCACAGATCCTGCCAAATGGTTTCGAAATGTGCTTCTTAAAAATTTCCATGTGCCATCAATGGCTTTTGAGTACTTTTGGAAATGGAAGGAGCAGAAATCAATGACCCCGTGAGAAAGCAAACATTTAAGGGAACTGGATTGCTGAGAAAACAGGTAGTCATGCTTAAGTCACGATATAGGTCTGTGCCAGTCCTCTTCACAGGCTGGGAATACACAGAGTTACATCATTTTCAGATGCTGCGAGGAAAACGCCGAAGCTCTAAAGGGAAGTCTCCTCATGTTTCTCTCTGCGAAACTCAAGTAACTGTTCCTTGGGTATATGTTAGGCAACTCGACTGACTCACTGGAACTTACACAGTTAGCGATCTGTTTTAACTTTGGAATCCAAAAAAAACCCCAGTAATGTTACCATTTATTAGAACTATTTTTAGTCACCCAGAGAGAACCCAGGAGACATCAAAACAGTAGAAAACGGTTTGCTCTTTGGTGAGACTGACACTGGGCGGTCAGTCTCCAGGATAATCAACTACTTTGATCGATTTAAGTAAATATATTAATTCGAGATGATTATTTCACCAATATATGAAGAGTTCATTGAATTATTTGGTCATGAATCCAAGCGGCTGCCCCAGAGTCCCCTGTGGGCCCAACTTAAGTCACAAAAAGGCAGGAACCCAGAAGACCAAGCAGAGACCACCCCAAGCAGGGCCCCTCTTTGGCTGTCCAGAATGTTTTCTCTGGCAGAAGTGTCAAAATGAAAGTCAAGTTTGTCCCATTGGTTTTAGACAGTTACATAAGCAAGGTCCAGCCAGTCATTTCCTAACTTAGCACTTAAGTCTGTTTTATCTTCTCTACTGTCCAGGCTGCTAGGAAAAATTCAGTCATTTCCCAAATAACTGACAATTTTTAAGGAAAATTTAGACATTTTATTATAAAAATTATACATGCTCACAGTTTAAAAAACTCAAATAGCAAGAGTATATGCGAATTTAAAATTAATTCCACCCCACTCCAAACCACCTATCATGTGCGGTCACAGTCTCTCACTGGAGATAACTACTTTTTTTTTTGTTTTTTTTTTTTAAATACTTTTATAGAAGCAGGTAAAATTGACTGAAAATGTGTTCTATGTTCAAGAATTGTGCTAGACATTGAAAAAAGTAAGGAACAGATCCTTGCCTTTACTCACAGCTTTACTGAGAGTGAGAGTCAACATGACATCATCAAGTACACGAGGTATAAACAATGCACTACGGGGGACACAGGAAGTCAGGACAGTGGCCTCAATTTGAAGGTCTCGGTAGCCACTCAGGAATGCTTTGTAGGAGAGGTGACATGAGTTGCATTTTTTAAGTCAGAGCAGGAAAATTGAAAGGAGAGCTTGGAGGTGGAGTCAGCAAAGGAATTCCAGCCATAGGGAACCGCAGAAGCGAAGGCATGGAGCAGTGCACCGTCCTGATGTGTGGAAGGATGACCAGTAGTCTGAGGCAGCTGAAACACAGGATATTGGTTCTGGGGGTATGATGGAAATTGCAGTACAGGGGTCGGATTACGTAATGTTTTAAATTCTATGCTAAAAATTTTGTGCTTAAATCTATAGGCAACAAGCTGTTGTTTTTTAAATTTTTAAGTAAAGAAGGGATATAATCAAATCTGTGTTTTAGAAAGAATGCCTGGGATATAGTGGGTGTAGAAAACTGCTGTATGGACAGAGAAAGGAGAGACTGAAGGGGAAGATGAGGTAAGCGATATTGTAATCACTATAAATGTGGGAGCCTAATTAGAGAGGTGGGGTGGTGAGACAACTTAGAGAAAAATTAGTGAGACTTGACAAACAACTATATGTGGAGAGATGAAGGAGATGCAAAAGTCAAAGGCAATTCTACATGTGTCTCGAGTGGCTGGGTATATAGTTAGGTCACTGGTATACAGGAAGGAGGGGATTTGGGGGAAGGCAGGAGAGGAAGCAAGGACATGGGGAGATGAATGGAGAGGCAGCATCCTATAATGATAATATAAATAGCCAGCATTTATTGAATTTTTACTATGGGCCAGATACTGTTGTAAGTACTTTATAAGTACTAATTCGTTTAATTCTCGAAAAGAGTAGGTATTATAATATTTTCATTTTACAGATGAGGTAGTTGCATAAGCTTAGAATTAGATGATTCTGAGTTCAAATCCCAGATTTTTAAAAAGCTACTGCTTTTTAACTGTTCAATCTTGTGTAAATGACTTGGTTTAACCTCAGATGTAAAAAATAGGAAATGATATCTATAATATGGGATTATTTTGAAGATTAGATGCAAGACATGTGAAGCAAATAGCATAGTGTCTGGAACTTCCTCTCAATAAGTGCTAGAGATTATTATTGTTAGCTATGAGATATTCCGATACCATGTTCAGTAAAACGTTGGGGATTGATGTTGAGATTGGAGAGCTGAAAGTAAAAATTTTAAACATCAGTATGTTGTTATTAATTGGATCCTTGGATAGAAATGTTATTCCCTGCCTGGTTTGGGGGTGAGTAATAGTAGACCAAGAGATGACAATCAAGGGCAGCATGCTGGGGAACACCAATGGCGAAAAAGGAAAAAGAATAAAAGATTCTTCCAAAAAAGAAATGTAGATGAAGCAATCTGAGAAATAAGCGGGGGTGGTGGTAGCAATGGAAGATTAGCTATAGACGGGAAGAGCAGTTAAATAAGTAAATGCTTAAAGAGAGTGAGAGCCAGACATCCCGCTGTGGAAAAGAGTTACTGATAAAAAAAAAAAAAGGGAGAGAACAAGAATGAACCCTCTGATGAACCCTGAGTAACGTTGTCTGAGGCGACTGCATGACAGTGACAGCCCAATGAGAAAAAGTACCCCTAGCACCCAGATCTCGGCTTCTAAATACTATATTCCACTAAGAAGAACTAGGGTTCCTTTGAAAAATGGATTATTCTGGGGTTAGGAAGGGAAAGGTGAACGTGGAACACCTTTTGTGCTAAAAAGTAAGAAAATGCTCAAAGAATGACAGAGACATGTCAAAAAGACACAGAAGCCAGATTGAACGGGCTTCTACTAGCTAAATCTGGGACAAATTGAGTGTCAAAATGAATGTTATAAGGGGATTATAACGCATTGAATAAAATAGGAAACCCCAAGTCCTAATGATATAAATAAACACGTGAATAAATTGAAAGTTTGACGTGGGATGAGATTTTTTACGTAATTTCAAAGTAGTTTCTCGCAAAAGACTAATAACAACAGGGAAAAGCCATTTTACAAAGGAGAGGCCTGGCAGACACCACTTTAATCAAGTGACCTGAGTGAACCGCGTGAGAAATGTCCATTCTGTTATTCCTGCTCAAAGATGCATAACCTGAATCTAATCAAGAAGAAACAAGATGAACCCAAATTGAGGGACTGCTACAAAATAACTGGTCTGTGTTCTTCGAAAGTATTGAGCCTGTGTGAAAGTCGCAGGAAGACGGAGAAACGCTTCCAGATCGAAGGAGACTGAAGAGATGAGAAAACTAAACACAGTGTGTGATTCTGAACTGGATTCTTTTGCAGAACGAACATTATTGGGACAATTCACAAAACGTAAATGGTGTCTGAGGAGTAGCAGGAAGTTACACAAACGTGTGGATTTTCTGACTTCCTCTGATTTTCAGAGTAAGATTGAGGTTTTGCCCTTGTTTGTAGGAATGACACAATTAAGTATTTAGGGATGATGGGTATCATGTCAAGGATGTACCTTTAAATGGTTTAGGAAAAGAAGCTTTTGTACTGTGCTTCCACTTTTACAGAAGCTTGAAACTATTTCAAAAAGAAAAATGTCTGACCTTTAAGAGTTTAATAATAAGAATGTTATACTAAGAATGTTTGGTTGCTTTATTTGTTTTGGGGGGGGTGTGTGTGTGTGTGCGCGCATGCACACGCATGCTTCCTGCTGTTGTGTATTTGTCACTAACAGCAGACCATCACTGATGGCCCATATTCACCTCCAAATAGAGCCCAACCTTCTGCTTTTTGGTTGACCTCTTTTGACTTTTGTGGGTCATTTGTAAGTTCAGTATAGTGTGTGTATAATTCTCCATAGTTTATGTGGCTAGTATTTCTAATAAACCCTTAACATCTTTGAATTGCAGCTAATTTTTAACTTTCCATTGCACCTGGTGATTCAAGATTTGGAGACATAAGATATTCTGATTTTAAAATATGTTAGCAGTTAATTGAAGACTAACTATGTACAAGAGTTTTTTTTTTTTCTAAACTATTCAGTATAATTACTTCTATAACACATTATTTTTTTAAATGGTGGCACATTTGCTTGAAATGGTTTTCCTGTGAACCATTTATCAAGCTAATATGAACTATAAACAATGCCTGTTCCATACATTCTAACCATCTTGACCTTTAAACTTTCTTGAAATTATTCCCAGCTATCAATCCGTACTTATAAATAACAAAACGCAGACAAATCAGACTGTAGGGATCCATTCCTGCCCACCTGGTGTGAGTGGGCTGGGGAGAGGAGGCTGCAGAAGCAGGTGAGTGGAGGGGAGTGAGAGGGAAAGCAGACAACCTTTAGAGTAGTTCAGTTCTGATCTTCTCCCTCCCTCCCTCCCTCCCTCATTGCTCCATCCATCACAAATTAGTCGAGTGTCAACTATGTGTCAGGCAGGATAATGGACACTGGGGAGCTGATGACCAACGGGATACATTCTGGGCTCTTTAAGGAATATTGAGTTTGGAGGAGAGCCTGCTGCACTAGAAATTTAAGTATGTTCTAATAATTTCTACAAAAGAATTTAAATATAATGTGCTATGGAAGGAGAAAAATTGCTGCCTGACAGGAGTAAAAGAAGTCTTCACAGAAAAGGTGACGTTTAAAGCCTTGGCTGCAGTTTGTCAGAAACGAAGGAGGGAGGGAGTTACAAGCAGAAGGAAAAGCCTAGAGGTCTGACGTGGCTCCTTCAGCGCTCACAGAGGGAGGTGAATGCACAATGAAGCACTGTGTGTGCGTCTGCGAGCAGGGAGGGCTGGAAAGCAGAGCAGAAAGGCCCACACGGGCAGACATTTTAAAAAAGAAAACAGACAAAAAGCGAACAGCAACAACAAACAGCCCTGTGTGATACGCTGAAGAGTTTGAACTTTATTCTGCAGGCTACCAGGGCGCGAGTGGAGGGTTTGCTGGAAATTACGTGGTCAGCTACCTCCCCACACGGCGCTTCTGTGGTTCTAAGGAGTGGGAATGGAAAGTCTGACCCTGCACACCTTGAGAATAGATGGCCTCTCCCTTCATTTAGCTCTCTGCAACCCCTCCTCCCTGTCTGCCTCCCCTTGCAAAACATACCTGTTTTCTGTTCTTTATCTGGATTAATTTTCCTTCATGGTACTTCCCAAATATTTGCCTTCTTTACCTGCTTATTGTCTGTCTTCCCCAATGGTATATAAGCTCTATGATAACAGGGACTTTGTCCCATTACTGCTGTCTCCTGGAACCTGTGTCAGATATAGCACGTGCATGTTCGTTCTTGAATGAGTGATGAGTGATGCAGACTTGCCACAAGTCTTGGTCCAAAGAACTCGGAAACCCATAAAACTCAGATTCTAGGACGGGAACTTTGCAGTGGCCAAGGGCCTCTGAGCATGTAGGTAGAGGGATGGTGAGGTGAGAAGCTCTAGAAGCTCTCTAGAGCAACAATGTCTTTCTAAATGAGATGGTGAATCCTTATCCTATGATTGTTTTTGTCTTTCCCCCACAGCTGGCCCTTTATAATGGGAAGGCAGTACTCGAATATTCTAATTTAGGGGTGTTAGAAACTGTATAAGGATTTCACTGGGAAGAGAGAATGAAGCCTGGATCTGTCCTGTAACACACTGTCCAAAGCCAGATTCTGGAATCATGAAGCTGGTGTTAAAGTCCCCTGAGATCTCAAAATGGTCAGACCACATCCTGCAGAACTTGGTGGGTCCCATGAGGCCTCAGCCTGAACGTCTCGCCTCCGCTCCCAGCATCTTGCATAAGGGACACTCGTGATACAGGGGTGAATTTATCAGCAAGGCTCCTAGATAAATGTCCAGCTGGGGAGGTAGTTCCCCGTCTCCATCAGCTGGATGCCCAGCGAAGTGGACTGGGCGGGGTCTGAAAACTTCTCAGAACACTGGCTAATGGCCCAGGTCACTAACTTTCCCAAGCTAGATGGCTGGAAGTCACCTCAAATCATGAGAGAAATGGACAAATCTCAACTATCTGAAAACTTGTGGCCTTGTTTCTAGGTCCTTTCAATTTGAGAACCAACCAATTTTTTCCTATTTCAGGCAACCCAGACCACCTATTATGGATATGCTGGGAAGATTCAGCCGTGGTTCTATCGCCTGGCATATGGGTGATTATGAGACCATCAGTGAAAGAAATTCCAAAGGGTCCATCCTCGTGAGGCAGAGTAAGGCTTCAGCAGTTCCAGGAGTTTCCACACCATCTAAGCTGCCAAAGCTACCGAAAAAGCAAGAGGTATGATCAGCGCTTTTCTGAATGTCAAGTTTTTTCAATATGTGAATTAGAGAATGCTCTTTAACAGTCATATTACTCCTGATGCTTTATGGCTCCTTTAAATCTATCCAAACAGTTTGTAATTCACATGAGATTTCCACAGTAACATCTATACTGTGGGAAGGTGGGTATTATTCTCATTTTATAGCTAAAGAAAACAAGAGGTTGTGGGGCTCAGACTTTCTAACTGCTTACTGATCATAAGGTTTATCCTGGACAGAACAGCCATCCCTTTGATTTCCCAAACCCGAGAAAGCTCTCTGTCTGTGAAATGGAGGAAAATCTTTAACTCCGCTTAAAACCCCTACAGACTGGCAAGCAGAGTAAGAATATACCAGTTCAGGTTCAGTTTCCCCCGCTCCCTATTACTATCTATGGAATCCTAAGCAAGTTACATGGTTTCTCTCTCTCTCTCTCTCTCTCTCTCTCTATTTTTTTAAATAAGTAAAATGGGGATATTAGTATCTGTCCTGAATATTTTGTAGTTATCATGAGAATCAAGTAAAGAATGTCAAGTATATATTCAAATCAACAACTATTTCCTCAGGTCATTTTGCATAATCCCGCAGCAAGGTGTGCTCCAGTCGTCCAGTATTTTGAGTATGATGACAAACTTCCATGAAAGAAAAGGAAAGAGATTAGTTGGAAATAGAATAGAGACCTGTTTCCTACAGGAAGAGAGTCTCCTTGCTCCACTGAAGAATCCTGCCAACTCCCTAGAATATTGCTGGCCCTATGTCGCCAGAAATCTGATCCATTAGTAATTAATTACATCTGTGGGAAACATTCTGTGAGGGAGCTGTAGAGGTCCTTCTTGGTAGGTGCTGAGCCCAGGGATACTTTGTACTGAAAAAGGGAGCAGCTCAGCTGCTGACATTCCTATGTGGTCTGAATTTTGGGCTGGGTCCAAATGAGATGATTTACTGCAGTGTGAGTGGAGGAGGCTCCGGTTAGTTACTTTCCATCACTGAACTCATTTTCTGTTAGGATTTGAGTGATCATGTATTAAATGATCCCAAATGCCTTCTTCTATCATTCACTAAATCCAACTGAGATATTTTTGTGCATTAAAAAACTTCTGTTGAGAGACTTACTTTGAAATGATTTCAAACTTGCAGAAGAGTTGCAAGCACAGTAGAAAGTGAACTCCTGATAAATGCTTTCCCTAAACTAATTAATTGTTAATTTGCTTTAATGCTTTCCTTCTATGTGTGTGCATATATACACATACATACACACGCATATATATTTGTGTTTTTCCAAGCCGTTTCAGGGTGAGTTGCAGACATGACACTCTTTTACCCCTAAATACTTGAGGGTGTATTTCCTAAGAACAAGTATGTTCTTCTCTCACATAACCACAGTACAATGATAAGATTCAGGAAATTTAACGTTGATACTATATTATCATCGAACCTACAGTTCATAATCCAATTTTATTTATTGACCCAATGACGTCCTTTGTATTTTCCTCTGACATGAGATCTCATCCAGGGTCATGTATTACAGATAGTCATCATGTCTCTTTAGTCTCCTTCAACATGGACTTTTAGGACATCGACACATTTTGAAGCGTACAGACCAGTTCTGCAGAATACCTCTTGATTTGGGCTTATCTGATGTGTTCTCATGAGTAGATGCAGGTTGTGTGTTTTGGGCAGGAATTTCAGATAAGTGATGTTATGTCATTCTCAGTGCATCACATCAAAGAGGCGCCTGATGCCAGTTTCTCATTGTTGGTAAGGGTAATTGATTATTTGGTCACACTTCTTTCCTTCCAGAGATAAACAAAATGCCGTATCATTCCAAACAATCTCTCTTTTTATCAGCGAGGCTTTCTGCTAAGTTTCCATTTTTTGGGGGCCGTCCTACAGTACTTGAATAAGTACGCAAGCCCCCACCCCTTTAATACAAATACTCTTCAGGAAAAATAACTTGAAGCAAGTGTTCTTCTAAATTCAAAAGCAAATGATGAATACGAGGTGTGTAAAGCCTCCAACATAATGTCTCACACTAGCCACCAGTGAGTGGCTATTATTAATATACTTATCAGAAATGCCAGCATATTTTCCATCCTTACGCTAGAAGATTCAGAACCATGAACTGAAAATAGCCTCGAAAAAGGAAAAATTTGCCAATGGAATTGGATGATTTAGGTGGGAAAATCTTAAAAGCATAAAACTATACACAATATACCATGTTTTCTCATCAAGATAAATGGTTGAAAATAGGGACATTGTACATATTCGAGTTCTTCGGTTTGGATTTTTTACTTATAAACCTAAGTTTAGAGCTTAATTATAATGTCTCTAAAATGCAATTGATAATATTTAACAGCATGTATCATTCTTGTATACATTTACCTCAAATGCTCTTACAAATATTTTTGAAAAACAATTGGACAAATTCCTAAACTATTTATTCTACTTTTTTCCCAATTTTCTCCTTTTCTTAAGTCACAAAATTTCTCCCAGTTCTTTCTAGTACATTTGCTATTTCCTTTCTTGATTTTTTATTAACTTTTTTTCCTGCACGTAATAGCCACTTAAATATTTTCAAAATTTTGTGTATGCAACAGATATTTTTAATAACGTCAACCATTTCTGTTTAATTTCTTTGCTTACAAATATTCTCATTGCCCCCTTCATTCCACACATGAACATAATCTCAGTGATTGATATATTCTTTCCTTCATTGATTCATTCACATTGTGTGCAAAAGCAGTAATTCTCAAATTTTAATGTGCATATAAATCACTTAGGGATCACATTAAGTTGCAGATTCTGATTCAGTAGGTCTAGAATGGGGCTTGAGATGCTGCATTTCTCTCCAGTCCCCTGGCAATGCAACTGTTGCTGGTCCAGGGACCTTGAGTAACAAGGGGCTAGAAGATTTGACACTGAATTGCATTTTGAGCTGGACCAGGAAGGACTTGATAGAGCAAGGTGGGGAGGGAGACTAGGAAGAATGAACTGGCAGGGCAAAGGCAATGACAGCTTAGTACTTTGTGGGAAGTGCGTGTTGTTCAATATGTCTGGATAATAGATAAAAGGGGCCTCTCTGGTGATGAGCTGAGGAGGAGGGACCAGCGGTGTCATCTGAGTGCATGGTGCTGAAGAACTTGGATTTTACTGGATTGACTTTTAAACAGAAGTGACAGGATTAAACTTGAATTTGGGAATCTTATTTAGACACCACCTGGAAGAAGGTTGATTAGAACTGTTTGATATGAAAGGGAGATGAGTTTGGAGGGCATTTTGGTAACTTAAATGAGAAATGAGGAAATAAAAGAAGACAAAGAGAAAGGAGAAAAGGTGATGCATTTGAGACACAAAGGAAGTACTAGATTCACCAGCTCTTGGTGCTGACTGGATGTGGGGAAAGACTTCTATTACCATGAAAAGGGAAAATGTTGGGGGGCCGAACCTTGTGAGAGTGGGGTGAGAGGCGGGAGAGCCAGGTAGCAGTAAGTAGAGAATGAATAGGAAGCAAAGAAGTGAATGCCAAGTAAACCTTTCTAGAAAATGGCTAGTTGTCAAGGGAAGGAAAAATTTAGGGTAAGGTGTCGGGGAAGAGGGACACATAGGAGGAAAGGTTAATATGGGTGAATTTTTTTTTACATATTGACTAGAAAAAGTCGGTAGACTGAGAAATTGAAAATGAGAGAAAAGGATAATAACTGATGACTTGGGATCCCCAAGAAAGCAGAGGGAGGTACATTGCCATAGCAATTAACACACAACGGAAAGGATTCACCTTTACAGGAAGAGGGCTTCTTGTATCTCATCCTTTAAGGGATAACTCTGAAGTCTGTACTGTTTACTGTGTTAAAGATCGTTGCTTCAAAGCCTAATTCCTATAACTTGGTATAATGATATTCTGACTGCCTAGCTCAATTATGGGGTCAGCATATATATCATTGGACTGATACCTTAAGTACCTGTATCAATCAGGGTTCTCTAGAGAAAAAGAACCAACAGGATGGATAGACATATAGACTGATTTAAGGAATTAAGGAATTGGCTCACGTGATTGTGGAGGGTAGCAAATCCAAAATCTGTACAGTAGGTAGGCAAGTAGGCTGAAGACCCAGGCAAGAACGTTGTTGCAGCTCAAGGTCAAAGGCAGTCTTGAGGCAGAATTCCCTCTTCGTAGGGGACCTCAGTCTGTTTTCTCTTAAGTCCTTCAACTGACTGGATGAGACCCACCTACATTAGGAAGGGCAATCTGCTTAACTTGAAGTCTACTCATGGAAACATTAATCTCATCTAAAAAATACCTTTACAGCAACATCCACACTGGTATTTGACCAAATATCTGGGTACCATGGTCTAACCAAATTGACACATAAAATTAACTACCACAGTACCCATCTCATCCAGGATTAAATGAAGAAACATACATAAAGCATTCAACAGAATCGTCCAGACACCAGGGAACCAAAAAACAATGTGGTGTGTATGTGTGTGTTTAAGTTCTTTATCAATAGCTGATTTTAAAGTTGCTTGAGGGGACATGGAAAACACTTGCAATTTTCATTTAATCCAAAGAGGATTTTGAAATAACTAATGCTACTTCTTTCTATAGTCTTAAAATAACATAATTCAGTATGGTATTATGTTGCTACAAAAGTTATACCTAACAGCATATTTTTTCCGAGATCATGTATATCAATGATCTCATCTTTTTCATAGTAAACATTCTATAATGCCTTTTACTTTTCTAAAATAGAATTCATAAATAATATAACGTACTTACACAACACACATAATTTATAACGAACCAATAAAATGCACTAAATTTACTATTTAAAAAGTAACATATTAATACGTTTTTTGATGCACAGAATTTGGGGCACTAGTAGATTAGAAAATATAATGATGTAGGCAGATGTTTACATCTATATATAGTCTCCATGAATGCAACACCTACAAATGAAGACTGCCAAAGATACACTGTACTGATGACTTAAATTCCATTGAGTACCATAGCAGTTGGTAACGGTTTCCAAATTATGTCAATTCTTGTTAAACTTCTGAACCTTACAAGGTAAAATCTTTCCTCAATTTATGTAACAGTGGCATTCCTGCAAAATTCAGCATATATTAAAATCATGTGAAAAATACATTGTGCTTTTATGTAAAGCACAATTAAATTCTCAGCTTAATTATAATTTTTTTTATAGATTTTTTTTTTATACCCACGTGAATGTCCAAGATATTTCAAAGTCATGCAGAAGGTGGGGCAATTCCTCATTCCATAGGCTGTCCTACATATTACAAGATATTTCTTCTGGCATCCACAGACCCCGCCCACTATGTGCCGGTCACCCTCCCCCATCATTGTGCTAACCAAAAGTGTCCCTACATTTCCAAAACATCCCTGTTGAAAATCGCTGATATGTATAATGAACTTGTTTCAGCAGCATGAATTAATGGAAATAAGACCTCTAAGTTCTTAAGTGGTAAGATTCAATGTAACAAACAAGTGTTCAGGATAAATTCAAAAGGTTTATTGCACCAAATGCCACGGAAAAAAGGATCAAAATAATACATGAACAAGTTTTAAGAAAAATTTTCCATATATTGACATTGATATCTAACTGATCAAAAAAATAAAGTCCTATCAACTTGTCTTAATGGAGCTTCGATTATAACAAATCCCAGATTTTCTCCTTTTTTATACACAACTTAAATTTAAGCACACTGCAATCTTGCGGCCAAGATATATGGTTCACCAAATTTTGACATTTAAAAATAAACATTCAGAGGGGGCTGCTTGATTTAGGCAAATATTATAATATTCCTTCCCCCAAGCAGAAAAAAAAAAAATGGTTCACATTTACCAAGAGAAGCTAGAGATTCTTTTTTTTTTTTAAATGGTGAAAGTATGCATGAACAAAATACTTTCAAAAGGACATATGGGTGGAAAAATCCAGACATTTAAAAGAATTTTGGGGTCATTTTATATTCTTTATTTTTATGTACAATCAACTCAAGTGAAGAACCTAAAAAGCTACAGACTAAATTTTTATAAAATCTCAGGATCTAATTATAAGAGCCTAAACAACAGTTTAGTATCATTTAGCAAGCAGGGATTCTTCTCCCCCCAAAAAAGTTAATTTTGAAAAATACGGTAAGTTTAAAAAGTTGCGATGTGTAAACGGCAGTTCCATGGGATGTGAAAAGATTATAGTTACTTTCATTAAAAAACAGCACACTTCAGAAAAATGGATTGAAGCCTGTACAAAAAGCTATTTAACACTGATAAAAATAAAATACTTTGGAATTATGCACAAGAATGGAAGCTACATATTAAATTTTCATTGTCATGTTTAAACGTACACAATTATCTTTACATTCATATCACTCATCGATCTATTAAAAATAAAACTGCAACATGCTAGAAAGAGGTCCATCACAGTTACATTTACACAATTCTGCTCCGTCATGCCTCACTAGCTTGCTTGAAAAAGCAAGATGCTACAAAAGGTACACTCAACAGGTAAGACTTAAAAGTTGAAGAAACCCTAAAGGTGGAATCCTGTCAACTGAGGTAGTTTTCTCAATTTTTTAAAAAAATTTTATATTTTTCTTGAGGTGGGCATGGGAGAGGGCGGGATTCCTTTCATGCCTCTTCAGCTAAGACAGAATGAAGTCACTGGGTGGTGCACGGTGTGTGAGAGAGTGTATCTCAACACTATTCCATGAGATTTCGTTCTTTTCCACTTTTGGGAAGAGTTCGGATTTAAGACAAACAAAACTTGAATGTTATTTAAAGGAGGATTACAAAAGAGCAGCAACATTCGTGGTCTGTCTTCAGCAGGCGACAGATGTGAGGATTAGATTCTCACTGGGATCCTGAGCATCACTGAGACAATCCCCACAGGTGACCCACCTGTCGCTTTCCAACAGACATTTTCCAAGAGAGAGTTTTGGAATAGTAGATTAAGAGGCAAATTAAATTTTCTCAGGCTTTGAGGGCATTGGACTAACTCTTTTATGTACAAAGTTTAGAAGCAGCCTTTTAAACTTCATTTCCCCCTATATGGGTCTAATTTTCAACATGCCACTATGTCCACATTAAAATGGAACTGACGATTTATGTAGCTATTTTCTATGAAACCCTGGAAGGTGGTGAATGAGGGAAAGTGCCCCAAATGTGTAAACAAGGAAGAGGGAACTAGAGATGAGGAATGCTTTAAACTGGTGCAGATGGAAATGATGTAACATCAGCTATTACAATTTATTTACATGTAATGAAAAGTAAATGATGACTGAGCTGAGCCACAGGTAAGGTTCATTCCCTCCATGTAACACAACAACGAGCAATGATGTCATGAAACTAGAGAATTTAAAACACTACACCCAGATGTTAGGCAAAAGGAAATAGAAAAAAATCTTTAAAATATGGAAAAGTTCAATTTTATGGAAGATATAAAATAAAAACTAAAGATCTTAGGAGCTTTAATGCACCCATCTACATTTCACATCATAAAAAAAGAAAGAGGCGGAAAGGCAGCAATTCTGATCTATTCCTAGGAATTATTCCTAAGAAATAATACACCTATTTTTCTCCATTGGTGCTGCTTTACTCTTAGACAAATAACTAACTTGCATTTGTAAAGGAAGAGACAAACTTATGTAACTTGGTGTTTAGGATATAATTTTATCAAGTAGAAAATCTGAATTCATTCTAACCCCTAATAGGGAAGTTACCTCATATTCTTAGGTACAAAGGATACATGGAAAGGGTTGGAATTAATTCATAAAAGAGTGAAAGGAAATTGGAGCACGGTTATAATTAGCTGTACTCAAGATCTTCAAGGTGCTAACAATGTTTTGCTTTATTAGATTAGCTCCTGTCTTTTAATGATCAATTTTTAAAGTCTGTTCCTTTATCCTGGATGTCAATATATTGCCTGACATGGTCATAGTTCATGGTCAGTAAACTAAGTAAAGTTTCTTATTTTATATTAACAGAAAATTGAGGTTTTCTTTTCTTTCTTTTTTTTTTTTTAAGTGAACTATACTAATAAATAAACAATTCCTCATTTTGGCAGGTTTTATACTATGGGTGAGTTAATTTCTGGAAAGGTGTTTTGAAAAGTAGAGATTAGAAAGCACAGAAATGATAAGGTAAAAATTCAGACCATATATGATTTGTTTATAAACGTTCAAACTAGTTACTTTCCTCAGTCATCCCAAACTGTTGCAGGTTTCATTTCCCACCAGGACAGCTGTGCCTTTTAAAGTATAAACAGTCATTTGTATCAACTATTATAGGAAGAAAGTGGCTTTGGCTGGAAGAATTTAGCAACAGAAACACTCTTGAGCTTATAGAAACAACTTTGGTAAATGGCCTCTCTTAAAGAGGCTGCAGAAAGCTCTTAAGTATATAAGGTTACACATATGGTACTTTGCTGCTGCGAACTCCATCTTGACGGGATTAAGATGCTACATTGATTTTTGGGTTTATTGCACCAACAATCCATCTCTAACCTACCTGTCGCTGCATCTGAGACAAGGTAAACTCCAAGAAGACGTGAAAACAGTGGGTCCCTAAAGCACTCTCTTCCCAAGGGTCAATCCTCTTTCATGTTTAATGTTAGTTAACTTCTATAGCCGCCAGAGCTGAAGATGGCACAACGTGGCTTTATTTCGCCTTTTGTAAAAAGCAAACTCTGACCTGGAATCTGCAGCCCTTTTTATGACTTCTTAGAATAGCAAAATGTGCTTTCTGCTTTCTCCAGTGTGGAGCGCCCATGCTTAAGCTCTGAAACATTTTCCTGCTGGAATGGTACATATATTGTTTACCCCCTGCTCCAAAGTCAC
>NW_011888869.1:369804-375103 GCF_000151845.1 Pteropus vampyrus | reverse complement strand
GTATATAAGGAAAATGAATGACAGGAAATGCTAAAAGCCAAACAATACAGTAAGTCATATCTTGGGTATGAAAGATGAAAAGTCTGACAAGAAAGCAAAGGCCTGAGTCTTGCAATAATACTTTGATTAGCAGGCTTAATTGAGAATTACAAGGTCAATACTACACAATATTTTCTTGCCCAAATTAGTGGACTTATCATCATAGATAAGAGGGACAATTCCCCATATACTCAATATCTTTGAAAAATTAAGCGGAGAGTAAAACCAAAGTCAGAATTTCTTCTCCTAGAGAAGTTATGGCAAAGACCCTCAGGAAGACGATATACATTATCAGTAATATTAGCACATCTGCTCCTCTGGTGGGCTTATCATCATAGGAAGGAAAGTACAGTCACCCCCCAGCCTGGACATGCAGGCAGGCTTCAGAAAGTCCAGAATGACCTGTCCTGCCTCCTCCAAGAAGCAAATGTAAGCACGAGTTGCTGCTGCACGTCTGACAGCTTGTGACTTTGACACCTTGTTGAAATGACTAGAAATGGGCAAACAGAATGGGATTAAAATAATCTGGGGAGAAGATTAACATAAAGTGCCACTAGCTTAACGTTCTGCATTTGTTTCTGGGTGTGAAACTCCGTCATCAGATACAAGGAGCATGCTGTTCGTCGGGGAGCAGCAGACGGGCACACTTGATAGGCCTCAAACACCTTAATGGGGCACCAGGGCCTGCAGGTGGCACAGGCTAAGTGGGTCAGTGGGCAGAGAGCTGGGGACAGCCCTATCACAGCGAGAAATGGTGGCGCTTCACATAACTCACCCCAGTACGACACCTAATTCTTTCACGTGGACTCGTGTGTGCCCACGAAGGTATTCAGACAGCATCTTACTTTTCAGGTACATCTCTTGCAGTCGATCTTCCAGGTGCATGACGCACTGCGAAGTGAATAACATTCACGATGAGGTTCAGGACGCAAACCTCCACCAATAGTCTAGAGCCAGAATTCTCTTCACTCATTTTGAAGTACACAACTATAATCGCATCTCTTTCAAACACACTTAAAAAATTACAAACGATCTCAAACCCTATCGTTATTAGGTACAATAGGTTTCTGTAAAACAATTTTATTTTTTCCACTGACTATTAAGATTTTTATATATATCTTCTATTCTTTTCTAAAAAGATTTTTTTTTACAGTTGAAATTGTTTTATAATAAGTGCAATTATTTCCTGCTTTTAAAAAACTTTCTAAAAATCCTTTCCCCACATAATTAAAAATTCTTTATCAATTAATTTTATGGCTAAATAATTTTTGAGAATGTAAATTTACCATCACTTACCTAACCGCATAGCAATTCGCATTTTTTGTTATTATAAAACATTTTGTAAAGAATATCTTTGTTGTTGCTTTTTCCCCATGTCTCAGATTATTTTGGCACAGTACATTCTGAGAAGTAGAATGACTGGAACAAGGTTATTTTGAAATTCTCATCATTATTATTATTGTTGTTGTTGTTTTATTTTTTATTTTTTTATTTTTTGCTCTCAAGAGTGTATTTTAACTAGGTCTTTAATAATAATAAAGAAAGGGCGATTATTTTCAGAACATCTCTACTCCTGGAAATCTATCCAACTTCATTTTTTAGAGAATAGCAACCATCTGTGTCTTTCACCGGAGGCAAATGCTTTTGCATTTGGCAGGCAGAGCTATCTGAGCACCTTCAGTAAGACACTTGATGGCTCTGGCAGGGACAATTCCATCACACATAATTTTCTTCTAGACCATTACGTCTGTTATTTTCAAGGTAAAAAGATTAACAGATGCATTTGAAAATGGTGATCTTGACCATCTGGGCTGATCAGTGACATGGAAAAAGTGTCCATTAGAGATGCAATCTTTTCAGTGTTTTGTTGGCTTAAAATCTTAAATGCATCTTGTTGGGTAGATGAACCACAACTGGTCAGTGAGAGGAATAATCAAAGCAGTAAGGATGTCACCAATTCGCATGAAAATGTGCCCCCCAAATAAACACGAGCTTAGTGGTGAAAGCATCTCTTGTTAAGTTGCAGTTGTTCCTTGTGGAGTAAATACAAACTTCTTAATCAGAATGTTAGCAAATATTAAAAGGACATTCATATTACATCGAATCCTTTATGTTTTAAAATAGTTAATTTTCAGTGTTTTCATAGTCTCCATAAAAATTGCATGTTGCAATGTCAAAATAAAGAGAAAACTGGTCTACATGAAATGTGTACTATTCTTGAAATCAAAGCGTGTAGAAAAAAATTTTAAAAGGCTCGATTATCAGATAGAGCTGTTTGGGTTCCTCCTTTCCCTTTGTGGGATTTTTTTTTTCCTGAGATGGATTTCTTCAATTTTTAACTTCTGAAATTTTAAATAGCTTTTCTCCTTTCATACTGAAGGCTCTAATAGGCACTTAATTATGTGCTTCATTCAAGTGAATTTTAAGGAAAACTTTAAACTGCAGATGAAATTTCCTTTAATCTTGGTTTTTGTCAGATTAAATAAGTCATTCATATTACTAAGTGGTTAAACATACGTCTGTCCAAATGAAGTAAAAAGAGTCAGCTACAGTAGTTTATTGCTTGGAAAACTAAGATGTCAAAAGTAACAAGAGCTACGTATTAGAGAACAAAATGTAGAAATTTGGTAAATATTTATAACAGTAAAAAAAATCTATAAAATCTAATATATCTTCCTTCCCTTACAGAAAAAGAGATTTCGGCCTCGAAGTCAGAATGATGGAGCTTGCTACTAGAAAGAAAAACTGCCTACAAATGTAGAATAAAAGTTAGGTTGTTATAACTTTAAGTGCTTCTCATATTACCCTGGGGATAGATGCAAATAAAGATTTTGGTAAAAAGGTGTCGTCAGTCTTTACAACCATTAATATTGTCTTATGAAAATTAATGATTAACGATCATAGTAGTAGCTGTTCCTGAGTGCTTATAACATCTAACACCATTCTTAGTGCTTTACATGGATTATCTGATTTTATTTTTGGAACCATATGAGACAGATGCCATCATCTCTCCAGCTTCACAGATAAGGCAGCTGAGACTTTGAGAAGTCACACAGGTGGGAAGTAGCAGAGCTTGGATTTGACTCCAGGCTACTGGACTCCAAAGCCCGGGCACTAGCCAGTGCTGTATCCTGGCTGTTTAAATTGTGCTTTGACAGTTTAAAAAACCAGCATCATAGCCTTAACTTTCAGAGGATTCCCACGACGTGCTTGTTGAATAGGTATTATCTTCATTCTACAAACGAGAAAGCTGAAGCTGAGAGGTGCTTATAACTGTCCACCATCGCACAGCCTACCCGTGGCAACGCCGAGACTTCACCTCGGTTACGTCCGTCAGCCTCCCTGTCCCCCCACACTGCCAGCACTGAGACCATGATCAGACAACCAGACAGTATTTCAAAGCGCTTTCTTCAAGGCCACTGAAGTCTTGACTATGTCTGAGGAATGGGGTGCCATTATAGACTCAGTCATAACAACTCAGGAAAATTAGCACTACATTAGCAATTAGTGTAGGTAATTAATATTCAGCTTCCTACTTTGTTGTTCAATAGCTCTGTATCTTTCATGGAGGCCAAAAGGGAGATGATGGATGTTTTGGTCTGGGGTTAGACTGCAGAGACAAGCCGTGTGCAGAGGGGAAAAAGGAGCAGAGAAGGTGGGAGCTCTTTCATGTAAGCACATGTCCCCAAGGTCACCTCAGCTACCCTTTTCCTAGTAGATGCCCTTACACGTGCGCACGCACACGCGCACGGACACGCGCACGCAGATACTGAAAGAACTTGTTTTGTATATTAATTCCAGTGACTGAGCGAGAGCAGTTGATAATTTTCTAGGAGTTTATCGGCTCTCTTTATTGTTTGTATTTAATACGATGTCATGAAAGTGATTTTAAAATACCATTTAAAAAAAAGTAAGTGATACCATTTTCTATGGGTATGGCTCTTCAAAATTTCAATGGTTTACACACATCAATATTCTATTTTATCTCTAACAACTTTGTGAAGATGGTCCCTGAGCAATTAAGGAACTACAATCCCTTTACAAACTGGTTTGCTTGATAGTGATCTAATAAAAGAAGAACTAACAAGTTCTCCAAAGAAAGATTTTAAATTTCCTTTTATGCTTTATCCCTACTCCCATACCTTACTTTCTTTACCATATACCTTACTCAAAAAGATCTGTGTCACTCTCTGTTGTGTCATGGGAGGGTTATTAGTGAAATCTGTCCTATCTGCTGATTTTATATTGAATATTCTATTTTTACTTATGCTAATGCCCAATTATCTGAAAAACAATACATGTGAACTTGTAATTTTATAAGTTAAATGTATTTTTTAAACTATATTTCTTTGGTAATATGAAGACAAATACTTACAAAATCAGCAGGGAGGTGAAGCTTGTAAAGCTGTAAAATAGACTGTAGTAAACTGGACACCTGACTAGAGACCAAGACCTCCTGGCCTAGTTTCATGTTGTCCATCACCTTCCTCTGACTTGTGGCCACCTGGACACTCCACTTATCTGTGTCTGCGATAATACAGACAGCTTCGGCTATCGGCTCATCGAGCACTGGATGCTGCAAGAGAAACATATTGGGTCAACCTTTCACATCACCTACGAATAACAGTCGAAATGTTCCGAATATTTGTTTAGCGTCAGACTAACAGTTTGGAAGTTGATGATAGGATCTATAGAAAGTTAGAGTATTACAGGGGCTAAAACATATGAGTGTCATTAAATCATCGTTTAAAAATAAATTTGGTAAAAACAATTTAATCATTATTTTTTTTCTTATACCCAGGTGTCATTAAACTGTCGTTTAAAAATAAATTTGATAAAAATTGAATTTCATCATTTTTTTTCCTTACACCCAGGAGGTATGCTATACATGCTGTTAAATGTTCATAAATAAGTGAAAAGCTATGCATGTTCTCTACATCCTAGGATATTTAAATTCAATTTCTTTCAAAGATTTCACTCTTTTAAAAATGGAGAATATCAGAAGAAGGTGTAGGGTTCTATTGCCATTTCTCCAATAACGACGTTTAACAGGGTAACTTAACATTCCTTTAAAGTTATAGCTTTAAGCATTAAGCAATACTTATTTAGTAAGTGTGAGCTACATACATAAATCAACTCCAACAACCAACTAAAATCAGACTAGCGTATGAATTTATCTATAGAGAGTCTAAAAGGCAAAAGTATGACTACTCATGAACATACTTAAAATACAAAACCCTCAATAACTGGGCAGTCAGGG
>NW_011888869.1:366797-368899 GCF_000151845.1 Pteropus vampyrus | reverse complement strand
TTCCTGGACTTTCAGAGTTCCTTTGTGTCCTATCCATCCCAAGCCTAGTTCATTGGCCTCCTTATTGATTCTATGAATCCCTAACATCCTTGCAATGAAGCTCCTTCTGTTTAAGTTAATGAGAGTTGGTCTCCGTTGCTTGCGACAAAGAACTCAAGCAGATGCACAACCTGGCCTGGGATGATAACCTTAAAGACTTAATGGTAGCAGCGGGACGATAGCAAACAGAAACCTAAGATGTATGCTGTCGTACTGTAATTCTAACAGGTGATTTGGCTTCTTTATTAAACTGGAAATCTACCTGGCTTTGTATTCTTCCTCGCGGACAGGGAAGAAATGACTGGTGGGCTGGATAAAAACTTAGTTGAGACCAACATTTTTTCCTATACTATATCCAAGAAGGAAACTTTCAGGGTTTAGAATATTTTTCTCATTGAAAAGAATAGCAAATCAGGCAAAGTCTAATGGGCCAATATTTATATAAGCATATGTTCAAATAACTTTTAATGTGAGAAATAAAGAATCAGACAAAGTAGATTCTTGAATCAACAAAGTCTCGTATTCCAAGGATGGTTCTCATTTTCTAGACTTGTTAACCAAACAGTGGAAAGGTTTTCTCACTCACATCATGAACCCATATTCCACTCCCACCCAAGTTTTTGTGGCCCCCTCACCCTCACCCTTCTGACACATGTATACACACTCTCCAAAACAGAAAGCTAAAGACAGGACCTCAGTGACTTCTCTTTACAAATTCCTGCAAGTTGTTGCTGAATCAGTGTGTCATTAATTCATAGCAAGATGACGATGACATGCTATCAATGTACATGGTCCTTATGAACAAAGTAAATGGAAAATACAGAAACTAAAGATTAGTATTTTGAGCTCAATCTCCTTCAATGCTTTGCATTTATCAGAAATTCAGTGTGCGGGGTATAATAGCATAGATCTACACTATGAACCTTTCCTTCAAGGGACGTACGTTCTAAGAGTATATATAATCACTACTGAACATATATATGCCCACTTAGATACAATGAGATGGATGTATGCCAATCATCTTTCACCTAGATGTCAATCCCCTCCTTCTATCAAGGTGTGGTAATAATATAACTCAAGTTAGGCCAATTAGATGCTCCTTTCCCATTCTCTCCTGTGTGCAAGTAGACAGGAGTCTGATAATGGCTGCTGTATAATTTGGCTTTTTTTCTTTTGGATTAATTATTTGCAGTAGACACTTTGGGCCCAGTTTCCAATTCAACTCAATTTCTTAAATGATTTCCCTACCATAGTGGTAGGGAAGGAAAGTATGTCTCATTCCAAGGAAAGCACATGGACTATGAATTATATGGTGGTATCACCACCACCACTACCACCACCATGAACTTCGTTTTAAGCAAGGAACTGCTGGAATAAGAGCAATGAGGGTCCCTGAGGAGGTGATGGATGGAAGAGTCTCCAAGCAGGAGTTAGTTACTTCAGAAGGTTATAGATTCACACATGATAATAAAAATGAACAGAGACGTTAGTTCAATTATTTTAAAAGGGGAACTCAATGGGCATGAGAATATAAAAAAAATCAAATGTGAAAAATGAGCACGAGCCATCTTTAAATCCTTGGAGCAAAAAGGAAATGCTGAGGTGGAAGCCTGAGGAAAGAATAAATAAAGACAAATGGGTCCATGGGTTGGGACCAGCTGACAGGAATCTGGGAGCCCACTCCTTTAAGGAGGGGGATGAATCTTTTCTCCCTGGATACTTCGCCCCTAGCACAGGACCTGGCATCTGAAAAATGTTACTAAATTAAAATGAAACAGGTTAAGCACAAAGTAATGACAGAGTTGATGAGCATCCTGCATTCCCCAAGACTGCGAGGTATTGCTGACTTTTATGTATGCAGGCTCTAGGAGCACAAAAGAACCAGCTGAGTATTTTTAAAAGAGTACCTTAAAAGAAAATCGAAGAATTACACATTCTCAGGCTACTCAATACCTAACACACAATCCGCTGACTATCCACAGGGCAACCCAACTGCCTCGTCAACTATCCCATTTAGTAGCTGCTCACTTATTTACTCAAAGTAAACACTTTTTAAAGGCAGA
>NW_011888869.1:344512-365787 GCF_000151845.1 Pteropus vampyrus | reverse complement strand
TTTTTTTTAACAAAAAAAGTCTTCGTTATTTTGATTAAATGTCATTAGAAAAACAAATAAACCCACACCATATATTTACTCTTTTTAAATGTTCTCCTCCCAACCATTATTGTCTCAGATTAAACAGGACCTCTAATGTTTAAACTTTGAATGAAAATCTGAAGGAAATATTAGTATCAAAAAGTCATTTCCACTTAAAATGCTTATTTGGTTGAAAACTTCACAAACCTTAGACACATATGTATCAATTTTCTTTTTCTCTCTCAAGCCGAAGAGAATCAATTTTAAAGTACATTTCTTGCCCATAGAGTTTAATTCTCTTATAGAAATGAGTTTGCAGCACGTTTCTCCTTCTTCCATCATCCGAGACTTCCAAAAGTGCTGCCTTATCAGCATCCTCCCGAGTGCCCACAGCCCACTGAGCACCTACTTACAACCTGGGCAGCACCTCACAGCTACTGCTCTCAGCGGTCCCTAATGCCTTCCTGCCACCTCTTCCAGACCACTGCTGGTAGTTTCCACGCCTCCCTCAGACACTGAACTGGGCAACTCAGTAACTTCTGACAAGAGACTGGAGGATTACAGAACGAAGACCAATAAAAAGCTGGAGCAATTGTTAGGGTGGATGGGCAACCTCCATCAGAAAAATGAAGTAGTGACGACATGCCACTGTCATTTTTTCTTCCTCGTTCTGCTCTATGGAAGTCAGAATCAATCATTTATTTGGCCCTACCTTGTCAATATCTAGTTTATCCAAACTACTTTCCTGTGAAGATTTCTCAAGATATATTAACAAACGAAAATCTTTGTATTAGAGATCTTTAAACGTTTCTCAAATATTCTTTGGCTATTATATCTTGTGGAATTAATAGGATAACAGCCACTACGAATTTGTGGGTCTGTTTCCTGGGCATCTTTAGATGCCTAAGTTATTCTAATTTCAAGGTTCTCAATCAGATCTGACTACACGGAATATGCTGCTTTGCCTTATGCACATGTGACTTCTGCTTAACTTAAACTTCCAGGAACACGAAATGTCTACAAGGCTTGGGTAATCAGAAGAACTGTGGTTCTGATATTTCAACAAAAGACGATGATAAGAGCACAGCAAAGCATCTGAAGTCAGACAGGACTGGGCTTGAGTACTACCTCTGCCATTTACTAGCCGTGGGACGTTAGCAACTCATGAATGTGGCAGTACTTAATTCACAAGAGGCTTTCTGTGAGGTAAACTGTATGAAACATGTAGCAAAGTGCCTAACACTTATTGGGTAAGTTCCATTTGCCTTCTTATACCACCCCCTCTCCATACTGATCATGTCCACTAAACCCTCAAACTTCCTAAAACACATTATCATCTCCCTTACCAACTCAAAAACCTACTCCAGCATGGATCACCCAAACGCTTAAGTTCAAATGTTTCTTTTCCCATATAAAGCTCTTCACAGTCTGGGTCCTACTTTACCTACACACATTTGCCTCCCAGGGCTCTGGAAGAAGAACCCCCTCCTCCAGGCAGGGCAGACGCCTGCCTCCTACCTTAGGCTGTGCCTACGGTATTTTCCCTGCTACCTTCTAGATTTTCTAATACATTTTGGTGTTTAATCACATTGTCTTATCTTGTTCTTGATTTCACATTTGTTTGCATTCGAAAGAGTCTGCCAGTGGCTCGTTCCTGGTAGTTAAATCTGCACTACTATAACTACTGTGCGAATGTTGAGCTGGTTTTAAGGACAGAAGTCTGTCTGCACTCCTGTTGTCTGTAACCACATAAGGGCCAGACGTCTCTGGGGACTGATAAAGGGTCACTGTAGCGTATGTACTGGGCAATGCCGACAGCATAAGGAGAAGTTCCGTAGCAAAGACACAACAGAGGCCACTGCGTTTTCTCCTATTGACATTAGGTTGAGACTGTCATTTACTCTTCTTGCGATCTTATCTTCCCAGGGATTTCAAAAGCAACTTAAGGAGGGAAATCACATTTTATTTGTCTTCTTTAGCCTCTACAGTAAGTGTAACAAAATGTTAGGAGGCACGTGCTAAATACACGCTGGCTTCATTGAACAATTCTCTATTCAGATTTCTTTGTTTCTGTTTTCAGTGCAGCTCTATTAAGTCATCTACACAATATATTTTCCACGAGCCGCATTTAAATGACTAATATTTCATGAGATTACCTATTTTTAATTTAAGAGTAGGAGAATACCATTCTCACATATATGCTTCCTAAAACTACTTATTAGTTCATCGTGCCGTTTTTCCTGTGCGGTGGCCAGGAACACAGTCCAGTTCTACAGAGAGGAACACTGAGGACAAAACATATAAGCACTTATTAAGTATCCTGGCATGTCAGAAACAGAATCTAGGAACTCATTCAAGCATTTCCAACTCTTAGCTTGATGAGTCAGCCAAGTCCTCTACCTTGAAATCCTAAAACCTTGTCACGATGGAAATCCTTGGGAAGATAAAAATCACAAGAGTAAATGACGGTCTCAACCTAATGTCAAAAAGAGATAACACTGTGGCCTCTATTGTGACTTTGCTATGGAACTTCTCCTTATGCTGTCGGCATTGGCCAGTACATACGCTACAGGGACCCTTTATCAGTCCTCAGAGACGTCTGGCCCTTATGTGGTTACAGACAACAGGAGTCCAGACAGACTTCTGTCCTTACAACCAGCTCGGCAATCTGCACAGTGGTTATAATAGTGCAGATTTAAGTACCAAGGATGAGCCACTGGGCAGCCTCTTGCAAATGCAAAGTGAGCAGATGATTTAGGATTCAGGTAATTAGATGTATCTTCCTCTTTATTTTTCTCTCAAATACTCTGGAAAATAAAAGATTCTTTGGCATCCTTTGAGTGTCCATTTGTTATTCATATAAGATAATGCTGGTAAGTTTAACATCTTCTCATTCTAGCCTCCATGTTGCTCACTGGCTTTTCCGTATTTTTTCATGCATTTTTGTCTCGGAGCTACATTCAAAGAGATAGTTTGGCATCTGGCCTCCATTTCACAAACCCTGATTCTCTCTAGCTGTATTTAATCTGCTTTGCTCCTTAACCTATCCCTTGAGTTTTCATTTCAACGACCACATTTTTAAATTTCAGAAGCTGTTTTTAGTTCTACGAATCTGAATGATCATTTACCACATTATCCCATCTTTTTTTATGTTCCAATTCCTTCTCTATATCTCCATTACCATTTAAACATGGTTACTTAACAGTCATTTCGGATGGCTCTAGGAGTGTTAATTCTCCTGTTTGTATTTGCTCACCCTCCCCTACCACAGTTTCCTCAGACATCAGCTGTAATTTCTGATCATGAGCCCATCTTGTTGGAAGTGTCTGTCCTGTTTTATACGTTACATGTGTCTCTTGGAAACAAGGTCAGTGTCAGTTGCTAAAGGCTTAAGAGTTGTAACAAGGCGAAGAAGAGGAAAAGAAGCAATATGTGACATAAGCCTGTGGCTGAGAAAGTGTCTAGTGTGCTTCCTTCTGCCAGAATCCTAGAGGTTTCGATGCTTCTAGTTTTCGCTTTTATTTCTCGGGTGGGGATTCCCAAGTCACTCATGCAGAATAAATGTGGAGTCCAAACCCACTCATAGCACCGGCCTAGGATTTTGATTTCTTATCAGTGACTTTATTTTTCCCCACCCAAGTTTCCAACTTGTTTCTTTGCTGCTTCACTATTTATGGCTGGAGTTTTCTAGTCCCCATTTCATGGAAGGATAACTATGAAGATCCAGGCTTTAGGTAAGGGGCTCACTTCCAAGTCCCTTAGGTAAGGAGACCACATCCCTCGTCCTGGGTGGATCTGAGAAGGTCAGCCCATAATTCCTAGGACCTGGATCCAGACTGCAGTGCCAGAGGGCGACCATTGCATCCGCCCAAACGTACTATTCTGGCTTAGATTTCTATTTGTTTCTGGCACCAAAGGATTTCCATTTTTCTTTCATGCACAGGCGTTATAACAAGGGGCTGAGGCATGGTCGTAACATTTTATCCACGATTTTTGCAGTTTTCGGGGAGAGGCATACCATCTGCGTCTATACATCTGGAATCCGCTCACCTTGTATCTTGACTATGGCTGTCAACACAGACCCTAGCACATAAACGGTACGCAGTAAATATTTTCTGATAGGTAAATAAATGTCTAAGGCATGACTGCCTCTCTGCCTCCCCAAAAGCCACCTCCAGCCTCCTTGCCCCACTGTTGCCCAAACAAGTTGGCTAGACAGCCTGAAAGGCTACCATCAAAGATTCCTAGTTCATCAAGCAGACTGTTAGCATATGGAAATACCAGAAGGTATTCTCTGATCTTATCATGACTCTGTAAGCATTTGTTTATCATGTTTTTTTTTTTTTTTTTCTCTTGGAAACAGGCTCAGTGTCAGTCACTAAAGGCTTAAGACTTATAATAAGGTGAAGAGGAAAAAAATCAATCATTATGGGCTGTGAGACATCGCTGAGGGATTCTGGCAGGTATCTTAAGGTGGGGACTTTGAGAAACCCAAAGACATCATTAAGACACAGGGACCTGGGGGCACAGGGAAGAAGAGAAGGGCCCAGGGAGGTGATTCGAGGACTGGGCAGTCGGGAGGAGGCGCTCACAAAAGAAACATCTGACCTTCTGTGTGTTTATGCCTGTGGCTATGATCACCAGGCTCACTGGACTGACACCCTTACGAACACAGTGTGCAACCCTGTGAATGGCTTAACTGTCAGGCGGTCACTTCCTGAGGAAAGAAAAAGTTTAAAGTCGAAGAAAGGTGCGCAAGGTAAAAAAGGGTCATCAAAATAAAGTTATGTGAGGATGTACACGACTCCAAGGTTAGTTGCTAGCTTTTTTTTTGGTACAGAATGGCATAGATATCTAAATATTTTTAAGCAGTGAAAAAAAGAGGAAAACATAAAAATTAGCCATGTTTCTAATATTTACAAAGTGCAAGAGAAATGAAGCCCAAGTGACCTAAAATAAACTTTTTATTCTCCTTTAGGTAAAGAAAATGAACATAAAAAGCCACAGGTATCATATCTAAAACACATTACTCTTAAAGAAAGACTGTCTCCCATTTCTCTTTGCTTCAGAAGAGACATACTAACCATCAGAGCAATAAACACACGCCCATAGCAATAAACACACGTCCTGTGGGGAAAGTCAGCTAACATCACCGAGCACTTTCTACAGGCCAGGCACCAGCTGAAGTGCTGGGGGTATGAAAGAAACTAAGTCCCCTTCTCTGCTTCCAGGTGCCTGCAGCCCTGGTGGGAGAAAGATGTTGGAAACAGAACAAAGGTACAGGGCAGTGTGCTAAGAAGTCTGGAGGTGAGAGAAGTTGAGTTCTACCTGGGGATGCCTGGGATGGTTTCAAAGGACAGGCAACATTTGAACTGGGTCTTCAAAAATGAATAGCAGTTTGTTCGGCAGTGCCTCAGTAAGCAAACGTACACAGGTAAAGAGGTGTGAGGAGAGGCAGACCATGAAAGACTGGCAAACAGTGGGACTGGCACATAAAAAGAGACGTAGGGATATGTGTGTATATTTGAAGGACATAAAAGGGACAATTCCAGCCAAGGAGTTTGTATTTTACTCTGTCCAAAAAAAAAAAAAAAAAAAAAAAGGGAAACTTAGAGCTGAAGAGTGAATGATCATATTCGCATTTTAGAAAGCGCCCCCTTGTGGCACTATGCAAGATGACTGAAATGAGGGAAAAACTGGACATAGATAGTTGGGAAGGTTACAGGGACTTTAAGACGTAGTCGCAGTGAGAAGGGGAGAGAATTGGGAAGGTTTCAGACTGGGGTTGGCCACACCCAGAGATCAGTATTTTTTTTCAAATACCTTTTAAATCACAATCTACAATAAGAAATACATTTTTAATATCATAACCCAGGACGTATGCTCACACCTATGTGAACATGTGTGTCCATGAAAACGTGTATATGCACACATGTATACACCCCCCCTCCCAAAGATTTCACTACACGTAAGACAGTGCTATAGGCCCAAGGCACTGTCATGCTCGTCATCCACACAGGAAAATGAAAGCAGCAAGAGGTGTCCTAAAGGGGCACACTTGTCCTAAGTAGAGTTTCCTTTGCACCACTACTAAGGCTGTTGTTGACTGAGGCACTTAATGTTCTCCGTGTTACTTAAGTAATGATTTATCACTAAATGTGACTGGCTGTTCTTTTGTAGTCTTCCTGGTTGATTATACTGCATAGCTTATTAGTTAGGTATTCATGAGCATATATCACAGACAGGCTTTCAGCAAAGCTCCTTATCTGTGTTACCGATCTCCACATGGTATTTCTGGAGTCAGTCTGCTGCTACTCTTAAAATTAAATGAAAGAGGCTGCTGTATTCAACTGTTACTTTGTTTTATAGATTATTCTGTGAAATTCTGAAGCCCTGGAATGTAGTTTTTTTTTTAAAAAAATTAAAGCGTGATGTTAATTTTGACCTTGATGACCCTACCCTGCTGTTGGAACCGCCTGGCCTGCTCCTTCTAATATCACAGGTAAAGTGGATGCTTTCAGCACCGAATAAGCAAATATGTGTATGGATGGTTTTGTCATCTCCGACAGGATTTTCCTGAGACACCTATTTACATATATTATTTTAATAGCTAACAGTTACTGGGCATTTAGTAATGTGCCAGGCACTGTGCTAAACACTTGATATGCATTATCTCAGTCTTCAAAGCAGACCTATAAATACTGTTCATTTCATACAAGATGAAACTGATAATTAAAAATCGAAGAAACTTGTGTAAGGCCACAAAGCCACTAAGGGGTAAGCTATTATTCACACTCAGGTCTGTCTGTCTTCAGAAGCCAAATTCCTAATCACTGGGTTATATTTTATCTGTTCCTCTAAAAACATTTTTCTGAGGCTCAGCAATGCTGACTGATTTACTTGACTCTCTGAGAATGAGTGGTAAATACTGGGACTTGCACCCAAGCCATCCATGTAAAGTCAGTGCTTCTCCACCACCCTCCATGGCCTCATAATTTAATACCCCTGACACTGCCCCGTCAGCACTATTCACAGGCAGATAAAAATACACAGGAGAAAAAAAAAAATAAGACAGAAAAAGCTAGATAGAGGTCCAGGTACAGAGTGAAGCTGGCTCTCTCACTCTCTCTCTTCCATGTCACCATTTAAAGTAGGAAGGAAAACAGAGGAAAGAATGCACATTTAGATGTGGCAGGAAAAAAATGAAACTAAATATTACTCTAGCCTAATTTAAGGCAGCTGTATAATCTATATGTTAGGAGGCAGAAAAACAGTTCAAATGACAGAAAAGAGGTACTATATGGATTAAACAAGAACATGTGTTTAAATATTTAAAGTCCACATCTTCACATGTGAAAGCCAGTAATAAAAATGGAAATACATGAAATAAAGTTAATATATCTCTGTTTCATGAGAGATTAGAATGAGAAAATGTACAAAGAGAAAATCTTAGTATTGGAAGCTCTAGCATGCAGTCCCTCATTGAGGGAAGGGACTCCACGAACTGGTCCACCATGGTTACAGAGGTGCACGGATACATTAGATTTTACAATCCAATCATGCATAGATCTAGAAAACAGATTAATAGCTTAAATCAGTTGCTTTTAAACAGTTATTACAAATCCTTCTCTAAAAACAATTATGAATAGCAAAGCCCAATGAAGTCTAGCTTGAATACTAAAAATTATTAACATCCCCCAAAATAGGTTTTTGAGAGCAGGTTATGATAAAGCAATTCATCCCAATTTTCTCTTCCTCCAAAGGCTGTTATTTCTGCTCTAGCTCTGGCCATTTACTTATTCTTGGCTTTTTGCTTCTTTCCCTGGCAACCTCCTCAAGAATTTAAATAATTACTAGGTTTTATGCAGCAGTAAATTCAATATAATGTTAGAAAACACTCTCTTCATTTTTCAACAAAAATTTGTAAATGGCATTTGAAAGTAAGGCTTTTTTCTTTTTTTAAAAGAAAACACTGCCATAGACCAGAGCGCCCCAGTCTGAGAGGCAGTTTAAATGGAACACTACTTGAAAAGGAAAATTCATTATGATGAATGTGCCAAGTGAAATTAGAAATCCATTAATGCTAATTGGATACATTCTAAACGTATTAAACTTCTGAAGGTATTTTTACGAACCCTTCGCAATTTCCCGTGAAAACCCATGCATGGTTGCACTTTGGATGTTCCCGCAATTTGACACAATATGGATTATTATGCTTAATAACTTTCGATCTCTCGGGGTGATTGCATAGTCTAAAGAAATGAAAAAAGCTACAATGTGAAAGGAAGTGGAAATGATATATGAAAAATCTTTAAGAATACAAATAGAGGAAATGTGGTTTTGTTTTTTCAAATATAAGAATTATAGAGTTAGATGGTCGCCCTGAAAACCAGCATACGGTAATTGTAACCTGCCAAGCCTATGCAAAATATAAAAAATGTCACGAATTGTTTTGCATTTAAGTTCAAGGAGAGTTTTCGATCAAAAGATTCTATTTCCATAGTGGTCAGTGAGTGACTCTGAGCCATCTGGGCAGCACGTCCCAGCTGGTAAAATTGATGGCGCTGAAGACAAGCCCGTTAGTTCACACACCACCTCTTGGCACCTCTGTCAGAAGCAGAACATGGGGCTTCGTGCAAGAGGGGTACAACAAGCAACACCAATGTTCTCACAACTCAAACCGCTAGCGGAGCAGAAAGAAAAACCCCACAGGTTTGGCACGTATGGATACAAACATAAGCTGCTGAGAGAAAGAAAAAGGGGGCCTCTGATGCCCTGCCGTGACGCTACAGATGGCCACAGATGTGCGCGAGTCTCTAAAGTCACCGAGGCTTCGTACGTGGTTTAAGACAACCTGGAAAGATAGTATCATACGATGAGGGCACTGTTCTTATTCTAAGGTCACTGATACATGGACCTCTGAAATGATAAAGAAGTATGCAGTGTTCATTACAACTATGAAAATAAAACCATGTGACACTCCTTAAAGAGACAAAGGCAACGTCACAGCTTCATTCCAGGAACACCCTGGGGAGGGCTGCTGTCCCACCACAAAGCAGGGCAGCATTAGGGATGTCTGGGTCCTGACGAGTCCAGAGGCTGGCCTTCTAGCTTCAGAAAGCCCCTCCTATTTCTTTCTCCCTCCCCATCCAGGGGAGCTATGAGGACATCTGTTTTACTACTGAGCTTTTCTTCCCATTTCCCACAAATCTTCAGCCTGTTTACCCTGAGCCTGATGTGTGTTTAGTCTTCAACGAGGAGATGCTCAAGGCCAAAGATAACATGCAGTGCCTCTGTTTTACCTTCCCGAAAATACTTGTTGGGGGAGGAGGTAGACAATAAGCCAAATTCCAATTTTCTTAATGCAATGAGGACTTTCTGTGTTGCAACAAAATACAATATGTTTCCAATGCAAAATATCTACTTTGGCACATCTGTCCAATAGCAGCTCAATTAAAAACAGGCCTATCAGACTGACACAGTTGCCTTAACTGCTTGGTTCCTGTCACATTGCAGATAGCAGAAAAGCACTTAAAGGCAGCCGCAAGGCAATTTTCCAGTAAGACTTGTTAATCTTTATACAGTCATTCTCATGTAGCCATCAAAGTAAACTTAATGACAAATCAGTTAAAATAAATTACTTTTAGAAACTTGTAAGTATTGGATAAAAAACAAACCACATGTGACATCTCTTCAGTCTTCCCTGTGATGGCATATAATTGTCACCATCTGTGCTGTTTATTCTGTTTGCCTGGCCTATACACCCCCACCTGCCCTTCTCTGTCCTGTGTGGGCCCCAAGAGGCTGACCTCTGTGTATCTGCATCAGCTATGACCTTGCTCTCTGGTTTCCAGCTGGGCCCAGTCAAGGGGCGGGGGGCACCAGAAGAGCTCGGAGGCTGGAGGAGAGAGACGTCAGGGGGTTACCCACCCTCCTCAGTGCTCCTGCAGCCAGGCAGCCCCTCCAGGTCCAGCTCTCCACAACTCTGGCACTGCGTGCTCCCCTCAGTCCTTCAGGCCCAGTATGCTCCCAGCTCCCAAGTGCCGCTCATCCCTGGGTGCTTCACCAGCCCTTGTTAGTTTCTGCAACCCTGCCCACATCTCTGTTATCCCATCGTTACACTCTCTTCAGTCTAAGACAGTCTAAACACCTGTTGCTGGCCAGGACCCTGGCTGACACACTGTCAGCAGCCAGAGGCTCCAGGCTGGGATCACTTACACGGACCGTGTGGACCAGATCGGCCGCCAGGCACTGCTTCAGCTTCTCATCGCTGCCGGTCCCATGAAGCACCAGATCAGGCATGTACGTGGGGCAATAACCTGCCAGAAGGGAGCGGCCAAAGTTTCTCACATTCGGGTTGCTGATGCTCTGCGACCTAAAACGATATTGGTCCTTTAGAACACACTGTTAAAAATGGACTCCTCAAACAAAAACCCGTATGACACATGTAAGAAAAGTCGATGCAGGGTGGTCCGTTTCACCAATCCTCCAGTGAGCAGATCACTGGTGTGGGAAAAGGGAAGAGGCTGCGAGAGAAAAAGCATTTTTCTTTTTTTAATGGAAAGGCAGGAAAAAGACAGTATTTTGATGGCTGGTTACGAGTCTGTTCTTGTATCTCATATGGAACATCCACTAGGCAGTGTGTGTCAAGAGAGTGAAGAAGGAAAAAGTCTGCTGAGCGGGGAGCGTGCCAAAAGCCTGGCTTCAGGAACCAGACACATCTGCACAGGGTGGTGCTCACAGCAGCGCGACAGCACAGAAGTCTCTAATTACTGCTTTCAGTCATGGCGGACCAAAATAATCGACCTGACGGAGTGTTAAGGAAGAGGTGTTGTTTCCCAGCCACTTCAGGCGGCTCCGACCTGCAGGAGAGAAGGCACCTCGCGAGTGTAAAATCCACCACCTCCGAAGCACATCATCTGCTGCCAGCCACGTGACTTGCATCCAGTCGACAGAAAATTAAACCCCTTGCTCCCACCACCACCCCCATCACAGCCCCTAGTTTCCCTTCGAATCTCACAATAGTTGCAAGGGCACCCACTCAGAGAGCTCAGATGCACTCAGGCAGTGGTCATCCTTGGAGAAAGAGCGGGCTGGAAACCGACTGTATCAGTTTGATAACACTTCTAATACTTAAACAAACAAACAAACAAAATCGGTTGTATCTGAAACAGCCAACAGTAGCTAACATGATCATGGCTCGTAGGTCAGGAAAACAGTATCTGAACCCAGGCCCCTCCGCTTCCCAGCCTGCCAGTGTTACCTTGGCAGAGGCAGCTCCACCTCCAAGGACCCATCAGTCTGGTCACTACTGTGACCTAGGTTCAGCGTGGCTGAAGCACATGCTTCATCGTCACTGTCCCCAAGAGCGCTATCGGAACTTTCGTTTCTGGGAATGTCTCCTTCAATCCTGAAGTCGGCCTTCCGGTCGGCATCCCCACAGGGGACATCTGCAGCCACCGAGACCCCAGAGTCCTGCTGCACGCACCTGCTGGGAACAGGCTCCAACAAAGGTCCTTCCTCATCCTGCGAATACAAACCTCGAGTTTTCTCCGGCATCCTCTGCTCAGTCCCCGTCGCACTGGCATCAGGTACAAATGAGCCAGCAGGTGGGGTGAGCTGCCTGGTAGCATCTGCGACCACCCGGGCTCCAAGGCCTCTGTCCCCAGTGTGACCCCTGTCAGGCTTGCCTTCCTTCCCCTCAGATGGCTGATTCTGAGGGCAGCAGACCTTTCGGAAGCCAGGTGGGAAGGGGCACCCAGGAGGCTGCTGGTCCAGAGCCATGTCCGCGGTCACCCTGGGCTCAACTGAGGGACGGCTGGCTAACTCAGGATATTGTCCACAGGCCTTTAGCAGTTCCTCCATTTTTTGGGTGCGGCTTTCAAAGTCAGACTCTGGAGACACGGAGCTTCCAATCTGGAAAGTGACCTTTTCTAAGGGTAGCTTCTCCCGGGAACGTCCGTCAGGGCAAGGCCAGGCGGCTGACCGGTCTGGTAGCTTCTTAGGCATCTCCCCTTTCAACTCCTCACTGACCTTCAATCGCACCCCCAAACCTTCACAGCTAGAGAATCTGGAACAGCCATCACCTAGTGCCTCGTTTTTACTTTCTTCCTCCCCGGAAAACGCGTTCTGAGGTTTCCAAGAGCTGTCCAGTGCTGGCTCTTGGTATCCCAGGCTGCAGGCCACAGAACTCTTGTTTCCTTCTTTGTCAGGCCTGGGATATAGGTCGCTAATATCGGTGCCCTCTGGGGTCCCAGCCAAACCCTCAGGCCTGGGGCTCCGTCCCTCGGCTGTCGTCGCAGGTGGCAGGATGGGGGGAAGGAGAGCAGGCTCACTTCTCACTGTGACTACCACGTACTCAGACTCCTCCACCTCCCCCCTCTCCAAGGCTGTGGTGATGCTGCTCCCGTTGATCATCTGGTCGTCTTCTCCATGACTCCCGCTCCAGGTCAGCTGGTTCTCTTGCAGCTCAGAGCAACGGAGAAAGTAGGTCAGGACGTAAAGTATGCGTTGGACCAAACTCTTCTGCTTCCCCAAGACCACAGTGCGAGTCAGCCTCACGGGAGAGCCGATGGCTCCATAGAGATCGCCTACAGAGCAAAGTGGACACAAAGACAAAGTCGTCTGGGGTGAGTGTGTCATGGATATGTCAGCCTTTACAAGAGAAAAACATACTCCCAAACTGGAATCACTTCTTCACACAGTTGACTAAAGCAGAGAGGTAATTCCTAGAATGACAGTGTTTTAGTTTTGCTTCTAGAGTGGAACGTCTGCCTGGAAAGGCCTGGCACAGGCCCTGGGCCTGCTGCTCTTGGTGCATGGGGATAGTGCTGGTTGACACGGCCCCGTACTGTGCTTGTTAGGCCTTCCCATGCAGCTCGCTGGCTGGCTAGCTCCCCCAAGCCCCGCCCCCCAGAAGGCTAAAGCCAGAGCCTTGAACATGTGACCAAATCAAATATTGTATTTTGGAAACTAGAATGATGAGACTTTTTTAGAAGAAGCCCTGGACAATAGGCTTTAGGGTGAAATCCAAATTCAGGGATCTCTGAACTAAAGTACAGTGAATCAATTTAAAATACTTAATGAAATGGCCTGTTCGGAATTATCTCAGTACACACAAACACACACATCCAAGTAGAACCAACTTAATTAACAAGAAGAAAATCACTTAGTCATGAATAATATGATTTTGAATATGAATATCTGAATATTTCTATCACTTCGCATGAAAATTCTACTGGGAAAAAAATTATGTCCCATAAGTTATCTCCTGACAAGTTGATTAAAAATTGGCTAATGAACCATGAACATCTGACTCAAAGGTAGAAGGAGAAGGGCAAATGTGTCAATGAACCTAGCAGTATAAGCTTTCATCAAAAAGTCCTGGTAGTACTTGGATGGGAGACCACCTAGGAAGACCAGGTGCTGTAGGCATAAAAAATAAAAAAATAAGGGATTGTAAGCTGACAAGGTCCTTGTAATCTATGAGGTCAACCAAGGGTTGCCTCCCCTAAAAAAAAAAAAAGGTACTGGTCAACTGCTTATCAAAATTATTGCATTTGACAACCTGATGATTACATTTGATAAGTTATATATTTGACACTTTGGTAATAATAGTGACAATTACTACAAAAAGCCAACATTTACAGACTGTGCAGGCATAGTGCTAAGTGTTTTACATGGATTTATCTTGTTTACACCCCTGCATAACCAACCCTGATTTAGAAACCATTACAGAAATAAACAAAATGTTGGAATAAATTGAAACTTGAAAAGATACTGAATAAAGGAGAGGAGATACATGGTAATAGATAACTATTAACTAATAAGTACTCAGGAAATTAGAACTCATCTGAAGAATGCATCTAGAAAGAGGAGGGAAGGCATTACTGGGGCATGTAGTAGGTAAGACTAAATTGATAAAGACTGAGGGAAAAGTGATGGGTACCACCAGGAAGTCCTTCCCCTGGGAACCATCAGGACGTATCTCCTCAGGCAAGTGTTCCCCAGTGTGAGGCTACTGCATCTAAGGTTTAAAGGGCCGCAAAAAATATTAAACAATCCTCTCTATAGAAAGACTAAATTACAAGTCAATAGAGCTTTATCTTTGAGGGTTTTGCAACTGAGAAATCATCCAAGAATTCAAAAGAATAACCGAGAATTGTGGTCTGATGCTAGGACTCGTACTCCTACTGGAGAAAACTTTCTTGGCTAAGAACTCAGTATCGTTACTTCTCTGTGATTACACATGTCCAGTGCTATGGGGTATCATAGTTATGTCAGGAATTCATGGAACTCTTTTGTGAACTCGGTTTCAGTGTCAATAAAGATAAGCATTACATATCCAAAACCTGGTATGAAAAAACCACAGAGGAAAAGCCACTCAGAATGACAGCATTATTTTTGAGCAATGCATTTAACTTTCGTTAGTGTACATTTTAATATCTAAGTCATAAATGGGAAGAAGTAAAACAAAGGAGGCTATTACAAATACAACTTATAATAATTTAAACTATATAAAAAAACAATTTAAACTATATAAAGTAATGAGAACAACGTGTGTGGAAACAGTGCCTTTACTAAAGGGCCAAATTTCATAAAATAATGCAGCATTAAAATAACAGACCTGTAATATTAAAGATTTACTGGATCTTGAACTTGAAGACAATTTTTTTGAGTCCCGGACTGACGAAGCTACTAATTTAGAGTAGATTCTTTTGTTCTCATGAGTATAATTTTGCAAAATGAAGGCGAGTTGAACAATGTGAACAGATGTAACATGACAGAACTGTACACTTAGAAATGGTTAAGGTGAAGTTATGTTCTGTGCTTTTTTAAAACCACAATTTAAAATACAAACATAAATTTAAAGAAAAAGGGAGAAAATAGAAGACAGAAAAAAATAGAAGAGGGGAAGAACAGACAGGAGGATAAAGAGAGGGAAGGAGAAAGAAAAGATGAGAGCTGAGAGGTGCAAAATGGTAGAGAATCAGAGAGAAGCACAAAGAGGGTGAGGAGAGGTGAGGAAAGCAGAGAGGAAAACACAGAAAGAGAGGAGGAAAACGAAGATATTAGGGGAACTGGGAAAAGATGAACAATACAGAAACTAGAAATGGGAGGGGAGAATAAGATAGGGGGCTAGAGAATGAGTTGAAGCTGAGAGAATTCAGGATTATCGTAAAGAGGGGATGGTAAACGGCGAGGCGAGGGCGAGAGAGGTGGGCGGATACGGAGATGGAGAAACAAAAACGGACGGAAAAACAAGAGACAATTAAAAAGGAGACAAGCAGACAGAGAAACTGACTATCTTAAAGGGCCACTCATTCATTGACTACGTGCTATGAAGTCCCCTTTAAAGTGGTGCCCTAATCCTACACAGTGTAATTTATTGTATCTTTATCATCATTTAGTTGAAACTACATTGTAATTTCTCTTGTGAAGTATTGTTTGGCTTGTGGGTTATTTAAATATGGTTATTTAATCTTTGAGCAGGTGGGAATTTTTTCCTTATCATCTAGTTTATTGATTTGTAGTCTAATTCCACTACATTCTGAAAGATACAATTTAAACTTTTGGAGGAAAAAAATAAGAGGAAATTTCAGACTCTTTTACTTATATTAATTTAAAGTAACAATCCCAAACTTTTTTTTTTTTTGAGGAGAAAGGAAATGAAAAGCATTTCATTTCCACAAATCCTTGAGCTCATTAGGGTCAAAAGAGCCCCCATGGAACTCCTTCAATCAGTGGCGAAAGAGGGTGGCTTTCAAACTTTGTGTACCCATCCCAAGAAAGAAAAGCCTGCAACCTCGAACTCCCTCTGAAACAAGCATTTTGCAAAACATATGTGTGACTGATGGTTTCTATTCCATTGGACCTTTTAAATGTTTTTTTTTTTTTTTTGACCCACTAAATGGCTTCTACAACCCACCAATGGGTGGTCGCTACACTGTGGAAAACCCGTGTGAACAGAGCACGTGTTATGCAGGGTGGGGTGGGGACGGCTGAGCTCCTCAGCAGCAGCTTCCGGCTTCTCTCCTTTCTCTGCAGGTGCTGAAACCAGGCAGAAGTGGGCGCAGCAGTGGTACCTGTCCCGGCAAGCTCTCAGACATGTCTTTCAAACAATGCAAGATAGAATCTTTTCTATTACTCAAGAACCTGGATTAAGATTACATCTGCATCAGTGTATAATTCCAGAAATTAATTTTTCCTGTTTATGTGACTTGGTAAATAGTTAATAAAAATATAATAATAATTGGAAATAAGTGTCTTCCCCTGTCAAATTATTGAACCCCCTCGATGTCTTATAATAATGGAAATTCAACCATCGTTTACACAAAGTTATCAAGTGACCTGTGCCTGGGCCCCATTCCCTCCTCACGCCACTCTGTCAACAGCCAGAGGCTACTGGATCCTCTGGGGGAGTGGAGGGTGGGAGACTCAATAATACATGATTTCCTTTCCAAAGGGACTGTGAGCCCACTGGGAGGGACTTTGCCTTGTTACGCTGAACCCAGGGAATTCATGGGTCGCGGTTAGTTAAATTTCAAATGAGAATCATGTCTATTTATAAATATACTTCTCTAATCAACCGCGCAATGCTCAATTAGCATTGTTTTTAAATGGGTGACCAGGCAGCATGAAACACCACAGTTCCTCAATATCCAGCTTCCTTCCCTTCACCACTGAATGATACCACCTTTCTTCAAGACTATTCTATAACACAAACAACGATGCTCTGTCCTCCCCAGGAAGAACCAATGACCCAGTGAGTCAGGCACACTCTAAGTCCTTTTCCGAGCTCAGTACTGATCGGTTGTATTAAACCCATTTTAACATCCATAAATTCTTCATTAATTCATTTAACATGACCTATTATCCCCCTAATGGTGAAGCAGGTATTCTCTTTCCTTACACATCTCAAGACGTAGGGCACAAGGCAAGACTTCTTTATTATCTATAAAATGAGGGCAATAGTAATTGGCCTGGACCGAGAATCCGATTAATTAACACATGTAAAAAGCACTTAAAGCATGTTCAGCTCACAGTGACAGATTTCATTATTGTTATTATAACATGCTGTTTTCTAAGATTAGAGTGCTTTTCCCCAGTCTGTAATTCTTTTTCTGGAAAATGCCATTTTAAAATTTTCTCAAGTATCCTTCTCTGAAAACTCCATCCATCCCCCTCATTCTCAGTGCCCCTCCAATATCAGTATTTTCGTCAGCAGCATCAGTAACAAAGGTGCTTTATGTATAACTAATTTAATTCCCACAGTAACCATGAACTACTTCCATTCCATTTTACAAGTGAAGAAACTGAAGCACGGAGAGGTCAAGTCACCTGCCCATGAAGACTGGACATGACCTAGGCAGTCTGGCTCTGGTACCCACTCTCTTAACCTCTATGCTATACAGTCTCTCTCTTGCATCCTTTTTTGCGCATCCTCATCAAAGGAGTAATCAGGATATCTTGTGATCATCTGAATACAAATGTGCCTCCTCCATTAGGCAGCTAGCTTCCTGAGGCTTAGCAATACATGCTATTCAACTCCACATCCCCGACGTCTATCTCGCACCGGGTCTGGGATGCAGTGAGTGTGCAAATTTTAGTTTTTCACTCTAAACGTTTGCTGAGTGAGAGGTCCTAGAGTATACCTCTCCTCTACATGAACCCAAAATAAGCAAAACTGGTCCCATAAATCTCAAACTCCATACCCAACTATGCCTATTCCTATACCATGCCTCAGCATAAAGCTTTGAGGAAATAAATGCTACTGATTAATTGCAAGGAAGCAGTGTAGAGAAAGATAAAGGTTCTGACTTAAGCTAAAATTAAAAAGGTGGTGAAATGATAGTATGTTAATTTCTTTTTGTCTTATTTTTCTCTCCAGTCCATCCTCTGGGGCAGTGGTTCTCCACTAGTGGGCGTCTTGGCCCCCGGGGGCCACTCAGCAATGTCTGGAGAAATTTTTGACCATCACAGCTTTGGAGGGGAATTTTCACTGGTAGCTAGTGAACAGAGGGCAGTGGTGCTGCTTAACACTGTACAACACACAAGACAGCTCCCAACACCCACCCCACAAAGAACTGCCTGATCCAAAAAGTGATAATGCCAAGGTTAAG
Source organism: Pteropus vampyrus (assembly GCF_000151845.1). Taxonomy (NCBI): domain Eukaryota; kingdom Metazoa; phylum Chordata; class Mammalia; order Chiroptera; family Pteropodidae; genus Pteropus; species Pteropus vampyrus. Next base: position 347,644 of record NW_011888869.1, on the reverse strand, counting down.
AAGCTCTGCTCTAGGGTGAACTGCTGTGTGGTGTGGGAGTGCATGGTTGACCCACACGGCTTCAAAAAGAGCAGAACGAAGCTGCTAGCGGGGAGAAGGCCAGGACGGTGGTGGCCTTACCTTATAATCTGTGGGCCAATCTCCTAGTCCCTGCATTACCAGGTTGGACAGTTAATATCGACTAAAAATTCTAGCATTTTCCCTATTCCATCCCATACAGTCTCTAAAGAGTCAGATCAGGTACTAACCCAGCTGCGCCCAGAGAGGATTATACGGATGTGTTTTGGCCAGCGTGTTCACTGACTGGGAGGTGCGTTTCTCTGAGAAGGCTTTAATGGGAGGGTGGTCAACAGGCATGACAGTCGGAACCCAGGCCAGGTGGTAGGTTAACACCGCAGTCAGTAAGGCAGCAAAAAACCTTAGAAAAGTAGAAGAAAATACAACCAGATGAGTCAGTGCAGAAAGAGGCATGTCATATACAGAGCATACCCTGGCCACGGAGTTTGCAGGCGAGGCTCCAAAGAGTGGAACTTACTGGTTTTTGTTGATCTGTTCTATGAGAAGTGTAAACTCCTTGAGAAAACGCTGGCAAAGCTGGGTTTTTTCCAAAGTGCTGGACATCATGGTAAGCCATACGGGTTCCGCTATCCTTGGAACAGAATACAAGTTCCAGATAGTCCCTCTACAGAAAAGAGAAACGACGTATGAAACTGTCACAAATATTATTCTGGGTAATCTTCATATAAAGGAATAAAGACAAAAACAATAATCTGGATCTATGTTGGATTCAAGCGATTCAAGCAGAATATAACACAGGGGCCAGTAAACTATAACCCCCAGGCCAAATCTGACTGCCACCTTTTTTTGCGAATAAAGTCTTACTGGAACACAGCCACACTCATTCATCTACATTTATCTGTTGCTGCTATTGCACGAAGGCAAAGTTGAACAGCTATGACAGAGATCCTTTACAGAAAAGGTATGTTGACCCTTGATATAAAATATCAAGCAGGTTACTCTTCCACCCAGATATTTAGGGGCAAGGGCTCTAGAAAACTGGTGTCTGGAGTACAAAGACCATCAATTAGAAACTAACAATGAAGACACACTAGGACGATCACTTAATGCACAGGCCATGACGCTTATGGGAGGACCCTGGGTATGAACCAGGACTGTCCTGGCAAAGGGCAATGTGTACCTCCCTGACAGACACAGTCTTCCCATCGATGCTTCGAACTTGTTTCCACATCTATAACACGGGATAATAGCGCTTACTTTCAGGACTTTTGTGAGCATGACTTGAAATAATGAACAGGCTTATAAGACACACTCGAATATCAGTTTTCTCCATTCACCCTGTTAAAAATAATCACACTGAGGTCCGTCTGCCAGGTAGGAGTAGTGAGGATTAGTTCGTGCTGGGTAACTCAAATGTTTTGCTTCTTTGGTCTTAGTTTCAATCTTGAAGACAGGAGGGGCTAACATGACTAGAACTGGCAGCCCCCAATTCTTCCAAGTCATGGTCTCCATGTCACCCTAGGTCCACAGCTGCCGCTACTCATAAATCTCCCATTAGATCTGACAAACTTTGCCAATTTACCTGAATTCTCCCAAAGCTTCCATCAGACGGGTGACATAAAACTGGACACGGAGGCTCGATTCTGCTATCTTCCTACAGGAGATCATGGCCTTCATTAAAGAGAAATAAGCCAAATTACCCTCTGAGGAGAAACTGCTTTATAACTATCTAATAGGCTTTATTAATAAAAGACAATACTATAATCAAAACAGTCAGGTAATAATCATTGAAGTCATAGGGAAGCAGTGATTTCCTTTCTGAAAGCAATGCGGTATCTGATGTCTAACATCAATCTGCCTAAGGACCTATCGCTGCTGCAGATGATTTACGTTCTCTAGGAAAGTGATCTGATGCCTAAACAAAGTGTTTCTACCACCTTTAAAGCCCCATAATCGCTTCTCTATTTGACACTGGATTACATTCTTATTACCTTTTCAATTGCACTCTTCAGCCTATTCATGTGAGACTCAAACAGGGGGAAATGAGAAAAAAAGAAGTCCTGGAAATTTCTTTGGGCTTCTTCTTTCTCACACAGGGAAAAGATGATGCTTATGGCAATTTTCTTCCTCCGAACTATGGCCGGGTTAGAACTACAGGTTTCTTCAGCCAAGCTGAATGTCTCATCAGTTGACCTGGAGGAAAAGTAAGTTTAAAGAGTTGCATCAATAAATCATACTGAAGATTAACTCTTAATGCCAAAGTATAGCACTCAAGACAGCTAACCCAGACGCTTATCTAAGAGTCTGTCTGCCTCATTGTCTAATTCATTCTCTTCTACAATTCTGTCATGAAAATATCAGCTTGCCACGCAGTATTATCCTAACCTGAAAAGAAACTTAAATGAAAACTAAAAGTAACCTCACACGTCCTCTTGTTAGACTCTTAGTTCTTTTCCCTGGGACTATTTTGTGTCAGATTGGTGGTATTTAGGAAGGAGTGTGAAACATCTGTTCACTCAACACCTGGGCCCTTTGCTCTGGTTGACAGACACCAAGAGATAATAACATGGGAAGAGAAAGGATCCTGTGTGGTGTTCAGCTTAACTGAGGGTCATGTTGGATATTTCCCCAGTAGCTGAGGCTCTTTCCTAAGTCTTCCCCCATTAGGTAAAGTAATGCTCGGGTCATACCATGTGATCATCAAGCCCTCTGGGACATCCCCTGGCCAGAAAGAGCCACCTCTCTTCTGGTACAGTCGAATTCTCAAAAACCAAGATTCTTTCAAGAGAGGCTGCTTCTATGATAAGAGAATCACAAAGCCAATAAATTCTGAATACATGTTCAATTTGTTTTAAGAGGGATATCTCGCAATATGGCCTGATCATGTCTCTTATTTAACTATTCTGAAAAAAAAAAAAAACCCAAAAAAACAAAACCCAGCAAAATTAATGACTTAATTACTAACAATAAGAATGAAAATAACAGAATTGGGTCCCCCCCCCCACCCTCTACAAAGACATCAAAGCAAAGGACATAATATTGCAAATGAAAGTACCTAGCCTGGCACATGGTAGTTATGCAATAAGTTTTCTTTCTCGTCGACTCCCCCATTTA
>NW_011888869.1:326191-344462 GCF_000151845.1 Pteropus vampyrus | reverse complement strand
CAAGATTCTTTCAAGAGAGGCTGCTTCTATGATAAGAGAATCACAAAGCCAATAAATTCTGAATACATGTTCAATTTGTTTTAAGAGGGATATCTCGCAATATGGCCTGATCATGTCTCTTATTTAACTATTCTGAAAAAAAAAAAAAACCCAAAAAAACAAAACCCAGCAAAATTAATGACTTAATTACTAACAATAAGAATGAAAATAACAGAATTGGGTCCCCCCCCCCACCCTCTACAAAGACATCAAAGCAAAGGACATAATATTGCAAATGAAAGTACCTAGCCTGGCACATGGTAGTTATGCAATAAGTTTTCTTTCTCGTCGACTCCCCCATTTAGTCTCAAATCTCTGCCAAATATGGGAGGAACACGACTTGCTCCATGTTCTTTACTACAAATCACAATGCGACAATTACTTATCTTGGCAGAATTTGAGGCAGTTAGCCACTTACTCTTGGCCTTAAATTTCTTATTTAGTGCTCCACTCTTAGTCTATAATGTGCCTGTGATTTCAAACATACCCACATTTTCAAAAACATACATACATCAGAAGTTTTATGGTCAGGAAAGCTATTTTTATTTTTAAAGGAAAGGAGAAAGACATTTTGTTCTGACCTCAGAGAGAGATGTTATTGTTTCTCTCAACTTCAAGCAAGATGCCAGAGATGTAAGTGCGGCTGATGAATCAGTAAAAGGCTCTCACTAACAGACAAGCCACTGGCAGGACATGATCTCCATCCAGGTGCTGTTGTAAATGCTATGCATTAATAACCACCAACTGTTTTCTCTGAGAAATTCCTAGATCCTAATCATTTGCTCATCCGAAAAAAATTCTTGAAGCTCTCTTAGAATTTTACTTAATTTCATGTAGTGCTCTCTCTGCTTTTCCAAAGTACTTGTACTGTAACTTTGTTTTCCTGCACCAGTGCATTTCTATTCTGTATAGGAAATTCTAAGCTTATCTGATACCAATACTTTCTTGCAACCCTTTCTTCTTTATCTCCTATCCCTTCTTTTTCAAAAGTAAAATGACCATACCGGTCCATTCGCCTTTGGCCAATGTAGTCTTTAACAATCAAATTACAATAAACATTGAACCTTTTGCAGATTTAGGCATCATCTTCATCTCTACCCTACAACCAATAACCAAGTCCACTTTAACACAGGAGAGAGTGCCACCTACTGAATTTCTGAAAAACTTCTATAGCTACTATAGTGTGGATAGCTAGTTCTCACTTGGTTCACTGTATTGGTCCATTGAATTCTAAAGCAAATGAGCTTTATTCTGTAATCTTGGATCAATCATGCAAACTGGAATAAATTAGGTCATGCAATATTTTAATTATGTTTTTAAAATTATTCCACAATGAAAGGTTTCAGGTATGTATCCAGACACTCCATCTTATCTTTACCATTAAGTCACCTACAAGTGAGGTACCATAGACCGTCTTGCAAATGTGGAAACTGAGGCAAAGTGATTAATCAACTTGCTTCAGGAACAGAAAACTTCTCAGTGACAATACTAGAGTTAGAACCCAGGGTTTCTGTCTTCTAATCTAGGCTCATTTCTTGGACACTGGAAGTGACCAGGGACTCTGCCCTCATGTGTGATCCATCTGCTGGTGTTCGTGTGGTCAGATGCACCATGCCAGCTGAGCACTGAGGGGACATAGATGGGAGCAATCCTATCAGCCGACAGGCTTTCAAGTTAAGGAAAGACTACTGCTACTCACTTACTTTTTCTCCTTATAAAAAAATCAAATAGAATTTTGTTGACACAAACAACCATTTACATACATTGAGTAGTTTGGGATCACATATAAAGCAAAAATAATAATTATTTAAGTACATCTCCGTGACTTATACTAGATATCAGCACTGCAGAGTCTCATTGTTTATGTTGGCTTTGAACTTATGCTGAATCTATGGATACACTAGAACAAAGTGAAATCGCCATTTCTACGGGTTAAAGAACATCCTGTTAGCAACTTTATATGGTTTGTGTTCCTTTAGGGTTTCAATAGCCTCACTAAGGAATGAAATCTCTGCTGCTTTTCTCCCACTGCAGGCAGTATTTCTGTGCCAGCTGCTAAATGCCCAAGCCTGATTTCCTGTCCAAGAACCAAAGTTTACCACCTGGCACAGCAGGGGGCCTTGAGGCGTGGGTGTGCCACTGCACACAAGATCCTGATAAGGACTGTGAATGTCCTGACTACCTTTAACTCTTAGGAAGAAAGTTTTGGACTACTGTGAATTTTCTTCTCAAAGCCAGAGAAAATCATATTTTCAGGACTCACTGTTCTCCGGTCTATCACAAAGTACTAGTTTTCCTACGCATACACCAGCCAAAAAGGAGAGCTCGATGGCAACATCCTTTAAATGAAGGGATTTTCACAGGCACAGGGGTCAGTTCAAAATGTCCTTTCCATTCTCCACGTTAAACAGTACTGAATCCAGGGCGAGCTCGACAGGCATGCATCTTGCTCACATAGCCTCCTGCTCTCAGAACGGCCCTAGGTTTGGTTTAATGTTCTGCAGTTGCTATCTTGAATTCATAATAATTTTATCTCTGAATTTGTAAGTGAAGCGTGATGGGACAATGAAGCATGTGTGTGAGCAGTAAAGACAGCAGGCTGCAGAGCCACTGGGGGGCTCAGGCCTGAGGGCACGCAACCCCAACAGGGAACAACTAGCCTGGCAGTCAGGCACACAGCCACGTCTGGGCAGTCCCGGGTGCCAAAAGGCTCCAACGTGACAAGACTGGGAACTAGGCCCAGACTGGTGGCCATGACAGTGGCAGCGGCAGAAACGGGCAGTCACGGCCATGAGCGAGGGGAAGGATTTGGGCAGGGCTGTGACCCACGTGGGAAGCCAGCTTGTCCGTCCATCATCAGAGCCCATCCCTGTGGAGTCTACACAAATATTTAACTCTTGAACTTGAGCCCCAGAACAGTAAATAATCACAAAATAAGAGCCTACAGTGGGTACTGCAATAAAGCATATTAGGGAGTTATTAAAATTCTCCAAAGAATTTATAATCTCTGGTTTTGAAAACTGCAGCAACATTGTAAATCAAATATCCACAGGCATTGAAATAGAAAGTAGATGGAAAGAATGTTGTATTGGACAGAAAAAACCCCACTATTTTCATATGAAGCCTCCAATAAAGAAATTATTAACAAGAAAGCCCAGTTTAAAATTAATTTTCCCTATAATGGAAGATGCAGTGATAGAATGCATAAGGTATTTTAAATTATATACAACTCAGGAAGACTCCGTTTCTTGTAGGACCTCCGTAAGTTACAGGAAATGTCAGAGGAAACATTAAAATAACCTTGTATAAATTCATATTTAAAATTAAATTCGGACTTACACAAAATTCATTTGTGTGAAGAATTAAGTCATTTTAATTAGCAATGAATGCGCCTCGGATAAGCCTCATTGGCTACAATACTGCGACTGTGCCAAGCTAGAATTAAATCTTCTTAGAAAAACCGTTCCACAAGAACATCTCCTTCATCTGATTCAGGTGTACTAAAATTTACATTCTAAAAGTTTATCAGAAGTGTATCTCAATGTTGTCATAACCTACAAAGCTCCAGTAGCAGCTGCATCAGCAGAAAGATCTTTCTCAAAATAAAAAAAAAAATAATAATAATCATCAAAAACATTTGCCATCTTGCATTTGCCAGGAGCTAGTAACACCACTTTTAATTACATTAGTTGATGTAGAAATTTTGATGACCTAAACAAATGAATTTGCAGAAAAGCCAGAAAAATCTTATTACAAATCAAGGTATGACATTATTACTATTTATTATATTACATAAAATGACACTGACGTATTACTTTTTTTCAATTTATAAATTTATGTTATTATTCATGTGTCACTGTTATTCCTATTACATTTTGTAAGTAAAATATTTTTAAAGAAAAAATTTACGTTTTAGTACCCTTTAATAGCACGTTTTCCTGCTTTTTGAACAAGGAGCCCTGCACTTTCATTTTTGAGCCTAAAATACTTATTTTAAGTGTAAGTTCCCTAGAGATCTGTTAGTTCCCAATGCCAGGTCTCAATTCAAATTAGTTATTGAAGTGTTTCGGAGGACTGGGTTGGAGAATGTTATTCAATTCTGCATTCGAATCCGAAGGACAGCAAAAGCATTTTTAGTAAAGGGAAGATGTCTAAAGGGGAAGGCTTCCAGGACCATCTATTTCTCCCAATCACAGAAGCTGCCATAATGACAGTGAGGATGGTAGGATACCTCCCCCTGACAGCTGCAGTAATAATAACGATAATGATGACAATAATAATAGTAAATGTCACATTGGCCAATATTTTATTTACCATATCTCGTCCGAGCCTGACTTAACTTGCTATAGCTCATTTAAGTCTTCCAATGACACGGTGAGACTGGTACTAGTACAATGACATTGCAACACTTAGAATACAGGTTAGCTTGTTCTCACATTCACCTAGTGAGCTAGGACTTGTCCCACACCAAATCCCAAGCTTAACCATTCTACTCAAAGTCCACCAACCAAGAGCCAGTTCCTCAGTGAGTGATGTACTGTAACTTTTCTTTCGTCTAGCTCCTTAGCACCGTGAGAGCAATGGGAGAGAGGCGAGCAGCCTGACATGTGCTGCACACACACCTTGAGCCCTTGTTTCTCAGCATGTCCTTTCAGCACCATCTCTGCCGTGAAAAGCTCCCCAATTGCCCCCACGGCCGCCAGCAAGCGTTTGCTTCCTTCTCTGAATCCCAAAGCACTTCAAGCCTCTCTACAGCCATTTAACATCTTCATATCACTATATATCTGTAAGCTACTTAATTGCAGACAGGTAGCTGAATCATCTTTACACCTGCACAGATCCTTTCACACAGTGATTACTAGTCAATTTGTTAAATCAACCGATTTACATGTGAATTTTTGTATGTACAACCCATCTTAATTCCCTTTTAAGTTTTCGTGTTGTAGGAAAAAGTGGTTGGAAGCTACTGATATAACAGCATTGTAAGCCCAAAACATCCATTTTGCACAGAACTAAACTTTAGATCTAAAAACAACTGAAATAAAGGCAGAAAATACCTTAATGCCATCTTATTCATAATCTGATTCTTAAACTGTTCAGTTTAAGAATTTAAGTTTTACAAAGAGAGCTATGTCAATCGTTGAGCTCATATATTTTCCGTGCTCCCGTTTGTGTCACTGAAAGCCAAGGGAGAGATTCACTCTACCCTTCTAACTCGTGAGAGCTACATCTGGAAGGGAATCAATTAAAAGAGAGAGCATATTACTCATTTTAAATTAATACCAAATCTAGCTCATTCATGGCACAACTACCCAAATATTTTCAGTGTCTTCCAAACCAGGTGATTTTTTTCTTTTTTTTTTTTTTTTTTTTTTTTTGGTATTCTTTCCAGGAAACTTCTAACTTCTAGACTCAGGCTAAACTGAAGCTAATCTACAAGTTTTAGCTCTCTTTTTCCCTTGACAACAGGTGAGTAAGGGCCTGCCAGTCTCATCATGCTGCCTACACTAGTACCTTTCTCAGCAAGAGGAAACTGCAGCTCACCTCCTTGGAAAGATGCCGTTCTCCAAACTTGTTGTCTGACTTCGAAGCCAGCGGCGCTGGTAACTGCTGGAAGAGGATGCAGAGGAGCTTGGAGATGGGAAAGGTGTAATCAAAAGGCTGCTTAGTGAGGCTGTGGGGAAGAAAATTTGAAAGGTGAAAAGTTGAGGCAAATGAGCACTCATTCTAAGTAACCGAAATTTTCAGGTTCTACCAGTCATATCCAGCAGGGGGAGACTAAAACTTCTCTGTTACTAAAGACTTCTGTACAGCGAAGAAAACAAATGAGAAGAAACGAGGATTACAGACATAGCACATGTGTCAATTATCGGGCTCTATATTACAAAAGCAAAATAATTATTATTTAATGGAGTGTAGATTGCAGATATCTGATAAAATAATCCACATAACTGTTTATATTGCTACCTGGTAACCAATGTACACTTAACACAAAGTATACAAAATGTATACTTACACATATTGCTTCCTTTTGACTACTTCACTCCATATTTTGAGGTGAAATCTCGGTAAATAAGTTGCTGTTCCACATAATATCCTCTCTCCTGCTCCTCATCTCCAAATACACAGTATTTACCCCTCCTTCTCTCCAGCTCCCCTGCCACTCTATCTGCTGTGAAAGAGAAACCTCGAGTCTTAAATTTATGTTTTCTGCTTGGATTACTTATTTGTCTCTAAGCGTCTCTGCTTCCTCCTGCTAGATAATGTTAGATGCCTGAACTTGGACTTGTAGTGGCATGAGCTGACACACCAGCCCAGACTTCTCTAACAAGCAGAGAGGGATTGGTCCTACTCAGGTAGGCAAAAGGTTTCTTTTAAATCACAGCTGCTTGGTGGGTGTCTACTGGTTTGAAAGACTGGAAGGTGGAGACAGACTTTTTCTCCTTTCACTTTCCTAGGGCTAAAAAATTAGACAATGAAATGTTACTAGTGGAAAAGAAAATGGAGTGTTACAAGTGGCTAGTCAACATTTTCAGAAGCAAATCATAGGGCAAAGGAAATGATTTCAGTACATACAGTGTACTATGCTCATGGATATCATTTGATGAGGCAGTTTCCCCAAAAGACTATTATATTTTTTATTTACACTTCTACAGGCAGATGGAAATAACCTGACTCTGACCTGTGTTCTTAAATCCTATAAGACTTACTTGTCTATTACCCTATAATCAATAAACAAATGCTGAATGTCCACAATGTGCCAGGTGTTGTGGTAGGCAACTGTGATGCAGTGGTGGGCGAGACACACACATATCTGTCCTCGTGGAGCTTCAAGTCTACAAGAATATCACTGAACTTCCCAGGCTACAAAATTTAAATGCGTAACAACTCAGGCTTCTTTCTACAGCACAGGTCTATAAAATGCTTTTCTTCTAATCTAGTTGATATTCACGAAAAATTTGTTTGGTAAATCGTAACCACCTTTGTATGCCCTGTGCCCAGGACAGTGCCCTGAACACAACAGACAATACAAGTCTACTGAGCAGCGCCTCCTCACTGAAGAGCTACCTGGATGTGGCTGGCCCAGCAGGTGGCCTCTGTTCTGACCTGGTTTCAACCTTGAGGTTACACTTAAACCTCCAAAATCAAATCCACATTTCAAATAACAGTGAGTGAGTAATTTTACTGAGAATCTTCAAAGGGGATAGAAGAAAGTTTTTCCTCAAAGTCACACAAAATTAGTTAATAATAAATCCTGACTAGACATTTCTGTTCCACCCCCAAGTTCTCCAAGTCCCAGAAGACTCGTGTTCCCTATTCCCAAATCTTCAGGGTCCCTTGTTCCTCTCCCTGTCTTATGCTGAGCAAATCAACTTCTTCTTGTCAGGTGGAGAACATAGTCGAGGCATAGTACCTGTACTATAAACATTTTTTTTCTCCCCATTACAGAAGCAAGATGGAGATGACCGTCAGGTTCAATTTTTTCTGGAAATTTTATTGCTGTGTAGCTCAGTTTAGAAAATTGAGTAAAAACCCAGGCTCCTGGTTCAAATCCCAGCTCTGCCACTCAGTAACTGTGACACTGGGGTAGTTTATTTAACCTGTCAGCTTTCTCATCTGCAAAATGGGGACAATAAAGTACCATACCTCAGTATTTTTCATGAGAGCTGCGATCTGCTAGTGGGTTACGGATTGTTTACTGGATCGAAACCAACATTTAAAAAAGACGAAAACAAAATACACTGCAGTATTAATTGATGAAACTTTTGTTACATATAAAGATGTTTGGTTACTGAATCTTGACAAAAAAATGCATTAGCATGGGCTGCAGATAATAGAAAAGTCTGACAAATGTCCATCGATTTCCTAAGGTTTCTGTGAAGATTAAACAAATCAGTACATGTACAACACTTAGCCCAGTGCCTCATACAATAATGTTAGCTATTCACTCTCTCTCTGCTAATTCTTGGAAAAGGTGGGCTAAATAAGACATTTCAAGGTACTAAAAGGTTATTAATTCTGATTAGTTAACTATGAAAAGAACCTAGGACTTGTAATAGAGACATGAAAGGCAAGGCAAAAAATTAAAATAATAAAAAAGGGAAGAAAATATTCCTTTTCTCATAAAATGGTGAATAATTTTTACTCACCATTTTATAATAAATGAAATATTAAGCTAAAGTACTTAGTGCTATCCAGCATTTTTTCACCAAAATTATTTTAATATTATTTAATAAGATTTTTATGGAAAAGTACTGTGGTATATATCATAAATAAGATACTCTCAAATGCAAGACCAGGCCTAATGTTAGCCCACAACCTATTGCCACTCATGAGAAAAGGATGGATTCAGATATCTATTCAATCCACATTCAGTGCATTTGTTGCTGGCTAGGCTCACGGTCTGCAAGGCAGTGCAGTGTGATGCAGTGCTAGGGCTTTGCCGTGCACCCCAAGCACCTGAGGAGCTTGTTTAAAAACAGAGCTGCGTGGGCTCTGCCCAGTAAACTCACACCACCTTTGCTTTGGGGCCTGGTGTCTGCAGGATACGGAAAAGGTTTTGCATGAGACTTAAGTGGGGTGCATTCCAGCCCCAGCTGGACTTGTGCCCCCAAATAGCTCTGTGAGCTGGGTAAAGAAATTCTCCAACTGGTGCCTCAGTTATAAAATGTGAGACTTTTAGTTAAATTATTCATAGGCTGTTTCAGCTTTAAAAGTGTATGTTTAATGCTCCTTAATATTTTTAGTATCATTTTTAGACTTTTTATAATTAGAAAAAAAATGTTATTACATATATGGATTGCAAAACCATTTAAAGTTTTGTGCACTAAGAAAATAAAAAGTGGCCAAAATCCAATCACCAAGAGATTACTATTAACATTTTGGACCTAGTTAACTCTCAATTTAAAAATGTGTCCTTCATCCCCACCCTCCTGCCTGACGACTCTTCAACTAGCATCCATTTATTCTTACAGAATATATCATTCTGCTGGGTGATGCTGACCATGGGGGAGGCTATGCATGTGAAGGGGGTGCTATATGGGAACTCTCTTTACCTTCCGCCATGAACCTAAAACTGCTCTAAAAAACAAAGTTTATTTGTGAAAAACTGTGTTTTGAAATTAGACTTCTAGACTGTGGCAAGTCTAGAAGGAAAGAGCTAAAGTGGAAGAGTCAACAAATTCATGAAGTTGGTGAAGATGAATCTTCATTCCAGAATGCCAAAGGTCTGCCTGGAAATGTGAGAAGTGGCAAGAAATGAGGCAACTGAGTTCTGCCCAAGCTATAGCACCGATTGCTAAATTCACATGTATAAAAGACAAGGCAAAGCTCAAGGTAAAGGTCTGACAGGAAAGACACAAGGCATTTTTAGATTTGGACAGTTTATTACTTACATAGACAGTGAAAAGAAGAATAAGCCTAAGGTCCCAGGTCCCAGGTCCCAGTAATCCTTGTCCAACACTCCAAAAAGGGCAACACTGACACAAAAGGGGTCATATGCCTGCAACACGACTTGTGGGAGCCCCTGGTGCTGGGGAGCCAGTTCTAGACTGCAGCTGAGCAGCTGGATATTCTGCAGCTCTAGTGTGAGCAGGCAGGGTAGAGAACCCCACATCTCATCAGAGCCCTGGAGGTGATGAGAAACTGTCTCATGACAGCTTCCCAGGGGAGACAGAGAAGTGAGTGGGAGGTGACCTCCTAGCAGCTCCTCAGAGGCCTCCCCTTCTCTCGTGTTCCCAGGGGAACGTTAGTTGTACTGCCTAGACTCAAGACTCCAGCTCGAGCCTTTGCCTGTGGGGATGCGTGCCAGGTCAGCAGGGTGCCGCTGCCTTCCCCCTCCACAGACAACAAGCACAAACAGCACACTCCCTGACTCCCGCGCCTCTCTACAAAGCACTGTATCAGTTAAGTCGATGAAGGCTTCAGGTACAAATGGGATGTCATTTCGCTTTATTCGACGGTGACCCAGGGGGTAATAAAGAGTCTGACTCCATCTTTTGATGTCTGACTGCTGACTGCTTTCGAGCTTCACCACCACCCCCTTCTCTTTCTTGCCCCACACCTAAGCAAGCTGATGAGCAAGCTGGTGCTCCCTTCACTGGAGCCAGTGGGAAGTCCACACCGCACGCGGGACCCCTCACCCTGGCTCTGCCCCCGAACCACCATAAGAACCCCAAGACAATCTCTTTTCCCTTTCTCTCGAGTCATTCTGTGACTGGCCAGGGAAGGCCACGCTGCCCTCACTGGAAAGCCCCCTTATGTGGGTGACAAATCTTTCCATATCCTTTTGGTGCATGTGCGGTGCTATCGTTCTTGACATCCAAACCAGATTTTGAGTGTGGGGTCCATCGGGCATCTGCACAGCGGCCAAAACGCATGTCCCAGTAAACCCTATGATGATGTGTAGTCTTGCCCTGAAGGTTCGCTTCGAAACAAATAAAAATGTTTGCAAGTACATATTAGAAGTTCCTCATACCGATCTGCTTATTTTACTACTGTTAAGAACAGAGGAAATGCAGTTTTATAGAGAATGAAGAAAATATTTTTCTTGTTAATGATGTGGACATTTTGATAAGGTAGAGAATCTAAACCTAAGTCAAGGTGATCGATTAGTGAGGCTCTGACCATGGTCTCAGTCCTGATCCTCTGAACCTCACCCGCTCACGCAACTGAGATTTCCAAATTTTAGCTTCTGCTCCAATCTACCTCTTTGGAGCCAGCAGACTCTTCTGACTAAAAAATTACCTCAATATCTGTCTCCCTAGACTGGCCTCCTGTGTTCCTCATACTGCTTAATGCCATCATTTCCCACTTGTTTTCCCACGTTAGAAACTGGAGAGTAAAGCTTGTCCCCACCTCCCATGTCCTGTCAGTCACTGAGCCCTGCCTATGCTACCTCCTAGTATGGCTGAATTCTTCCCTCTTCTTTCTCAAGACTTTATTTGAAAACTTCTAAAGGCCCTCTTAAAAATAATCACTAAAAGACACTCTTAAAAATAATTTATCTTTTTGGTTTATATGTGCACAGAGGACATATTCAAAATATCCAAAAGAGAATACAATGAGAGGCATTTCCCCTCCATTCCTGTCCCAGCTTGTACCCCCTTCCAGAGACATCCTATGAATGCACTTATCTATCTTTATATGTAGAGAGAGATCCTGTATATGCCCCCTTTTTTTTTGAAACACAAAAGATAGGCTACTGTAACATACTGTTGATACATCTTTCTCTTTTCGCTTAAAATATGTATCTAAGAGAACTCTTCTATTTTAAGGCATGCTGAGCTGCCTCAGCCCTTTGGACTGCCACAGGGTACTCCTCTACTGGGAAGTATGCAATTTAACCAATCCCTAGTAACAAGCTTTCAGATTTCTTCCAATCTTTTGCTAAGCGACAACATCTCACTTTGTCTCCTACTTCTACTTCTTGTCTTCCACAATAACACTAGAAAAATGGTTTTCAAACTTGTAATGAGTAGAAGTCTATGAATACAAATATTAAATTTTGAATAATAAAATATATATTTCTCGCTTGACTTCCTTAATACATTCCAAAAATTCAGGGAGTAAGGCAAATACCTTTGAGTAAACTGCTAAAATTATAGCATAAACAACATTGTGAACTAATTTTTAGTTTGTTCCTTTACTAAAGAAGCTTCATTTAAAAAATTGGTCTTTTTAACTAGTTAAGCAATAAATGAGGTGGATATTTTTTTTATTGCTCTATTTCTTATTCTCTCTTAGTGTATGTTACAAACTATGCAAAGAGGAACTGAAGTACTTATTATGAGGAGTAAAATGCATTAAGGACAGATCAGAATTAAGATTTTCTTTCCTGTTATTACAAAAAGCTGCTGGATAACCAAGAAAAGAAGTTGCATATATATTTTAAGATACTATTACAAAAAGGGAGAGAGGGAAAAAGCAATGGACTTATGGATTTATGCTAAATCAGATAATCATTTTATATTAGTTTCACACAGAGTAGTAAGAAACGCCAAAAGTTTGGGGAAATTATATTGAAATAAAGTTAATGGGAAAAAAATCTATTTATTGTCCATCTCCCTCAGCCCCTTTACCCTTGCTGAATTACAAAGTATCATCAGTAATCTATTTTAGCCATGACTATATTGGTTCAGTTTTTTCTGGAGCAGAGTTTGCGAAGTACCGCATGGATCTAAAATATAGAGCCAATCAAGTGATGTCCCTTAGCTGGCCCCACTAACAAGATTAAATCCAAACTGCTTAGCGTGGCACTGGCGCCATTCAAAACAGCCTTTTATAACCAGCCTCACCTCCTGACATTCCCTCACATGCCCGACCTTATGTTCTAGTCCTGCCATCGTTCAAACATTGGAACAGTGTACTCTTGAGGATCTACACCCTTGCACTAACTATTTTCAGAAATGCTCTTTTCCTAAACTCTGATGCAGTTCTTTTCTACCTACAAGGTGTCACTCAAATATCACCTCTTCTATGAGGCCACCATTCTGGCTTCCCAGGCAAAGGTACTTACTCTTCCACTATTCCCACTGCATTTTATGAGGTAGTATCTATCACACTCTACTTTAACTCTTAGTTTACATGTAACTCTTCCTGAGGGCAGGTGCTATATTGCAGGTGCTATATTTTACTCTTCTTCAAAAACACCCCAAATTCTGATAGAGCCTAATAAGATAGGGGTCTAGAAAATTGTTATTCAATAAATTAATGTGACTTGTGGCTGGTCAGGAATCAGTGCTACCCTTTCTAACTCCTTAATTTCAATTGTATCAAACTGGCCTTACTGTGGAACCACCAAAATAATTTAGTTCTCTAACAACAGAGTAAACCCCTTTAAGAATTCAAGCCCATGTGGCTCTTTGTATTCCCAGAGGACACTATGCACAGAACAACAAATTTGCCGCTGAACTTGAAATAAGTCCTCCGTCCGTTCTGTCCTTTGCAGGTTGCATGCAGAAGGGACTGATGGGCGAAGACAAAGAACTTCAAGTTTCCTTTTAAGGGAGAATTACAAAATCTCCTTTAAAATTCTTTTTTATCCTGGAACAAGTTTCTCTCTATAAACAATGTTTTAAAAACAAACAAACAAAAAAGCTTTTCTAAAGTTACTGCTTTACTGGACTATTGGGAGGGGAAAAAAGGAACCTTAAATTATTCTTCAAACCTAAATTGTCATTATCAGAATTTCTGGTAGCACTCATGAAGCCAGCTGCAAGACGAACTGTGTCAGCTGTGATTTCGGAGATTTTACTGGAATAGTATGCATAGCTACAAACATTCCCCCACCTCAAAAGGTGCTGACCTAGGTGACCTTGGTAATGAGTGGACACGTGTGAGGCTAAAGGTAAAAGGAACTGTACTTAAGCACCGTACCCTAGTTAATAAAGTCATTCTCTACAGGGGCACATGTTAACAACTTTGACACTGCTATATATGTATCCTGAAGTGAAACAACTGATTAAATGGATGGCAAATGGTGAGAGCCAGGTTTCTCACTGTTGGAATAGGAATTTATAGCTAAGCAAGGGGAGGAAGGTAGAATGGTCCATGTGGTAATGGGCTATAAATAATGGAGATCCCAGTACAAACTCATGTTCAACTTAATAAAGATACAGATGTTTCACGTAGCAGTATATATGTATATATATACACACAGGTAGCATGAACTCATATATTTTGCTTGGCAGCTGAGAGGGTATAAGAAATGACACTACAGTAGCAATAAGCGTATCTAGTACCCAGATCTTGGAATCTAATACCATTCTCTAATGAAAGGACAGGGCTCTGTGGCGAAATGGCTGATTCTAGGTCTGGAGTAGGAAACAAGACAAGTCTGGTGCACCTGGTAATGCTAGAGAGTAAGGAAGTGTTCAAAAAACACACACACATGCACGTGCGTGTACACAAACAGTAAAATGTGTATGTTACAGAAACATAGCATCCAACTAAAAGAGCTTCATGGCTTCCATGGACAAAGCTGGAACAATTTGAGCAACTAAATAAAGTAGTACTGGGTTATAACCAAAAGCATAAAATATGTATCTATGAATGAATGAATGAATGAATGGATGGACAAGAGAGAAGAGACAAATCTCCCATGCAGAAAAATTCCCAATAGTTTTATGTAGAAGGAAATGACTCAACTATTTTTATTTTACCATAAAAAACATGCCATGTACTTTCCATTACGTGACATCTATAAACCAAACGGGGGGATTCAGGAACAAGTTGCATCTAACAACTTGGGAGCTAAGGGGTACCATGTAGGGTGAAGGGCTCCGGTACTACACAGAAGGAACACAAGGACTCCTTTGAGCTGTGTCTAAGGGCCAGAGCTGGAAACAGAAATGCGTGAAAGGTTGGGAGGAAGGCACCCGAGGCCTGGACACGGCCCTAACGCGTCCGAGCGCCGACTGGCTGGCCTATCCGGTGCAGGCGGCCTGCATCACTGGTGACACCAGCAGGGTGCTCCTAGTCTTCGATGGAAGCTAGAGGCTATGTGCACAGTGTGGGTTCATCAGGCAAGCCCCACGCCTCTCCAAGTCCTCAAATGCCAGATCATCAGTTCACTACCTCTCTTCTACAGCACAGAAGCCACCTCCAATCAGAATCACAAACCAAAAATCAACAGCACAATCGTGTGCTGAAGCAGAAACCAAGAGATCTTAAAAGCAGTATTAGAAGAATTCGAGTCTTCAAATAAGGAGAGAAGTGGTACCTGAGATAAAATCCAGAATGGTGTGACTCTAGGACAGAAGAAAGGGTGACCAAGTCAGCTGGAAAGCCCTCCCTTAGTCTTAGGTAGATTTATTTCCACACATGCTTTCCTTCCTCTGATTTTACACTGAACACTCAGCAAGCAAATTCCCAGTACAATTAGTTTCACTCTAAAAAGAAATTTCTCAAGATACATTAGTCTCAGATGAGTTTGGGTATTAGAAAAACTTGTCCGTCCATGTTGCACAATCACACCTAGACACTGTACATCAAACGTCTAGACCTTCAGACTTATGAGGCCATCTTAGAATATGCAGAAGAGAAATCTAGAAGATGAGGCCTGTCTTCTATTTTCCCAGTTACATCACCATTATGGATAGTTCACTCTATTAGCTAAACCAGTAAAAGGAAGAACAAATACCTGATCGAGCGATGCCACTGTCCCTGTCTTCATTCTGTCCTCTGCTTGGCATGTCAACTGGAGTGCTGTGTGCTAAGATAAAGGCCAAAGAAAACCATGTTATCGGGTTCTTCGACAAACGAGTTGTTTAAAAATGACTGCAATACTTTTTACATTTCAAAGTAGACTACTGCTAATGATGACTGGCAGAAATTTATACAGAGATTAAGTAGAAATCAAAATTAAATACATAAAACAGATGATGGTGAGAGTTAGAAGAAAACAGAATCAAGTAACTATCTGCCTTAACTATCCTGCTGTAGCATATAAACTTTTTTGAGTGATGCTCATCTCTAAAAATATGAATAATCAACTAATCATGCAGTTGATACAATGAACAGACATTCTCAGGCAGATACTTTTGGCCACTTTCGTCATTATTAATAGTATTTAAATAGCACTGTATTTT
This sequence comes from Pteropus vampyrus, assembly GCF_000151845.1. Taxonomy (NCBI): domain Eukaryota; kingdom Metazoa; phylum Chordata; class Mammalia; order Chiroptera; family Pteropodidae; genus Pteropus; species Pteropus vampyrus. The sequence goes on along the minus strand of NW_011888869.1, from coordinate 328,833 downwards.
CAAAATGCTGTATAATCAGTTTTAGTAGTAATACTGGCAACTCAGGAAAGAGAAATATTTGAAAACCATTTCATAAATTTAAAAAATGTTTCTCTGTTTATAATCTACTCTCTTGGCAGATACAAAACACTTATATTCATTTTCAAATATTTTTTCCTCCACTTCTTCTCCATATACACACATATTATTGTAGAGTTACTTAGGAAAACTCATGTCCTGGCATGAATTTTAGAAAACACTAAAGTATTACAGACTTCTAGGAATGTTTCAGATTGATCTAAACTGTATACTTATTGAGTCAGAGGACAGAAGACATATTGCTATAGTCAGCTTGAAGCCCAGGGCCCTGCCTGATTATTATACTTGTCAGCTATTTTTTGAAGCATGTTTATTCTCACAATTTTAAAGAGAATATATAAACATGTTATCCTCACTCTTAAATAGGTGGGAGGGTGTCAGTTTCATTAGGGTGTCAGTTAACCATGGTGCTTAGCACATTTCAGGCTACAAAGAAGAAGAGAATGCCATCTGCCACAAACGCAACCTTTAATGTTAGTGATACAGGTTCCCCACATTTGTTAATCATGCCAGACCCCAGGAGACATTCAACAGCCTTAGCTGGAAAGCCAATTAAATATCAGATGTTACCTACCCAGAGGGACCGAGATGATTATACCTGTAAAGAACCTAGAAACTGCATATAAACTACTTGAGAGAGAGAGAGAGAGAGAGGAAGAGACAGTTGTGTGTTTTCCATGCTCTCATTAGAGTGACTTTTGAAGAAGCTATGCAGGTAGGATGCAGGTGAATAAATGGATGAATGACACCATGGTAAAGGGAAAAGGTTCATAGCAGCAGAAGAGGCCTAGGAAAATCAGAAAATATAATCCTCTTAGAAACACTAAGGGCTCATTTCACACCAAAATCAGCTTATCCTGGGGTATTATCAAAGACATTTACAATAGAGGTTCATTGGTGAAATTTTCAAAACACCATGAACTTGGCTGCATTTGAAACTAATATCTCCAGAGCCCCTTGGATTTCTAGAGAGGCACCAAATAGGATTTTTTCCTAAGAACCAGCACAGGATTTATTAACATGTGTGTGGGTCACACTGTACTCAGCATTCCACACAAACCTGCAAAGAAAGAAGCACTCCGGGTGAGCCGGAGAGGTCCTCCTTCTGCTACCCCCTGCAGCAGCTTGCTGCTGCATGCCTGCAGCAGACCTAGGGACAGACACACACAGAGGAGGGCAAACAAAGTACACACAAAAAAATAAACACAGATTAAAGATAATGCAAAAAAAAACACCAAACAACACAACAAACTCAAATAAAGCAAAACATACACCAACAACAGCGGTATTCAGAAAGAAAGAACTCATTTATGTGGCCAATTTACCTAGGTTACTTCCAGTACGACAAGGACCCAGGTTATTCTGATTTGTGTTCAGTTTTCCCAGATTGGGATCCTGGTTGATGTACTCAAAGCTGTCTTGCAAGCTAAATCCAGAGAGGGGAAGGAAGGGAGAGAGAGAAGAAAAAACGTCAAGAAGTGAATAAAGCTGTATTCTAACAGACTCTCAAATACAAACAGCTTATCAGTTGCTCATTATGCATTTAGTCATTTCTTTATAAATGAATAAAGTCTCACATTTTCCCTACCAAAGGGAATTAAACTTTAGGGGAATTCGTTGGAGGAAAAGACAAGAAAAGCTTTTGGGAGGTAGTTCAATCTATAAAAGTAAACAATGCTTTCCTAACAGTTTCACATTACGTAATGGGATACCAAAGTTTACAAATTTTGATTCAGTGACTGACACCTAGGATATTGTTATTAATTTCTAGGTTTTGCTTTAGTGACTGACCCCCAAGATGTTACTATCCATTTCAAAGATAATTTTACATAAACCTCCAAAATGAAATTAATTTGGACTCGTAGTTAACATCTAGGAGCAATTCGACACCTTTTTTCATGAGAAGGCACTAACAGAAATTGATAAAATTCTAGAAGAGTTCAAGTTTAAAACACCTGAGGTTAGAATTCTCATAAACAGAAATGTCCAGGAAACAGAATTTAATAATTCATTATATTTACTATAAGCAGACTTAGTCAAAATGGTACCCACACCTACAAAGGAATATATATTTAATTTCCCAGTATTATAAAAAATAGCCTCCTCTTGACCACTAAGAATGTTCTTTAAATTTATTACAAACATTTCTTTCAAACTTACCAAAGCATAACAAATGTTTCATAAGTTTATTCAAAAAAGAAATATATGAACTATTTCTGTTTGCAAAGTTCAAAATATGTGAACAAATGTACCAGAATGAGAGTTAAGTTAGAGATGTCAGTATCTTTAGTCTACGCAGAAGCATAAAAGTAGAGGGAGAAAAAACTCAGGAGCAAAACTCAAAATATTGCATGGCCTACCGACCAATCACAGAGGCTACAGTGACAGAAACAATCCATCCCGCCACACGGGTCCATAGCAATCTGGAAAAACTCACTATACTTCATCCCTTTAAAAATAAACAAACTAACTAACAAACAAACAAGTTTTCAATTTTTTTTAAAGGATAAAACAATGTTAAGTACCATAAACCCATTAATGTGGCCCCTCCTTTTTTTCCCTTC
>NW_011888869.1:313033-326141 GCF_000151845.1 Pteropus vampyrus | reverse complement strand
TACAAATTTTGATTCAGTGACTGACACCTAGGATATTGTTATTAATTTCTAGGTTTTGCTTTAGTGACTGACCCCCAAGATGTTACTATCCATTTCAAAGATAATTTTACATAAACCTCCAAAATGAAATTAATTTGGACTCGTAGTTAACATCTAGGAGCAATTCGACACCTTTTTTCATGAGAAGGCACTAACAGAAATTGATAAAATTCTAGAAGAGTTCAAGTTTAAAACACCTGAGGTTAGAATTCTCATAAACAGAAATGTCCAGGAAACAGAATTTAATAATTCATTATATTTACTATAAGCAGACTTAGTCAAAATGGTACCCACACCTACAAAGGAATATATATTTAATTTCCCAGTATTATAAAAAATAGCCTCCTCTTGACCACTAAGAATGTTCTTTAAATTTATTACAAACATTTCTTTCAAACTTACCAAAGCATAACAAATGTTTCATAAGTTTATTCAAAAAAGAAATATATGAACTATTTCTGTTTGCAAAGTTCAAAATATGTGAACAAATGTACCAGAATGAGAGTTAAGTTAGAGATGTCAGTATCTTTAGTCTACGCAGAAGCATAAAAGTAGAGGGAGAAAAAACTCAGGAGCAAAACTCAAAATATTGCATGGCCTACCGACCAATCACAGAGGCTACAGTGACAGAAACAATCCATCCCGCCACACGGGTCCATAGCAATCTGGAAAAACTCACTATACTTCATCCCTTTAAAAATAAACAAACTAACAAACAAACAAGTTTTCAATTTTTTTTAAAGGATAAAACAATGTTAAGTACCATAAACCCATTAATGTGGCCCCTCCTTTTTTTCCCTTCACATTTTGTTTTCCAAGAGAGGAAATCTTGGTGATGGCATTAGGAAAAGGTGGGTAACAGACGGAGACCCAACAGACACAGAGAAGCAGTTATTCGCCTCTAAGGCCACCTGGTAAAGTCAAAGGCCTCTTCACGCTCACTGTGAATAGAAAAAGGGCCACTTTTAAGATCCTTTTGTTAACGTGGACTCATCCTGCTTCTCACTTCAAAATGCGCAATGGCCCTCAAAGAATTACTGTTTAGAAATAGCCACTTAAAAAAATGGGGGCAAGTGCAAAGCCCCACACTTACTTATTTGCACTCCCACAGAAGCTGCCCATTCTCGCAGAGAAGACTTTACTAATCATGAGTTGGGGAGGAGAACTGGAAAAAAGGAAAGAAGAGGGAGAAATGAATTTTTGAATTAAAGAGTCAATGTCACCATTCCATTTCTCACAAGTAGTAGAAAAAGAAGCCCAAACTCACCGTATGTAATGTATCTTTAAGGTGGAGCCTTTGTAACTCATTGCAACTGAGCCAAACATCATCTCCCCAAGCATGTTGACGTCGGAAGCTGGTCTTGTGTACTACCACACATGAAATAAACCAAAATCGAAGTTAGCGTGTGGCACAACACGATGCGCAATGCCATAGAAAATAATGTTTATTAGTTTCTGGGTCTCTCCTTAGTTTAGTGGGTAATTAAAACTATTTTTCAAAGCATCAATTGATCATTTTATAATCTTAATCTATATTGGCGATTGCCTATTTTTCCCCAAATGACTACTAATGTTGACAATTTCTTTATACACAACATCTTCACACAGGATCCAAGTGTTTTCTCAGAGTTCATTTTTAATCTTTGTTGTGAGAAACAAATATTTTCATTATCTCCATTTATAAACTCTAGATAGAAAGAATAGGTTATGAAAGAAACAGGGTAACTATTCTCTTGCGACTAAGAATACATCTTAAGGGAAAACAAAAATATGCTTGGGTATTATTCAAGTGAATAATGAACACTGTTGAACGAAACGCCAGTTGGTGCAGGTGGGGTTTTGTGAGGGTCCAAAAGGTAACTGACAGTCTGGTGCTGCTAAAGCTTTACAAAAATATTTTGACAATATTTGATGATCTTAGCTTCTGACCAGTCTTTCTCATCCCTTTTGTCATCCAAAAGGGTGCACTGCCCTCTCTTCTTCCTTCTCTCCCTCTCTCCGTCTCTCCCTCCCTCCCTCCCTCCCTCCCTCCCTCTCTCTCTCTGTTTGCTTATGAACCGACTGCAGCCTCCTCCTCCAAACTGCTCTGGGATGACCTCTGCCTCTCTGCCAATCCAAAGGACGTTTTCCAGTTTGCTTTCTTACAGGTGTCTAAGAATATCTGACGCTCTTCATAACCCTCCTTCTGAATCTCTTCTTTCCCAGATCATCCCTTGAACAGGGCTGATCCTCAGAGGGCTCTCTTACCCCTGTCTGCATTCTCCAATCTTCTGATTTTGGTTATTCTTTACATAGACGTGACCCCCACATCTTTATTTCTAGGCCTAGACATCTCCTTGAGTTCTAGAATCCTATATCTAAATGTATCCACTCATGTTTTATAACATTTGAATGTTACGAGCATGCTATGATAAGTGAATGGATGCACTGGATACAGGATTCTAAGTGCTGGTGATACACTGACAAACAGGCTAGCTATAACCCCAGCACAGCTTGACCAAAACAAAACAACCATCTCTCTGTGACCCAGCCTACCCGCCAGATTCTCTGCTAGTATGCTTTCCACCCAAGCAAAAACATGGGAATCATCCTTAATACTTGCTTCTCAATTTTTAAACTCCGAATACATACACATCTACATATACATGCACAAGTACACACACATAAAAACACACATCTACACACTTACTGACACATGTTTGCAGAGGAGGAAAGAAACACAAATCTATCACCCTTGTTTACCGAGCCTCCTTCTGTGGTTCCAGCTCACACTAATCTCCTCTCACTAAATGCAGACAGAAACCAACTGGCCTTCACATTCTTTATTAATAACTTCCACCACCTCCATTTTACATTCTGCTTTATTTGAGGTACAAGGTCCACATAGCAACTATGGTTCTCAACTAGCTGAAAATTTCACTTTATGCTTTTTTAAGATTCGGGAGCACTGTGAAATAAGGGCAATTTAAACTCATGGCACAAATTCCGACCAGGAAATTAACAAAGTTCCATAGATCCAGGGTTGTTGGTAATTTCCTTGTCTTTGTTTTTCAAGCGACATGATAGAAAAAATTCTACAGGGTTCCAAAAAGAAAATGTTGATATATCTTCCATCGATTAATAACTCTTCTACTATTCATTATTTATGAAACATTTATTCTCTTATATCTACTTAGCTAATATTTCTCAACAACCCTAATTCCTATCCTCAATGACCTTACTTACACACACACACACAAACACACACAGCATAAAAAATGCTACCAGCCCTCCATTCTTCACACTCACTCAAGTTAGGTCTTGCCATTTCTTTCTTCTATACAAGGATTTCTTCCTTCTCTACTGATAAGTGCTATTTTCTCAGGATGCCCATATACATTCCTGGAATCCTTAGAGTTCTTATAACAAAACTGAAAAATACATGTTTATAATAAAACTGAAAAATACATCTTAATTAATCTGCTTCTGACAATGAAGAAAGCAAAACAATATTTGCAATATTTCTTCCTCATTTGGTATGTATTAAACTGGATCATCTCTGCTCGATTATAGTTTTTATCAAGAGATAAAAGCCATAGTGTTAGAACAGCACTGACGTGAAGCATTTAAGAGCACATTTTGTAATACGTACTCTCATATTCCTGGAGTAGAACCCTCCAGCAGGCATTATTCCTTGTAAAGAAATTACAGTAAATGACCTCAGCCCTCTGGGGTATTCCACACGGAAGGTTTTACCTGGTATTTTGGAAGCTGCTCCTTAGCATGTTGTAAAGATCCCCCAGAGGAACTATGGGAAGAGATGCTGCTGCTGCTGCTGCTGTCGCTGCTGCTGCTTCCCTGACAGCACTTGGCTGACATTTTAATAGGGGCATCCTCCGTTTTCTGGGTTAAAAGAAACAGGCAAAGTAAAGTACTGCTAAATATATCAGGCCTCCTCGATACGAGTCCTTTGTTAAAACATGTGTTACGTTGTGCCCAAGTTGCATAGAAAGCCAGAAGCTTTTATTTTTCTTTTAATGAGGACAAAAATGTGGTCCCCGAGAGTCTACAACATTGCGGGGGCGGGGAGAATGCTGTAGAAGGGAACTAGACAGAAGGTGGTGAGTTGCATGTTAAGACTTTATTCTCCTTAAATAATGCAACTATTATTTATATTTCAATTCATATTTTAAAATCATCACTGAGCTCTGATCTGTTTTCATTAGAAGATTTTTAATACTATATAGTCATAATCTATAAAACTGATGAGGAAAACATTGCTTCAACTTTAAATTTTTACTAAGTAAATGGAACTAGGAAAGCAAAACTCCTGATGTGAAAAAACTGAGCTTGTGTTTTTAACAACACACCTCCTTTAGAACTCCTTTGGTAAGGTAATAGGGAAGAAAATCATGAGGTTAAGTTTGTGAAAGATGAATCCCAAACTCTGAAACAGGAGCTACTGCAAATTACACAGCATGTGATAGAAACTGAGCCTGTAGAGGTTAGGGGTAATAGAAGATGATCTACTATATAGTCCCTAAGTAGAGTTCACTGCTAATTTTTATGACATAAAGTATAAAGGTATACCTTTATTAATTTTTCCCTCTCTCCTACATCAAAATATACTACTCCCTACAGAAGCATCCTGTGCCCTCTGTGATAAGTTGTTGCTATTCTAAGTCTTATTTGCTTTTTCGTGTGCAGCTTTTGCTTGGAAAAACATGAATGCAACTGTAGCTTATCTAATCTCCAATGTGACAGTCACACTGGTGGTCTAATGCAAATGCCTGCAGTCATGTGCTTGATACAAACTCATGATGTTTTGTGCTTGCCAAGGGGATGGGGGGCTGAAAATGGGTAAAGAATGTAAAGAAAACACAAACTGTGCTGGCTCATTAACAGTCATTCCTGCAGTGATGGCTTTCAAAGTTGTACGTGGTGATTCCTGAGCATCTGGCACTCCCTTAACACCCTCTTCAGATCTAGCTGTTACTTAATACCACTTAAGCCAGAAACATAGCCCCTCAGAGAGCCTAAAGTGACACGAAGTCCGCACCTGCTTCACAGACTGCTAGACCCTTTGGCTGGGATACAACATTCTCGGCAGTCTATAATTGGAGACAGCACCTGGTACAGTAAATAGAGTACCAACTGGACTCTTTCTGTAGCCTTGGACATGTTGCAAACCTCCCTGGACCTAGATGCCTTTTTGATTAAATGAGTGCTTCAAAGAAACTTATGTTCCAGACTCCAGTGTTATCACCACTCTGATGTACTAAAGATTCCAGCTGCTTTTTGAAACCGGTGAGAAGTTTTTCCTCTCCACCTGTTTCCACCATTAGGGGCCCCACTGATGGAGTGTGGGTGTTCAACTAAACCATCTGTGCAAGGCCTTCGGGGAAACAGGAAATGATGTGGAAAATAAAGAGAAGCCATGTCCTGTCCACCAAACAAAGGGTCAAGTGTTGGCTCACGTAAACTTCACTACAAATCTACCATTAGAGCCTACAGATGAATCACCTGAGATTTCAAGTCCCACCCCCAACCTATCTAGCAAGCCCAGCAACTACTGTAATGATTAGCTACCTGGCAGACTTCCACTTTAAAGCGCCATGGAATCCACCCAGCTAAACTGCCTTTCACCAAAGACTTCCTTCCTGCAGAAACAATCCTTATCAAAAGCAGGAAAACAGCCCCTAGGCTCTGATGAGACAAAGACCATGACATAAACTATTCATTTACTTTACTTAATTATACATTATGTAAAGTGCCAGAATTTGGTGAGCATGGGACGCAAATTATTGAACACGAAGAGAGTCAATACAAATGGTTTTATTTAATTTCCAGACAGCCAAATAACTATTGAAAAGAGAATGAAAGGCATAAAGGTGACAACTTAAAAGTACCCTGGACTGATGTCCAGAAGACTCAGAGAGGACCAGTCTCTGCTCCTCACCTAAACACATCACTTCACTGTTCCTATTCTGGCTCCAAGAGATCGAGAGCTGCTCTGTCCTCACTGTCCCCACTCCCAGACTCCATCCCCCAAACCTCACCCCACATCTCTACCACCACCCTGCCTTCCACTAAGAAAAGGAAATAAGTAAAAGTTTCCTTGGTCAGACAGGTTTGAGAAGCGCTCCCTTTTGAAGATGGCACAGGACGTTAGCATACTGAAGGCCTACTCTGAGGAACACTCCATAATCCTGTTTAATCCAGTGCTCTGTAATACTGCCTATGAGAAATACTAGACGGAATGATCTATTCACTTCCCTTTAGGCTAGCACTTTATGAATCTAGTGTTCTCAGATTCCCCATTACATGGCACATATTTGGCAACAAAATCCTACTAGATTGCCACTCACCAACCAGCAGATTCACCTCTAGTAATATTTACGCTGCACTGCTTAGCACTTGTCATGATTACTTGCTAACAGCTTCACCTATGTGTGTTAATAAGAATACACATGCAGCCAACGAGGGTGCTTATGTTTCTTCTGAACTATTAATGGCAGTGTACAATAGAGCACAAAGAGACAATTATGGACTAATAAATAATTGTTCAGACAGGTGGTGAAAAGGCACAAACAAAAAAGATGAAAGCAAATCCAAATTTCCTACCTGAGTTGCCACCTCTTCAATCTTGTGAACAGCCTTAGAATCAAACAAGACTTGTCTGCCTCTCCTTTCACAGTCCTGGTAAACTATCAGGCGAATCTCGTTCAGGTCAAGCTCTGAACATGACCAACTGTGGATTAGAAAGGGAGAGAGAAGTTATGTTACCTGCAACACTTGGAATAACCATCGCAAGAGGAGTTTTCCAGCCGATGTGCCCGCAGGCACCTTCGGAAGACCGCAGAAGTGCAGACAGTGATCCCTTCAGACCTGGGGCGGACAGCCTCGTCTTTGGACTCCAATAGGCCACACGAATATAGCCAATGTCCATGGCAAAGGTTGGGAAGATCACTTCAAATAATAAATCACTGCAGAGAAAGCTTCTCCTTCCAAAGCTACTTTGGGCAAGGATGATAGCCAGAAATCACAAGGAAATGTGGAGAGAGCTACATTTGGATGTCTGGGTTCTGGTCTAGGAGGGTCACTGGGCAGGGAACCATTTGGAGCAAGTCAATAGAGCCTTGTCTCCTCCTTTCCCACCCACCCACCCAAGCTCAGGTCCAACTGAGAGGAATTAAATATCTTAAAATTTAGTACTTTTTTCTATGAAGGCTGGCTCTGATACAGACGTTTTGAAAACCAACTGTATCACTATACAGCGTCTGAACTGCTATAAGAAATAAAGGAAGCATGGCTCATGCATTAAGGAAATCAAAAGCCACTGGGATAAAACTGCTCTAAACACAGGTTTGTTCTTGAGTAATAAATGAAATCAGAACGTGAGAGCTATAGAAAGGGTACTCATTTAAAATGCGCTGCTTCCGACGTATTCAGTTATTAGTCTGTTAATCCATTCAACACATATTTGAGTGCCTACTATGTTCCAGGAACTGTGGTTGACGTTAAGAGATTCAGCAGTTAATTAACTAAACAGATTTGGTCCCCACACTCGTGTGGTGAATGCTGGGCCAATAATCATATATAAATGCAAAACTACAGACTGTCCTAGTGAAAAAGGAAATGAAAAGATGTAACAGGAATCTCATTTTTAGATTTAAGGGGTGGGGGAGAAGAGCAAGGAAGTCCCTAAGGATTTAAGGAAGTGATATTTAAACAAAACTTGAAGAAGGAAGAGTTAAAGAAATAAGAGCACAATAGGAAGAGGGAGGGACATGGTAGGATCTAAGACTGATGTGTTAGAGGAAAAAAAAAAAATAGCCTGAGGGAGAAAGAGAGCTCCAGATGCAGGCCGGGAAGGCAGGCAGGGGCCTGGATCATGCCCTAAATGCAATGAGAAGCCAAAGTAAACAAAGGTTGATAAACTCAGGTCTATACTTTTTTTTAAAAGTTCAATGTGGCTGCTCTAAAGAAAACAGGGGATAGATTAAGACTGGAAGCAGGAAGGCCACAGAGAATTTATTCTGTGTTCAGGTCCTTCATAAGGCAGGCTGGAGTGATAGCTAAGGAGGTGGAGGAAAGGTGACAAACACTGCAGGGGTGTTTAAGGGGCCGACTTGATGAGATTTAGTGGTGGCCTGGATGGGTGCCTGAGGCAAAGAGGGGTGCTAACTGCTTAGAGACCGCTGGAAGAGGAGTTGGCCCGAAAGGATGGAGAGTGGATAATTAGACAAGGAAAGCAAACTGTCAAACTAAAAGCTAGTTTAACTGAAGTAAAGCCAGACACGTTTGGATTTTTAAGTTTCGACTTCTCCACCAGCACAACGACAGCATTCATGCCCACCCTGCGAACAGGCTGTGGGAATGAAATGAAATATGTAAAGTGCCACACACACACACACACACACACACACACACACACACACACAGAGCGAGCTCTCCAAACGGCAGTAATTACTGAAGAGAACTGTCTGTGCTATGATTTTTTAAAAAACTTGATGCAGTGCCTGGTACCCGATCACAAATTGTTCATTATTGGTCCTTTCCTTTTTCAGGCAGCAATAGTTAACATTAAACATGTTCTTTTAGGGTAGTAGATTTATTTTCTTAAGTACCAGCACCAAAAGGCATAAAGTCCTGGTTGTAACTTTTTTCAACAACCTGCGTTCTAAGCTACTAAACCCAGTAACCCTTCCTCCTAATTTTAGTAACAACATGGCAAGTTTATTTTGGAAATCATTTTTCTTCTACTCTGAGTCCAGAGGCAGTCCATGTTCCAGGCCTGGCCGATCAGACAGGGCCGTATGACCCCAGCTAGGCTGTCCCCACACTTAGTTGCTCGTCTGGTAAGAGAGGTAACCTTGGAGGTGCCGGTACCTATTTTTTGATATTATGAGGTGACGGCCTATCTGAAAATGAAGTCAATGTGTAGGAAAGCAGAGCTGGGCCACAAACAAGACAGACTCCTGGTAACAATCGAAGCCAGCTGCTCCTGAGTGAACACAGTTTTCTGTCACTTACAACTGAAAACTGTGCCCCAAACCACTACATTTTAAAATTACATGAGGTCACTAAAAACACCCTCTGAAATTATTAAAACATAGTACAGAGATTGAAATTATTAAAAGCAAACAATCAACGGAACTTAATTGCCTTGTGTTTTTTTATTCAATCTATTTTGTCCCAACAATTACATTTTGCCAAAACAGCATTATAATTTACAGCGTAAATTGTTCTATCCTTATTTTTGAGGGTTAACACTGACTCAAATATCAATCAAACTGAGGATAGTCTGTTTAGAAGAGCTAATATTTAATAATGATCACAATATCTTATTAAATGTCCCATGTTATTTTTCAACTAAAAAAAAAAAAACCCTAGAAATAAAAGACATGAGAAGGGAAAAGTATAAATAAATATCAAATAGTATAATTTTTTGACCCAAACATCTTAAAGAAGTATTTTATAGAATAAGGAAAACTCTATTCTCCTTTTTCCCATATGAATATTGTCTTTGGTTTAAACACCTAATTATAATTTTATCAAATTACTCAACTGTAGAGGAAATTACAGTTGAGTAATCTGGTAAAGGAAACACAGGCAGGACAAAAGAGATTGGATGAGTGCTTCAGAATGAGATAGGCCTGGGATCAAATCTCAGCTCTGCCTCCCACTGGTTTTACAGCCTTGAGAAAGTTCCCTCAAGCAGCACTTGTAGGACCGCTGTGAAGATTAGGGGAGATAATCCAGAGAAATCTCCCAGCACACTGCCAGCTCTTTCTCTACCACCTATGGCACACAGGGCTTGAGGTATTTGTATCACACAGAACATGTATAATTTTTCATCTTCACATCATATTGACATTCAACCAGCAGTTACTGCAGAGCTTCTACGAGCACCAGCCGAGGTTCCTGGTGCTTGACCAGGGCAACTCTGCATGATTTCAAGAGGTATGAAAAACAGGCCTTGAACTTTTGTCTTAAAATTTCTGCCTATTTTAAAAATGGGTATTCTAATCAGAACTACCTCATTTCTTTGCTTTTGTTGAAAGCAAGGGAAGAACACTATGGTGTCATCAAGGGGATACGGTATTTTCTGTCTACTTTATGGCCACAGGTACAAGAAAATAAGACGATTTGTCTACCTTTTCTCTACTATATGACCTGAGGTACAAGAAAATAAGATGATTTGTCTACCTTTTCTCACTGCAAAACTTAAACAAAATGATTTATATGGACTCTTTTAGGCTTTTTGATTCTATGATGCTAAGATCTGGTGGTCTGAACTGAAACCAGGTCTTATTTTTGGTCTTATTTCATCGAAAGCAGGAACCAAGTGACCAAAGTCTAAATCACTTACCTGAAAGGTGACAAGCAACAGTTTAAACGATATTAAGTACTGAAAACAGGATTTTAAAATATATATAACCATGTATTGTGGTTAACTTGTGTCTCCCCCAAAGATAGGATCAGTTCCTGTTCCCTGGCACCTGTGACTATGACCTTGTGTGGAAACAGGGTCTTCACGGCTGTGATCAAGGTAAGAGGAGGTCTTGCTGGATTCGGGTCAGCCCTAATCCAAGGACTGGTGTGTCCTTGTAAGAAGAGAGAAATCTGGACAGAGGCACAGAGGGAAGATGGCTATGTGATGACAGAGACAGAGGATGGAGTTATGTAGCCAAGGGAAGCCAAGGAATGCTGGCATTCAGGGGGATACAATGAATAAGAAATGTCTAAAGTCCCCAATCTCGAGGAATTTAAAATCTAGAAGAGACAATCATGCAGATAACTACATGAAAACAAGAGGGCAAGGCGAAGTACAGAGAACAAGGAGGAAACAGGAAAAATTCCTGGAAGAAGCAATATTTGAACTGATGAAGTTACGAAGGATGGCAAGGATTAGACATGTGATGACGAACAGGGGAGAGTCATTGCAGACTGAGGGCATGGCACAAACACAGAAAGTAAAATGATACAATGTCTAAGTCTTGAGTAGCTGAAACGTGTCTACTGCAGAAGGATTACATAGGAAATGAGGCCGGAAAGACAGTCTGCAGGACTGCTCCTGAAGGATGCTGAATGGGATGCCAAGGAATATGTTTGTTCCACATGCAGTGGCATGCCCTTCTGTTTCCTGAGAAAGGGCATGACATGATCTGACCTGTGTTTTAGGAGAGAACTAAAGCTGTCTGAGAAAATCATTTTCAGAGCGAATGGAGAGGTGGTGCCAACCTGCATCCCCAGGGTCTCACCGAGTCATGGCTAACAAGATGAGTGCAATATTTGAGTGATTTGTTGTAGGGTGATTTGCTATGTCCTTCAAGACCAGTTCTAGTGTTGGTGTTTTAGTCTTCCCTTGAACTTTCATAGGAATCAGGCTAGAAGCAGGCTCAAGTAGGCCTATGTGGAAGCATGATCAGTGAAAGACTACTTCAAAAATGTTTTCCCTCTTGCTCTCACACAGGAAACAAGCCTATCTATACCCAAAAATAAGTTCACAAGAAGGGCCTAAAGAGCAGTCTTGTGATCCAAAAATGTGAATGTTCAAAGAGTCAGGCATAATAGGGAGCTTTAAATGGTCCAAGAAAAGGTAAATGAGATCAAAGAAAACCAACAATAGTGATCACAATAAAAACTGGCAGATACTATCCATTTAACGAGGGGCTCCTGCATGCCTACGGTGTGCTGTGCATTCCTCCAGGCCCTGATATAAAGCAGTGGACCGATCATAACTCCTGCTCCTATGAAACTCACTATATTTACGTTGGTATTTTCTAGTCACTCTTAAACCCTATTCTGTGTTCTTTTTTCCTGCCAACTCCCATTGCTCCTCTTCTCTTTCTCAAAAAATGTTGTTAAATACAAACGGAAAACCACTCAAAAGGTTTGCGCAAGACCAGTGAGGAGGCCCTACTGACAACTGCCTGAAAACAGAGGAAGGGGAGGGCTGTTGGAAAAGAGCAGATTATGCTAGAGATGGACATCGGTGTTCACCTGGTCAGCACGAGTGCACGCGATCCTCCCCACCTCCACCCCAGGAGCCAGCTAGTTATTTCAAGAAAAAATTATGTGAATAGATGGCAGTAACAGATCTGAATTGCCAGAGGAGGGAGGCTGGGTTAGTATTCTCAGGAAGATGGCTAACAGGAAAAGAAAATCTGCAAATTGCAAATTAGCTGATTTTCCTCTCTTGCCCCATTTTGTACTGATACAGCCTTAGCTGCACAAATTGCCCAGTTTAGTTTCAGAGGAACTACATAAAAATTCACCACTGAATTGCTTGAAGATTCCAAGTGTCATCAGAAGCTTTAATGCATAACATTAACCTAAAGATATAATTTCCAAATGATTCCAAAATGAAATGATTCCAATTAAATATATCCCTCTGTTATTTTAACAAAAAAATTTATATTAGTTGTTGGCTGCAATGTTTCCTGTCTTTAAGACAGCAGGGGATAAGTAAATCCTTTATTCTTTTTGTAAAAGAAATGTGTGGAATGAGAGAATAAATCTATGACCAGCAGCATGGCATGGGAAAAGTACTGTAACGTAAGTCCAAAGGCACACTCCTGCTTTCATTCCTTCCACACGCTTTTAACACCGGCTTGGCCCGGGGACTATGACACATACTGGGAACAGAAATTAACTAGATACAGTACTTGCCTCAAAATGCTTACAATTTGATATGGGAAAGCTAATGCATAAATAAATAAGTAAACCATACTCTTACAGGTACTGAGATAAATGTCTATATGGCTTACAGGGAACTTAAAGGATAAAGAGGTGCAGTCCACACGGCGGGGGTGAGGGACGAGTGCAAGTCACAGAGGACGTGATGCTTGGGACGTGGATTAGTATTCACCAAGGTGAACACAGCTTCTAGCTCTGGCTCTGCCACATGACCCAGATGACTTTGGAAAAGCACTTACTCCAGGGCTCAGCTTTCCCCAAATGTATCTGCCTTTTCTATCTCACAAGGTTTTGGGAAAAACAGAGAATATGTATGAAAGTACTTTTAAAACTGTAAAGCACAACTCAAAGATAAATTTAGATACACAATCCTTTCACCGAGATC
>NW_011888869.1:307647-312983 GCF_000151845.1 Pteropus vampyrus | reverse complement strand
AATAAGTAAACCATACTCTTACAGGTACTGAGATAAATGTCTATATGGCTTACAGGGAACTTAAAGGATAAAGAGGTGCAGTCCACACGGCGGGGGTGAGGGACGAGTGCAAGTCACAGAGGACGTGATGCTTGGGACGTGGATTAGTATTCACCAAGGTGAACACAGCTTCTAGCTCTGGCTCTGCCACATGACCCAGATGACTTTGGAAAAGCACTTACTCCAGGGCTCAGCTTTCCCCAAATGTATCTGCCTTTTCTATCTCACAAGGTTTTGGGAAAAACAGAGAATATGTATGAAAGTACTTTTAAAACTGTAAAGCACAACTCAAAGATAAATTTAGATACACAATCCTTTCACCGAGATCCTTGAGGCCAGACGTTTCAGATTTCAGAAATTTTTAGAAAGCTTATATCACATATTATGAAATGCCTCCTCCAGGGTCTGAGGTATAGTCAAACCCCGAAATCAAATGAATTAATATTTTTACCAGCCCATTTTATGAATATTTATATTAAGGAGATTAGACAGGGACCATAAATAGCCTCATATCAGTTTAGGTCAGTTCTAAAAATTTTTTAGGGATTTCAAGATTTTGGAATTGTAGGATAAGAGATTGTTGACCAATGTAAAGCTTACTGCTATCTGAGGGAAGGTTGAGACCGAAATAAGTAACATTCAGGTCCCCCACATTTTCCTGAATGTCACTGATCACTAATAAAGAGGACCGCCAAAGTTTATGTGTGAGTATGTTGTTGGTAACTCAGGAACTTATTTCTTCCCCGCAGAAGCAATGTTATAAATGGTTGCCAGGGTCACACGCTAAAACCACCTAAGTCTTTATATATAACGTGTTCACACAGCAATGACAAAATTTTATGAGTCACAATATAGGCTGAGGTTCGGCTATGAATAGGAAACTCAAGTACAGAAAAGGAAAAGATGAAACTTCTTCCTTCTTTCCTGAGTTAAGGGTCATGTCAGGTAAAACTCTGAAATGGGTAAAGTCACAGCACCACCACCCATACCTCACTGGCCTGGGGCCACCACAGCACCGACAAAACAGCAGAGTCCTGCATCATATGTCAGAACGCCTGGGATCTAGGCGGATCGATAGTCTCATTCTAGTCACACTCCTTTACCTCTTGGTCCAACGTTTCTTCCTCTGTAAAATGATGGGCTGAGACTAAAATGATTCCTCAAGGTCACATCCTTCAATCTCTAACACACTATAATCCTAAATTATCTATTAAGTGCACACAGTATAATTTACAACAGATGATCTCAACCAGGTACTGAGAGAAAAGCAATCTTAATTAATTAACCCTTCTAGATGTATTCTATACTTTGATAATCATGCTTCTTAATATAAACACATCCCCAATTGAGAGAACCTTCAAGAAATAATAACAAAACTTGAAGAGAAAAAGTGCAAGTTCTTTTGAGGCTAGAGGGACATTGTGTGAGCAGGTCATTGTGCCAACTAAGATTCTACCCCTGGCTAGCTTCCTAGATTTTGCTGTTATTATTAATAGTTTCTCTCCTTTCTCCCCTGTAAAAACTCAAAGAATCTCTAAATATGGCCCGTATTTTCCAAAATAATTCCTTAATTCTCAAAAGAGCACTCACTAGTCATTCTTTTCTGGTATCTATAAACTAGAAACTATTCTTACTAAAATCAAAAAACAAACAAACAAAAAAACAGAAGGAGAGCTTTGCTTTTCATTTCAATGTATGCATTAATTCAATATTCACTGTTCTAATTCTTTCAAAGTTCTGTCGGCATAAGCAAAACAGTCAACATTCATTACTATATTCCAGGATTACTGAATTGTACAATGGCTCTGATGAAAGCTAACTTTACATCAACCTGATTTCATATCTCTTCCTGAAGATAAGGTTTTTTTCCATCCTCTCCCCCAGGGAAAGTGTGTACTAATTACAGATAGATGAATGAATTTCAAACTAAATATTTAAAACATCGCCTTATATATTAATTCTAGATCCATTTAAATTATACACAAATAAGGTAATAATTCTATATTCTTAGAGGTTTCTACAAGTCGAAAGCATGATTCTCTCCACAACATCTTTGCAAAATGAGAAAGTCAAAATGAATAGAAACCGTACCTATCTTTGGTTGTAAAATATGATCTCTAAAGGAGAGAGGTACAGGCAAGCACGTGGAGAAGTGGTGGGGCAGAGGTGGTGCCAAAACCAGAAGAAAAAAAGAGAGAGAGAGAGAAAGAGAGATGGGTACAAACACACACGGTGTTTGACCCAGCAAGTCTACTTGCAGGAACTAATCCTACACATCAGCTTGCACAGGTCCAAAATGATTACGTACAAAAGGTATTCACTCGCACGCACTGCTGGGAATAGAAAAAGACTGGAAACAACTGTCAAAACAAGATGGTTAAATAAATTATAGTGTTTCCATACAATGGAGTACTACATGGCTATCACAGCAAATGAGGAAGCTCTTTATGTAATTATGTAATAAGCTCTAATACGCAGTTTTAACTGGAAGAAAGAAATACAAAACACTGTGTTAGAATGCTACCTATATGTATTTTAAAAAGGAAAAATTCTGGATTTTATTATATATGCATGAAGTATCTCTAGAAAGATACAGTATAATGGATTGGTAAGACTGGTTGTATCTGGAGTAGAAGGTTAAGTCGTTGAGGAAGAGAAGTAAGCAGACTTCATTCTATATCTTTTACAGAGCATGGAGAAAGGCTTTCCCCACGCTGTCTAATGCACTTCTGACAAAACAGCACAGCGAGGAAGAGTCTAGACTTTGTAGCCAGGCAGACTGGGTTCAAGGCCCAGCTTTGCTGAGTTACCTAAACTCTTTGTTCCTTAGCATTCTCATCTGGAAAACAGGGATAATAAATAGTACCTACCTCTCAAGTGTTGTTTTAAGGATTAAATGTAAAATGCTTAACATAGAGCCAGGCACACAGTGTGCTGTCAGTACTCACTAAGGCTTTGTGTCTTTTGAGTACTGAACTGTATGACGGTCCTCTTATTAAAATTAAAATATTTAAAAATATATAATATAAAATTTATATTAAAAACAAAAATAAACAATGGAACAGGAATACAACGAGACCACCCTATTTTTTTAACCCATCAAAGAGTCTATCATTGCCTTAAAACAGACAACCTTAATTACTGTTTGCTTTAAGAGGCTTCTTGGTAGCTGAAGCATGAGGCAGTGGGTGGACTCCTACAGAGAAACCACCTTAATGAATTCAAGGAATTCAGATTCAGTCTCAAATATGTAGTTTTGGCCTTAGACAATGACATTTATTGAGCTTTTTTTCTCAGCATGTATATACCACATTTTTCTGTCCTTCTTCATTCCCTGTCTCACCCAAAGACAGGACAAAGTTTCTAAAAACAAACAAACAAACCCTCTTCTCATTTATTAAACCTATTTATGGCTTTGAGTTTGTTATTGCTGTTCTAGTACTGTATCAAACTTGATTTCCATCATATTAAATAACGGCCCTTTTTTTTTTTTTACTGCATAATCTCACAGAGCCTAGAGACACTAGTTCCAGGAGGGCTGATGTTTGATGTAGAAGGGTGACGGTTATCACAGCTGCACAGCACACATACAAATAATTGCCTAACATTTTACAGTCTGCCAAACGCTTTTACAGAATTCACCTGAGTTGACCTTAAATGTCCTAAGAGAGCCAGTATTATATAATCTGTTTCACACAGAGGTTAGGTTAGGTTAGATTATAACCAGTAAGTGGCAAAGTTAGGACTCAGACCAATGTCTCCTAACTCCAAATTCTGTGCTCTTCCAACTCCACTACACTATCACCTTAACGTTAACAGCAAACAGAGTAAGGCTAACACCCTCTACATTCCAGGACCTCCCTCTGCATTTCCTTCTGACGTGTAAAAACAGGCCACGTTAAAAAAATAAAAATTCTGGTGATATAATGTTAAGACTGAAAAGCAGAACACCAAATTACGTAAACAGTATGACCTCAACTACATAAAAAAAAGTTATCAAAGGCTTTTTAAAAAGTTCACAAAAATTTATCAGCTCATATCACAAAGAATTAATCTTCCTAATATATCAAGAACTACCAGAAATCAATAAAGAAAAAGACTTGCAAGCCAAGGGAAAAGTGGACAATGGATTGAGATAGTTCACAGAAAAAAAACATGTGATAAGATGCTAAACCTCACTTTTAAGAAAAAATCTCTCCTAATCATATTTTTTAGGAGACAGATTAAACTATGAAAGATATTAAGAGTTGGAGGCCTCCTTACCTTTGCTTCTGGTCTCCAACAAGCAGAGGCACAATCCTGATGAGTGTAACATCCAAAGAATGAATTCTGATTGGTAAATTTCCCTGTATTTGTGGGTGTCTATCTGTCTGCAGAGCATACACATTCCGATCTCATTCTCAGCTCCTCAACATCAAGTTTTACAGGGACAAGCCCTTCCTGTGGCCAGGCCTGTGGGTGTCCTCGGCAGCTGTGACGAGGTGGGTGAACTTGTCTAATTTTGAGGTTATTAGGCTCCTTGTAGTTACATCTACCTGACCAATTTCTATCTCTCAATTGTCAAAGTCCGTTGGGGAAGAAAAATGGGTCTCCTTCAAGTTTCCTACAAGGAAAATTCCCTCCGAAGAAGACTGAGAGATGTGAACAAAAATAGGGTTATTCTCTACATTGTAACAGTATTGTAACCGAAAACCTGAATACCTATTAGCAGAACACACCCTAATTTTTGAAGCAATTTAAGGAAATACTGCAAAATCATTAAAAATTGTTTTCAAAAACAATTTAATGACATAGGGAAAACATCACGGTATTTATTATACTGAGTGAAAAAGCAGATTATATATAGCTTAATTCAGTTAATACAATGCAGCTTATATCCATGTACCAAAAAAGGATTGCAAGGAAATCAACAAAAGTGTTAATAACAGCAGTAAAATTTGTATGACAGCATTATGGGTAATTCGAGTTTTCAGTTTTATACGTGCTTGCATTTTCCAAATATTTTGTAATAAAATGGTATCATCTTGATAATCAAAAAAATATTTAAGAGAAATCTTAAAAATAAGTTTAGTAACAATATAAAAAAATGGAGGTATTTAAAAAGAAAAGGGGAAAGTAGCTAGCTTGACATGATGCAGCCATGCTTTGAAAAAAAATCTGTGAATATATTTTTAAAATATTTCATACATCAGCATTTAACAAATGGAATTTAAAATTAAAAACATGATACAATTCCTATTAGCACCTCCCAAAATGCTTTGATATAAATCTAACAAAATATGTACAAGAGCTATATG
>NW_011888869.1:295177-307597 GCF_000151845.1 Pteropus vampyrus | reverse complement strand
TTATCAAAGGCTTTTTAAAAAGTTCACAAAAATTTATCAGCTCATATCACAAAGAATTAATCTTCCTAATATATCAAGAACTACCAGAAATCAATAAAGAAAAAGACTTGCAAGCCAAGGGAAAAGTGGACAATGGATTGAGATAGTTCACAGAAAAAAAACATGTGATAAGATGCTAAACCTCACTTTTAAGAAAAAATCTCTCCTAATCATATTTTTTAGGAGACAGATTAAACTATGAAAGATATTAAGAGTTGGAGGCCTCCTTACCTTTGCTTCTGGTCTCCAACAAGCAGAGGCACAATCCTGATGAGTGTAACATCCAAAGAATGAATTCTGATTGGTAAATTTCCCTGTATTTGTGGGTGTCTATCTGTCTGCAGAGCATACACATTCCGATCTCATTCTCAGCTCCTCAACATCAAGTTTTACAGGGACAAGCCCTTCCTGTGGCCAGGCCTGTGGGTGTCCTCGGCAGCTGTGACGAGGTGGGTGAACTTGTCTAATTTTGAGGTTATTAGGCTCCTTGTAGTTACATCTACCTGACCAATTTCTATCTCTCAATTGTCAAAGTCCGTTGGGGAAGAAAAATGGGTCTCCTTCAAGTTTCCTACAAGGAAAATTCCCTCCGAAGAAGACTGAGAGATGTGAACAAAAATAGGGTTATTCTCTACATTGTAACAGTATTGTAACCGAAAACCTGAATACCTATTAGCAGAACACACCCTAATTTTTGAAGCAATTTAAGGAAATACTGCAAAATCATTAAAAATTGTTTTCAAAAACAATTTAATGACATAGGGAAAACATCACGGTATTTATTATACTGAGTGAAAAAGCAGATTATATATAGCTTAATTCAGTTAATACAATGCAGCTTATATCCATGTACCAAAAAAGGATTGCAAGGAAATCAACAAAAGTGTTAATAACAGCAGTAAAATTTGTATGACAGCATTATGAGTAATTCGAGTTTTCAGTTTTATACGTGCTTGCATTTTCCAAATATTTTGTAATAAAATGGTATCATCTTGATAATCAAAAAAATATTTAAGAGAAATCTTAAAAATAAGTTTAGTAACAATATAAAAAAATGGAGGTATTTAAAAAGAAAAGGGGAAAGTAGCTAGCTTGACATGATGCAGCCATGCTTTGAAAAAAAATCTGTGAATATATTTTTAAAATATTTCATATATCAGCATTTAACAAATGGAATTTAAAATTAAAAACATGATACAATTCCTATTAGCACCTCCCAAAATGCTTTGATATAAATCTAACAAAATATGTACAAGAGCTATATGAAGAAAACTACAAAACTCCGATTAAAAAAAAAAAAAAGAGTGAATAAATGGAGAAACAGCCCATGTTCATGGATAGAAAGGCTCAAGCTGTCACTTCTTCCCATCTTGATCTATAGCTTCAACACAATCAAAGTCAAAAATCCCAGCAAGCTATTTTGAGAATATCGACAAACTGATTCTAAAGTTTATATGGAGAGGCAAAGGACCAGAACAGCCAACACAATATTGAAGAAGCAGGGAGCAAAGTTGGAAGACTGAAACTACCCAGCTTCAAGACTTACTATAAAGTTACAGTGAGCAACACAATGTGGTATTGCTGAAAGAATGCAGATCAACGGAAAAGAACAGAGAGCCCAGAATCAGATTCACATAGCCAACTGATAGTCTTTCAACAAATGGTACTGCAACAACAACAACAACAACAAAAAGGAATCTCAACACAAACCATAAATCCTTCACAAAAAGTTAACTCAGAATGGATCAGTGTCCTAAATGTAAAATGCCAAACTATAAAACTCCTAGAAGATAACGTAGGGGGAAATCTAGATGATCTTTGGTGATGACAACACCAAAGGTAAAGGCCATGAAAGAAATAATTGGTAAGTTGGGCTTCATTAAAATTAAAAAGTTCTGCTCTATGAAAAACAGTACTAGAAGAATGAGAAGACAGCCACACATTGGGAGAAAATATTTGCAAAAGGCATAAGACTGGTGTTCACAATAAATAAAGAAATCATAAAACTTAACAGTAAGAAAAAGAACAATCCATTAAAAAATAGGGAAAATATCTGAACAGACACTTCAGAAAAAGAGATATATAGATGGTAAGTATATAAAAAAGGTATTGTATATCATATGTCATTAGAGAAATACAAATTGAAACGAGATACCACTACATATCTATGAGGATGACCAAAATCCAGGACACTGACAAAACCAAATACTGACAAGAATGTGGGCTAACAAGAACTGTCTTTCATTGCTGGTGGGAAAGCAAAATAGCACAACCACTTTGGAAGTTTGGCAGTTTCTTCCAAAATTAAACAAACTCTTTATCTTAGGATCCAGCAATCACACTCTGATATTTACCCAAAGTAGTAAAACTTATGTCCACACAAAGACCTGCGCAGGGATGTTTACAACAGCTTTATTCATAATTGTCAAAACTTGGGAGCAACCAAGATGTCCTTCAGGAGGTGAATGGATACATGAACCGTGCTGCATCCAGACAATGGAATATTATTTGGTGCCAAAAAGAAATGAGTTATTAAGCCATGAAAAGACATGTAGGAACCTTTAGTGCATATTACTAAGAGAAAAAAGCAAATCAGAAAAGGCTACATATTGCACGATTCCAACCAAATGACATCTATAAAAGGCAAACCTACGGAGACAGTAAAAAAGATCAGTGGAGCGAGGGAGAAGTGAATAGGCAGAGCACAGAGGAGTTTTAAGGCAGTGAAACTATTCTCTATGATACTATATTGATGGATACATTTCATTGTACATTTGTCAAAACCCACAGAATGTACAACACCAAGAATGAACCCTAATGTAACTATGGTTTTTGGTGATAATGATGTGTCAATGCAGGATCAGTTACAACAAATGTTCTACTTTGGTGTGGGATGTTGACAGTAGGGGAGGCTGTGGGGATTCTACACAGAGAGTAGACAGGAACTCTATTTTCTGCTCATTTTTGCTGTGGACGTAAAACTGCTCTAAAAAAAAAAATAAAGTCTATTGAAAAGGAAAACAATATTTCAATTTTTAAGGGAACTTTTAAAATATAGAAACTTTTAGTAATAAGTACTAGTTTTAAAGTTTGTGATAGGATTATTCTCTGAAGATGGAAACCAAGGAAGCTTTATTTGAGCTTTGGATGTAGCCACCTAAAGTCTGCGTCCCTGTTCAGCAGAATTACAGGCCGTCTCCCCTCAGCCCTGTCCACTCGGCTGGAAAGGATAAGACCGGGCCTCAGTCATGCTCCACGGCGCATGCCCAGTCCTCTCATGTGCTCTCGTTCTTCCCGACCGCGGAACAAGTGCTGAGTTCACACTAAGGTATCATTTACAGCCAGAGAACGGGGCTTAAGTACAAAGAAATGAGGTTCTAATAACAGGAATTTTTGTTAACAAGCAAGGGCCAGTGGGAGAGCCATCTGGGGACAGGCTACCTCCACATTCCTCTCATGACACCATATGAAGCCCTGACTACTGACACACCTCAGCCCCATCCACATTTCCAGAAAGAACCATTTAGTCTCTGAATCCAAATCATCTTTGTCCTTAGGCAACATTTTTCTTTTTAGGGTGTAAGGGGGAGCAGAGTTTGTCACCCCAAAATATGCCTCTTTGGGATATTATTTTAAGCTGGTTATTTTTAAGAAATGAAAGACTCAGGAAAAACCTTTGCCCTTCTCCTCTATCTAAAAGAATTTAGACAAAGGACTTGCTCCAGGAAGGGAGCTATCATCATAGACAACTATATTTTAACATGAACTAGGTGTGGTAGGAAAGAACCTAGTCCTCTCTATGTCCCATTGTTTCAAATGGCAAATATGCATTTGCTTATTGAGTATGAATTTCATTCATCTCCCTGAGAACTGCCTTATGTCCTCCTCAATTTCGAATGACATATATTTCATTTTTCTCAAATGCCTAGAATTTCCATGTTTATGTGAATTTCCTGTGCACACATATTAAAATTGGATTTTCTCCTATTAATCTGCTGTATGCCATTTGAATTATTTGACCAGCCAGAATTCAGAAGGGTAGAAGGAAAAGTCTTTTTCCTCCCCCACGGGTACACACCAAGCCTGTTCCTGCTCTGGGTTTTCGGTACTTGTTCTTCCCTCTGTTGAAAATATACTTCCTCAAATATCCACATGGCTCGCTCCCTCGTAGAAAAAGATTACCACTGCTAAAGAGAAAACCACAAGCCCAATGTGGGGTCACTTGTGCTACAGCCCAAACACTGAACCTAGAATTCATGCCTGACCTAAATGCAGTTTCAGCCTTCTCTGGGAATGCAATCTTAATTGGTCAGTCTGGAATTCCCTGTCAGTACCAATGAGGTAATCTCCCACGTGGGTGCTCTCCACCATCCCTCCGAAGGACGCTGAGGCGATCTATCTGACAAGACAAGATGGACGGTAACCTTGCCTGACAAGATCCTTTCTTTTCTTTTGATAATAACTTTCTTGTCCTGCCCAGTTTCTGCCCATAAAAGCCTGTCGTATTTGTACAGCTTTTGGGGTTCCTCTCTAGTTGCTAGATGGGATGCTGCCTGATTCATGAATCGCTCAATAAAGCCAATTAGATCTTCAGACCTACTTAACTGACTTTTTATAGCACTGAGATGGCTCTGACTCCCTCGATTGCCCAAGGTCTTCACATTTTTCTAACATCTTTGCGTCTCATCTGTCACTCAGACAGTCACACACCACCTCTTTGGAGGTTCCTGGACTTGACTCATCATTAGAATTACCCCAGAAACTCTTCGCATTTGCTCGTTTGTTTAATCAACAAAGCTTCGCAGGCTCTACCTCCAGGAATTTGGGTTCAAAGGATCTGAAATGAAGCTCAGAAACCTACATTTTTAAAAACACTTCACATATGTGGGGATCACTGACCCAATCCATCACTTTTTTATAGAAGAGAAAATAGAAACACAGAGAGACGGGTAACGTTCCCAAAGACACAGTGAGTTCAGGGCAGAGAGGCCTCAGCTCATGAGATTATGAAGGTGAGGAGATCCCCAGATTAAAGATGCTTCCACCGTATCTGTTACTGCAGTCTTGGTTCTTACTTGTGAGAGCTGAATTAAAAAAAAAAAAAAAAATGGTAAGTGGAAAAATTAACCTAGCTCTACAAAGTAGTTGTTCTTCTTTTCTTTCTTTCTTTCTTTTCTTTTTTTTCTTTTTCTTTTTTGCCTTTGGGCAGGCTACGGAACAAAAGTGAAAGGAAATCAATCACGCAGTGAGAAAATAAACAGGATTTTAATTCACATCTGTTCTGTGAGGACCTGAGAGTAGTTTTTTTCTAAAACCTTTCTAAATTGATAAGACAAGAATTAAACCCTTCAAGATACTGATGTTGATGGATGGCTATGCGATACTTGACATCCCATATAAACTTGGGATCTCATTAAAGGGGAAGAGAATTGCCAGGAACTTTGGTGTCTCTAGAGCCCACGGGCTGGATTCCCTTTGGTGAGTTCTGACAGGCAGTTACGGTCTTAGATAGGTCACAGGTTATTACTGCTCTCACCAGTTCCCACCAGGGCCTGCTACATCATTGTTCAGCAGTTATTCAGCTTTTGTTACTACAACAATAAAAGGACAAGGCTAAGCCACAGCCTGACTCACAACAGGAGTTGCAACAGGAGGATGGGAACTGTGGACTAGCTCAGTGAGTGTTCCAGCCCAGCAGCCGGCTGGGCAGGCACTCGAAGGAAAGGGCTTCCGAAGCTGCCCAGTGACTTGCCAGTGGACCTGAGCTGGAGCAACTCGCCTTGTCTTCTGTCTGGAACACTGTCGTTCTGGACACCGGCATGGTGATTAACAAACAAGTGCTTTACCCTGTTATGTCATCAGTACTTATCAAAATAAGACCCAGACAAAAGTTTATGTCAGTTCACACTCCATTTAGGGATGGAGAGCTCGGCATAGGAACACAGTCAGCAGTAATGCAATGGCTAGGTGGAGAGCCAGAGGAGAGAAAGAGCAATCAGGGAGATCGTTTTATAAAGCATATAAATGTCTAACCAATGTACTGTATACTTCAAACTAATAAAACAAACAAACAAAACTCCTGTACTAAGACTGTTCTGACTGATTCCCAAGAAGAGATGTGGCCTCAGACAGAAAAGATACATGTTTTTTACACCTAAATCGTTCATGACTTTGCAGCAATCTAAGTCACCACCACTGCACTCCCTCACTCACGCACCCAGTCATCCTCAAATAACATCTCGGAATTCCAACCAGCAACTGGTGGAAATACTCTTCTAACGAGTCAAAGAAAATTCCTCATGGCACCTAAAATCAGGGAAAAGAGAAGGAATGCTGAAAGGGCGGAAGAGCTTGTGACAGCAATACCCAACGCATCTGAAAGAGTCACACCCAGCAATTTACAACCTCCCTATGAAGCTGTCATGAAGCACAAGACTGTCAGCTGACCAGGGCTGGTCTTTTCTGTCAACCCACTTCATTCGACCTGTCCCACAGCTGCATTCCTTAAGTAGTATCAAAGCAGAACGTTTTTCACACAGTGTTTCTAAGTGAAGAACACAATGAGACACACTCTCCCCATCCCTATGACCTGCATTAGACTTTCTTCTAATACTCTTTAACTAAATTCTTCAGAATTTGTTGGTCTGTTGCCCTAGCACACCTCTCTCTAAATCTGTGACTATTTTTGCGTTTTCTAGTCAGTAATCCTAACTACTATAAATAAAGACTAGTAAAATCATGGTCGGCTTATCTCTGTGAACCAGTTTAGTAGGGGGAAATATACCCTGGTTTCTGTACTTATTTTCTTGTTAAGCAACAACCACAAACAACCTATGGCTCTTTTTAGTAGAATTACTTCATCTAAGTTGTACATAAGTCAGATATCTACACTCATTAATTCTTCTGCTCCTTCCATCCTGGTGATTCTAAAGCAGTCTAGAGAATCTCTTCCAAATTTCAAGATATGAAACTTAAAGCACAATTGACTCTGAAGTGCTTTGTTTCAGTTCCTCTTCAATGTGTGTCAGGGTATACTTTTTAAGACAATGTTATTTCAAATTTTCTTTTGCCATCAGAGAAACAATGATTCTCAGATACACTTGGCAAACACTCCCCTGTTCCTTATAAACAGCCCTGTGGACTTACCTAATGTGCTGGGAAAGGTTGAAAATCAAGATATTAGTAGCTTTGCTATGGCTGATATTTTAAGAAAAGATTGGAAGCAATTATTTGAAGACTATACTATATACCCAGCATCAGATTTCAGAGTTATGAGATGTGGATTGAGTTTTAACAATTTTTTTGATAAGCCATTTTAAGATGCTGCATGAAATTCTAGGTTTTTGTTGATTCTAGTATTTTGTGAAATAAATTGAACCCCAATATCTGTCATTCTAGATATTAAGGAGATTGGAAGTAAAGATACAGAGGACAAACTTCTATACTGAAATGTTTCATTCCACATAAACCATAACTGGAAGATTAAAATGTTTCTTTCTGTACTGAACTGTGTCAGTTTTACACTGTGGCCAACTGTTAGGTATCCAACATGACTCTACTGTATTTGTGGAATCTTTCTCTTCACCTTTGAATAACTGGAAAATTACAAAGAGAGAGAGAAAGAAAAACTACTGTTGACCTTTGAACAACGTAGGGATAGGGGGTTGACTGCCAGTGTAGTCGAAAATCCACAGTGAACTTAAGTCAACCTCTCTGTATATGGGGACTCTCAATCATGAATCGAAAATATATTTAGTGCACTCAGCTAAGAAGACAACCTGCTGATTTAAGACACCTAAGAGCAAAGAAGGAGTTAGAAGTCAAACCTAACTGCCACCTGACTTGGACAAACAGATAACTCGTGAGCATTTTGGAGCCGGATCCTCACAGTGCAAACTCTTGTCAATAATTCACTCCACCCTGGAGACTGGCCCAAGTCTAAAGAAATTCAGGAAACCAAACACAACACTGCAAATAATGAATAAGGATTCAAGGCTGTAGGAAGGGGAAGAGAAAGTGGATGAGGTAGACCGAGACAACTGGTCCCACTAGAGATGAATTCCGATTAATTGACAAGTGTGTGTCATCCCTATACAGAATTCTTAAAAAAAAAAAAACCTCAGCATCAGATAAGTAAATCTAAAGAAGTTAAAATAAAGAAAGGAGATAGTGGATTTGAACATGTTTTGTTAAGTTTTGTGTTGTTTAAATAATTAAAATTCACCAAGGAATAGTACGTTTCCTCAGAGTGAGAAGCAGATGTGCATACCAAAAACTTTAGAAATTTTTTTAAGAAAATAGGTGTGGCCCCTACATATTATTTTCTTATGTGGATGCCTCCCCGCCAATACCTATTTGGGGAATCTAGAATTGTATAAATAACAAAAATAGAGAATACAGAAAGTCCCGATGCTACACCTTAGACTCTCAGAGGAGGAAAGAATTTTTAAAATAGTCCAAACCAACTACAAACTTAACAGTTGAGAGTGAGACCCAGAAAAGCCAAGACACAAACTCACGGTTACCAGGCACCTGAGCAGCAGAACTGGGGATCCAGATTAGGAGGTGATAAAGAGCCAGATAAATGGAGTGTCAATCATTAATTAGTCTTTCCTTTCTCTCAGCTATCCTATCTTGATACGAAACAGATAAAAAACAGATAGTATAAAAGTAGAATTCTTATCTGGACACTTAAAACATATTTTTCTAATGTACCACACCATTCATTACGTCTTCCTCTACAAATATACCTCTTGAATTGAGTGGACAGCATGTGACTCAACACTCATAATATGATTTCCACACTTCCCCCTAACTCTCCAATCTACTGTGCTTTCATACTAGAGTGAGCTATATACTATTTTACTAAATTCCTACTAAAGACAAAGACTTATATGACAGAAACTATACCTTCATCATTTTTAACCAACCGAGAAATAGATCTATGGGATAAGGAATTTATGAGACATGTTAATTTTGAGAAAACATCTATAAGGAAACAAACAACATTTAAGCAAATTTAGAAACTTTTATACTAATTATTAGAACCAACGCTTAAGCTTTGGCTCTCCTTACTATCTATCTACAAACGATTTTGAAATGAAATGTAATTGTCAAAAGATTTTTCCTTTTCATTGACATGCAATAAAATTCTTTACAAAGAATGTTTAAATTGAGTTACTACTAATAAAATTAATGAGTTCTTCCAAAATGAAATGAAATAAAAGAATATAGCAAGTAGGTTTTTCTGTTTAGATAAGCTCCATCATTAAAATTACTTCATCATAATACCATCCTTCCCATGAAAAGCATCTTCCAGAAGAGGAAGACGGGGCTCTCCCTCACCACTATGCCTCCTGCCGGAAAAGCACAACCATCCATCCACATGCCTTTCAACCTGAGCAGTGAGAACTCGCAGTCCTGTGAAAATGTACCTACTCTGGACTGCAACTCTTTTTCCTGATAACCACTGTGAATGGCATATAGTTTAAGCTGCAATATAGGACAAGGATGTAACTCTTTCTTGCAAGCTGGTTCCAGGCAGAGATAATGAAAGGTTGAGAAAGCAGATGGGTAGCCGAACTGAAACGGTCACAAAAAAATACCCATGACTACACCTTTTCTACAAAAAAAGGGACTTGTTTCTGCACACCCACCAACCACCCCCTGTCCCATACTTAGACGTACTCTCGAAAAACAACTTATAGAACAACACAGTTTCATCTGCTTGGTACACAGTGAATTAAATAAAAATTTCACTTAGATTTTGAAACAAAACTAAAGTTTCAAACCTGTTGTCGAGTTCTGTGTGATCAATGCCCCTTCCTACTCTGGCACGTTTTCGAATCTTTGCGCATAAAAGTGTCTTGTAAGTCCTCCCAGCACCAGAAGCAGCATCACTCACACAGCGGGCTGCATCCTGCCGGCCGCCTGGCTGGATTGTGGTCTTCGTTGTGCCGCCACACATCTCCTGAGCTGCTTAACCGTCTTCTGGTTGATCCTGACTATCAACATGGACTTGGACGTAAATGCTGAAGATCCTTTGTCCTTTGAGGGATATTCTGCAGTGACTGGCCACACTAAATGATCACTGTACTCCCTATACAGTAGGTGAGACAAGCTACTCGGCAGCAGCCTACTAATTTCCCCTTTTAAAAGTTTTTTTTTTTTTTAGGAAAAAAAAAAGGAACATTTATTTGTTACGTAAATTAAGCCCGCCAATGATTTAGGAAGTCAGATGCATCCATCATGTTATAAAACATGCTCTCAGCAAACCCATTATAAACAGACAAGTCCAGATCCCACTTCCTACTTTTGTTCCTAAGCTTGTACTCCTGTTAGCAAAAGAAAAACCACTGAACAGGTTGAGCAGCTTGGACTGACTCACTCCATCTGAGCTCCGCTGTTGGAGATTATGTGGTAGTCAAACAACTGATCACAAGACCTATTCATATGGCTCTGGGCAAATGCAGCGACTTGCCTTCAGCTGCAAGGTTGTTCTGACATTGGCCACACCACCCTCTTAATGTCTCTCATGTGAGCGAGTGTCAGCTGACAGGTCCTACTCTGCAACCTTGCAAAATTCTGCCCGTGGTAAATGAGGGAGATGGTTACCCACAACAGACAAATGTAGGGCCCAATGTATAGGAAGTGACATTGAAGAGAGTAGGGACATATCCTTGCTTTAATACCAAATACATATAGTCAACTAATATATGTGTGTGTGTACACATATATATTATATATATAAAGACATAGATAGAGTAGTAATAAAAATAATAATAGGTGAAAAGCCATAGACCTTCAAAACTCTTGCACTGAATTCCTGATTCCTGGGCACATTTAAGCAAAGAAAGCCTTGAACTACCAGAATCCAAGGGCAAAGGAAGTTCAATTTTGACTTCTGACACTAATGTACATTTCACCTATAAAATGAGAGTAACGTTATAGAATCAATATGATTTTTCCATGGTATTGTGTGCTCACAGAAAAAATAACTTTTCTTTTAGAAGAAATAAAAAGCTTAGGTCCCTAAAATATAGGCCAAATCTTGATACAAAAACTACAACGGATTATCCCAAAACCTTTCCCTCTTCCTCATTTTTGAACTTTTGGCTGAAGAAAATATTAACAGATCCCTAAAACCTGACGAACCCTTGTCTGGGTCTTTAGTTTCAGAAGGTTTTAAATAGATCTTTATACATGGCGGCCACATATTTCACTCCCCAAATGTGAGAAAATCTCAAGGTATCAAGGCAGAGGTCTCAAGGTATCAAGGCAGAGGTCTCCACACAAAATTTTATTATGTGTGACCCTAAAGTTCCTCTGTAACGAATCCCACAAAAGATCTTACGGATCCTCCTCTGAGAAATAAAGATTACAACACACCTACGACAGTGACTAGACTTCCCCCTGGCACATGCTAGATAGATAGCAGCAAGATAAAACCAGGTGAGGAGAAAATGAGTTCATTTTTCCAGGAAGGGATCACATATTAAAGCTTAACTGCTTGGCCATAGTGAGAGCGTTGGTTCTTCTTTTTCCCCATGAACTGTCTTTAAAATCACTTTCTCTTTTTAATAAAGAATCAGAAGATCACTTACGCAAGCACTCTAATTTTTCCATTTCAGGCACAGGGCAGTGAGCAAAAAGCAAAGGAAAGCCTTTCGCTGTCACCAGAAGCACCTAACCAGGGGCCCAAGTGAGACCCCAAATCGATGTCTTCAATTCACCTAGGGTTTACCTGGTCTAAATCATAGGAGAAATGAAAATACAGTTCAATGCTGATGGGATGAGACCTTTAAAATGCCAAAGTAACTGAATTTTATAAAATACATAGAGGAAACACCGGGGGAACACAACCCACTTTTACATATATAAATGATTCTTAATTTTAAATCTTAAATCTCTAAAAGATATTTGTCTAGGACTTGTTAAAAGCACATGAAACTCTTACAATATGTATTCTGTAGGTACATTTACCTAATAGCCACAAAGCTGTTTAATAATTCTGATATTTTACATTTTCCAAAGACTTCAAACACTGTTATAAAAAGGCAAATTTTACCCCCTTTTCCAGACGATGCAAACATTTTCAATGCTTAGAATAATAAGAGATGAAAATGACAACATGGTTACAAAGGATAGTTGGATGAAATAAGGGTCAAATTGCATTGGGGAAAAATTCTCTTAAACAGATACTGAATGGCACAGTAAACTCTAAACCCCTTCTGTGTTTTCTTCATTCAGCCAGCCATCTTTAAATAAACACTTACTATGGGCCAGGCTTTGTTTCTCCCTAAACTCAGTCAGCACACTTTTCAGCCACCATTTCCTTGGTAGAGTGATGCTAAAATCTCAGCATGCTTATGAACACAAATT
>NW_011888869.1:292491-295127 GCF_000151845.1 Pteropus vampyrus | reverse complement strand
ATATATAAATGATTCTTAATTTTAAATCTTAAATCTCTAAAAGATATTTGTCTAGGACTTGTTAAAAGCACATGAAACTCTTACAATATGTATTCTGTAGGTACATTTACCTAATAGCCACAAAGCTGTTTAATAATTCTGATATTTTACATTTTCCAAAGACTTCAAACACTGTTATAAAAAGGCAAATTTTACCCCCTTTTCCAGACGATGCAAACATTTTCAATGCTTAGAATAATAAGATATGAAAATGACAACATGGTTACAAAGGATAGTTGGATGAAATAAGGGTCAAACTGCATTGGGGAAAAATTCTCTTAAACAGATACTGAATGGCACAGTAAACTCTAAACCCCTTCTGTGTTTTCTTCATTCAGCCAGCCATCTTTAAATAAACACTTACTATGGGCCAGGCTTTGTTTCTCCCTAAACTCAGTCAGCACACTTTTCAGCCACCATTTCCTTGGTAGAGTGATGCTAAAATCTCAGCATGCTTATGAACACAAATTGCTGGGCCTACTCCCAGCGTGTCTGATTCAGCAATTCGAGGGTGGAGACTGAGAATTTACATTTCTGACATGTTCCCAGGGTGCTGTTGCTGCTGGCCTAGGAACCATACATGTGAAAACCACTTCCTCAGTCATAATCCCATCTCCCCACTCCCCGCAATAAAGCCTTCCAAAGCTGGAAGATCTTTTTCTTTCTTGAATTCTTCTGTAACTTCTTAAAATCGCACTTTTAACACTTAACACAATTGTTTTATAATAGTGTCTATGTCCTATGATCCTAACTAGATCATAAATTCTTTGAGTATAAAAACTGGGTCTTGACATTCATCTCTGTACCTCATACGGGTCTTACACATAGATGCTCAACAGATAACTTTTTGGTTGGTTTAATGCTAGTGAATATTTACATTAAAACTACAATATGATTCTACTGCAACAAAGAGCGTGCTTCTTTGTGTATATACGCTGACCAGGAGGGTGCTTGTGATCACACACACAGATTTTTTCTTTCTCTCATTTATTATGAGTGGGAGCAGAGTTTGCCACCCCAACATATGCCTTTTGGGGATGTTATTTTAAGATGGTTATTTTTAAGAAATAAAAGACTCAAGAGAAGCCTTTTACCTCTCCCTTGCCTGCTTAAAGGAATTCAGAGAGAAAACCTTGCTTAAAGAAAGGGAGTTGTCACCTTAACATATTATGAACTAAGTGTGGCAAACAAAGAAGAATCTAGCAAAGTCTATTAGACTCCCGTCTGTGTCCCATTCTTTCTGGGTGGCTAGCAAGAATTTGCTTATCAAATGTTTGCTCCTTCTCATCTACGCGTGAATTGCCTACCTTCCCTTTGAAATCTTAACCACTACCTGAACCCCGTTTCTCCTTAGCTGAAGATGGAATATAAGCCTCAATTGCCTGATTTATTCTCAGGTCCCATATTCTTATGGAATCCCTGTATGCACATTTGTAAAAACTTTGGTTATTTTCTCACATTAACTTGTTTCATGTCAATTTATTAGACCAACCAAAAGAACTATAAATAGAAAAGTGTGGAAACATTCCTCACAACTATAGTAAAAGTTCCTTTAGAAGTTTTAACATCATATGTTCCCTCTGATCAATGTGACTCATGTGTTATCTTAACAGAAAGGCCTTTAAGACTTTTAAAAGGTGAAAATGCCATTTCCTCTGTTCCTCCTCTTAATAACTCATAATTTCACAGTTCAAAATCTGGTAAAATATAATCAAGTAGAGCTATATATCAAAATCTCAACCACTGTACACTATATAGCTCCGATTTTCTTATATTTAAATGAAAGTTTTAATTTTCATCAATAAATGAAAGAACAAGTAAAATTAGATATCATCAAAACTATTCTTCTGAGATATTAGAGCAGGTCACAGAGTAGCTAAGAGAGATACGTTTTGGTCTTCGGTGGGTACCCCAAATTCTGTCCTCTATCTCAATCTAATCTCCCTTTTTCTGTCTTCTTCCCAAAATGGAATCATACTCTTACATAGGTACTCACACCATTACTCATTAGCATGCTGGATACCCTGCTCTTAGCATGAAGTCATATGCCTATTAAAACGTATCAGCGGCCCAATCTATAAAGCTATTCATAGTAAAGTTCTCTATTTCCTTCGCATGGTTCAGCTGTGTTTACACATTTAGAAAAGTACCTGAAATCCCTGACTGAACTCCCACACTCCACCTGCAGTTTGATATGATGCCTCAAACTGCTGCTGCCTCCACAGATACTTTCACAATATAGATGAACTTTATCCAGTGCTGGAAGGGAGGATCAGAGAGGTATGGAAGAAATATGAACCCATGTGATCTATGTAAGAAAGGGAGACCAACTCTTTAAACTGTGTTTGTTCCACTTCCAATCTCACAACCCAGGTACCCAGTGGTCCTAGAGGAGAGTCTATGCCTACGGGTCAAGAAATAGCATAAGTATTGTGTAGACCAGAGGAGGCGAATCCCAGGGACTCAAGACACCAGTCTGACCTCTAACAGATATCTCTAATCAGCCATTATAGTGTTTCCTGTTGTACCCAGACTCCCTCCCATTCCTTCCGATGCAGTGTTCTAGGGACTCACCTCCAATCCAAAATATTTGGCAT
>NW_011888869.1:263238-292441 GCF_000151845.1 Pteropus vampyrus | reverse complement strand
ATCAAAATCTCAACCACTGTACACTATATAGCTCCGATTTTCTTATATTTAAATGAAAGTTTTAATTTTCATCAATAAATGAAAGAACAAGTAAAATTAGATATCATCAAAACTATTCTTCTGAGATATTAGAGCAGGTCACAGAGTAGCTAAGAGAGATACGTTTTGGTCTTCGGTGGGTACCCCAAATTCTGTCCTCTATCTCAATCTAATCTCCCTTTTTCTCAGTCTTCTTCCCAAAATGGAATCATACTCTTACATAGGTACTCACACCATTACTCATTAGCATGCTGGATACCCTGCTCTTAGCATGAAGTCATATGCCTATTAAAATGTATCAGCGGCCCGATCTATAAAGCTATTCATAGTAAAGTTCTCTATTTCCTTCGCACGGT
The DNA here is from genome assembly GCF_000151845.1 of Pteropus vampyrus. Lineage (NCBI taxonomy): Eukaryota > Metazoa > Chordata > Mammalia > Chiroptera > Pteropodidae > Pteropus > Pteropus vampyrus. The sequence goes on along the minus strand of NW_011888869.1, from coordinate 292,046 downwards.
TCAGCTGTGTTTACACATTTAGAAAAGTACCTGAAATCCCTGACTGAACTCCCACACTCCACCTGCAGTTTGATATGATGCCTCAAACTGCTGCTGCCTCCACAGATACTTTCACAATATAGATGAACTTTATCCAGTGCTGGAAGGGAGGATCAGAGAGGTATGGAAGAAATATGAACCCATGTGATCTATGTAAGAAAGGGAGACCAACTCTTTAAACTGTGTTTGTTCCACTTCCAATCTCACAACCCAGGTACCCAGTGGTCCTAGAGGAGAGTCTACGCCTACGGGTCAAGAAATAGCATAAGTATTGTGTAGACCAGAGGAGGCGAATCCCAGGGACTCAAGACACCAGTCTGACCTCTAACAGATATCTCTAATCAGCCATTATAGTGTTTCCTGTTGTACCCAGACTCCCTCCCATTCCTTCCGATGCAGTGTTCTAGGGACTCACCTCCAATCCAAAATATTTGGCATCTGAGAAAAAATCCAATCTCACTACTACTTTAGTGCTGGGAGAATTAAAATCAGGAAAGTTTCAAGGTAAGTGTTCATCCAATTCTGCATTCACTTGACTTCATACTCTTTAGGTGATAAAAAATAGTGATCAATGTATTAAATGAAGACGAGTTTGAGGAGAGAAAAAAACAAAGGCCTAACTTACTTCTCCAAAATCCAGTCTAACTATTCTTATCTAATGAATCTCTCTATAAAAACATATTTTCCTGCCTATTCACATTACTTTAATGAGAAAAAAGGAAGAATAAATGGAGGGGAGCTGCGGCAGTTTGTGATCTATGGCTACCACAATGCACCTCCCTCTTTTGGGGGCACAGTAGCCCCTTCTCCATGGGGGATAAGTTCCCAGACCCCCAGTGGATGCCTGAACTGTGGTGAGTTCCAAACTCCATGTATCTGTGTTTTTTCTATGCATACATACCTATGGTAGTTTATTTATTTATAAATTAGGCACAGTAAGAGATTAATAATAACTAGTAATAAAATAGAAGTTATAACAATATATTGTAATAAAAGTTACGTGAACAGTAACTCAAAATATCTTATTGTATTGCATTTATTCTTCTTGTGCTGATGTGAGATGATACAACGCCTCTGTGACAAGACGAAGTGAGGTAATCCATGCAGGCATTGTGATGCAGCATTAGGCTACTGTTACTCTTCTAATAAACAACAGAAGGAGGATCATTGAGCCATGACAATGTCAAACAAATGTAATGCCTTTTCCGTCTTAACTAAGCATTTATCATCTACTGTGGCCCTAACTTTTGTAGTTTGAGGTAAGACAGCAAAACTAGCATGAATTTCTTTTTCCTTCTTCACGATTTCACAGAATATTTGTTCTTGCCATAGATCTTAGCAACCTCAGCATTTGAGTTTTTTTTCTTTCCTTACGAAATTGAGAACTTTCACCTTTTTTCCCTTAACAGAAGCACTCCACGGCTTCTCTTTGGCACACATACTTGAATTGCCAGCGTCACTCCTCTTGCACGTGGAGGCCATTTTTAAGTAAAATAAAAGCTATTTGAACACAGGCACTGCGATGCCATGACAGTCAATCCAATGGCTACTAAGTGACTAAGTCCAGGAGCATCTACCACGTGAAGACGCAGGACAAAAGGATGATTCACATCCTGGCTGGGACTAAACGGGATGGTGCGAAATTTCATCATACGCTCGGAACAGAGCACAATTTAAAACTTACATACTGTCTATTTCTGGAGTTTTCCATTTAATATATTCGGACTGCTGCTGATCACAGGTAATTGAAACCACCAAAAGCAAGACTGCGGATAAGGGAGGGGACTACTGTAATTCTCTCTCTTCCATAATGCCTTTTCCACATGCCCACGAACGACTGATTACAAGCCTTTCTACCAGTGATTTTCAAAGTGTCATCCCCAGAAGGAGACACAAAAAGGTTATGGCATGCTGGCAAACTACTGTTTGTTGATCTGGGTGCTGGTGCTGTGAACACACAGCAAGCAGAACATGAACACTTTTCTGTCTGTAATATTATAGTTCGATACAAAGTTTTTTTTTTTTTTTTAAAAAAAAGGTGCTCATACAAGGCTAGAGCAATGGACGAAGGTAAGGAGATGAGAGAGCTTCCTTGAGCAGTGCGACTTAAGGGAATGGGCTTTGGAGACAGATCCAGGATTAAGACCAAGTCTGTCGATACTTGGCTGTTTTCAGAAACATGATCATGAATGAATACCTAAGTAGCAGCCTAGCCTCGTAATACCAGTTCAGTGTGCAAGCAGAAGATAACATACCTGCCCTAATGCCATCTAAACTTATCTGACAAGGTCAGCACTCAGGAAATTTGGCAATATGTACAAACTCAGGCATACAAAGTAGATAATAACTAGCTAGATTTATCAAGTGTTTATTCTACGTGCCAAGGCATTATTCTAAGGTTTCACATAATCACAGTAAGTTGGTAGCACTGATATCTTCTTTTAGCAGATGAGAACGGAGCACAGAAAGGCTGAGGAGCTGGTCCAGACAGTATAGTCTGTCAGTGTGGCAGAGGCAGGATCTACGTGCAGGCATCCTTACTCTCAGTGGACCCATGCCACTCGCCCTCACTCTCTGCTGCCAGGAGGCACACTTCTGTACTTCCCATCGATGACTGATTTGGGAAGAGGTGCCTAAGGAGGGTGCAGATGGATATCACTGAGTGATAAGTCCAATCCTTTCTTTTACGTCTTGAACCTCAGACCACTAACTACGTTTAGATTCTCACCCATTTAGCCCTCTGTTGAGGACAAGGCCCCAGTCACATGTACCATGGGTGATGAGACACCTTGCCATGAACCCTGCCCCGCTCCCTGGTAAACAATCCCTGTGCTGGAGCCAAACACAGCAGCCACCCCACAGGATGCCTGTTCTGCTCTCCTCTCTTGACCCTGCCCAGTCCAGCACCACAGCTGAGGGACAAACTCTGACGCAGACTGATTTTTCTGATCAATACAAAGCTAGCTTAACTGCACAATAAAATCAACCAGTACTACTGCTTTGACTTAAAATGAGGAACTACCTAAGAGATAATTTAGCTTTTCGATTCAGATAAAAGTTACATGAAAATTCAGGATAAGCCATAGTTCCTAATTATAATCCAGGTTATTTTCTACTGTCATAGGCCCATACTTTGAAGAACACAGCATTTGGCACCAGCACAGAAAGGGCACTCGATGACTGAAAGAATAAATGAATGAATGAATGAGTGGCATGTCATTATGAAATCTGTGAAACATAGAAAAATTCTTACATTATAAAGTTAAATAAAAATAACAGGATACAAAATTGTACATGCTTTTAAAAAACCCAATGTAAGAAAGAGAACTCAAAAGAAATATCAGAATGCCTGAGTAAAGGGACTAAGAATGCTTTTTGATTCTTCTTTATTTTCCATTTTTCAACAATAAGTATGCATTATTTATAAACAATGGCTGAAACTACTTCATTTTTTAAAATTCTTGCAGCCAAACCGATAATGATCACTTGATTTCTTTATAACAATTCTGCAGGCTTTATTGTAAAGGAATTATCAGAGTCAAAACGATTTCAGACAGCTGAAAGGAAAAGCAAAGCACTCAGCCCTAAGAGTGCAATTCTACTCACACTGTTTTTCTTCAACATAACTGTGATCATTAATATTTATATAAGCCAATAAAAGTATCTAGCTGCAGCTATACACTCTTTTAAAAATACCTAACCAAAAACAAAACTCCCCAATTGCCCTTTATTTGGAGACTCGGTTTAGCACCTAGCCGCAGTACAACATAATCAGCTAACGAGAGGACTCTTAAGCTAAACACATGACACTTTTATTGAAAAAGTGCTAGTGAAAGGCTATCTAACCAGCATGCTCACAACAGAGATAAGAAAAAGAAAGATGAGACTGCAGTAGATTCTCAACCTGATAAATGAAACCATGGCCCTGAGAAGGACAGTTACAATAAAAGTGTGGCTGTAACTATTTGATATCTAACCTTTAGCAAGAAAAAAAGGTGGCCAGGCCAGGCCGGCTAAGCCAAGGTTCCAGGGCTCTATGGTGTTACTCTCCATCTACAACAAGGGGCACTGCTTATCTTTTTTGACTCAGTAAAATGATTCACCCTTTCTGGAATCAGCTAGATAATCAGCAATTTAGATAAAAACTTTCTTCACTTTTTAAAAGTCCATTATTAGACCTCAGTCTATAATCCATTTTCCCCATGTATGACTTTTACAACCCATGCCCATGTTCCACTGAAATTAATAACAATCATACCATTATTTTCAAGACTTCCAAAAGTTAGAAACATATTAGCGACAAGGTATTACATAACGTTTAAAGTTTAACTCTGATTTCAAGCCAGGCTGTCACCAGCATTTGGACCTTAGTGAAAGTATCAGGAGTCCGGATCTGCTGAAGAAGTTGGAAGCTGAGCTACTGAGTTGGGGCCATCATCTCTGGACTCACTCGCAGGTGTCTCATTCTGTACAAAGCATGTGACCAGGACACACACTTACAAAAGAAAAGTGGAAGTTGCCTTGAAGAGCCGTTGCAGAAATTCGTGTTTGATACACCTGCTCACTCTACCTATTTGAACAAAAACAGCTCTGCAGTATTGCCAGTTTTTGGTGCTCCCACCCTCCTCATCAAAACTGTCATAATTCTTATCAAAATTGTATAATTCATGAGAAGCATGTTTCAAAAAAATACCTAGTGAAAAACTCTCAGCTATCTCCATCTTCCTTCCATTTGGGTGTACAGCTATAACATAATTAAAATTTTCTGTTGATGCTCTGAAACAGATGCAGCCTGGATTACTCAGTGCAATGCAGCGCTGCGCAGGCAAAATCATATCCTAAAATACTGTCGGTATTCAGATACAGCAGCTCACATGGCCAAGCCACAGCTGAAGCTTTAGCTCCCGTAGCTGAGCACCGAGACCCTCTGCAATAAGCCTTCTCATTGTTGTGCATCTTCTCATACACCTTGCTCCATTCAGGTAAACTACACACACATGTTCCACATGAGACTGGTCCCCGAGTCTTCCTGGAGAAGAGTTTTGTTGTTAAAATGCCTTTCTCTCCCCTTCTGTCTTATACGCATAAGTTTAAAAAATATTTTTAAGCATTTATAATTTTTTTAACATTTATAATGTGGGGATACAACTACTTATCTCACAGAGGAATAATTTGATCGAATTACTATAAATGGCATTATATAAATAATATTATCGTAACTATTATAGCCATTGAGATAATTTTGGAACTACGGGGAGTTACTTATTAATTGGTGCTATAATTAAATAAGCCACCAAATGGGATTAAACAAAATAAAAAAGCATCTGACACTCTTCCACAATTTATAAAGGAATTTCACTGGTTTTGTAGAACAATTTACAAACCTGCCTTTAAAACATACTACCTAAAGACTTGGGACTCCATTAATTCATCTTTTCAAATATCTCATGTGCCAGGCCCTGTTCAGGATGTTGATGATACAGAGAAGAGTGGAATTAGTGCACTTCCTGTCCCCAGGCAGATGTGGTGACAGTGCGACGGGGCTGTTGGTGTTGTAGGGGTTGGACAGGTGGGAGAGTCTCTTACCAGAAGCACCCAGAGTACTAAGACCCTCTCTTCTCTCACCACTGGTGATATGAAGCTGGAGAAGGGGAGGAAGCTTTATGTGGAACATGTGGCACTCCTGGCTCCCCCTTGACCCCTGCCTGTGGAGACATGGCAGCCTACATCACAACTTCCACTGCTATCACCCTAGTCCAAACCCCATATTTTGTCAGGATTCTCGCGATAGTCTTCTCACTAGTATCCCACTCATTCTTGGCCCGTTACAAACCCATTCACTGGAACAGTCAATATACACAGCAGAATAAAGTTATGAGTTATTCAACGGAATCTATGTAGAGGTTAAGAGGTAAGTCAGTGATGACAGAAGATGCTTCTCTCTTGCTCTCTGTCAGATTTGGTTTGATAGGTAATAGTAGTGATACTACCACAATCTAGCTAAAATTAAAAGCTTCTCATATAATATGTTTGCCACTGGCAAATTAAGTGAAAAAGGCTCTTCAAGTGCTTTGAGAGGTTTAAGAGCTGCAAAGACTGAGAAAGCTGCTTCGTAGTAGATAGAAATCAATTTATGTGAAGAGAAAGCTGGGAAATGAGAGGCTGGGAAAAGGATATTCAGTTCTGAATCAGCAGACTTTCATTTCTCTGAGTCAGTTCCTCATGACAAGGCTGAGTACTAGGAACTCAGGAGACAATAGCAACCAGATGCAGTCACAGTCAGCAGTGTCCCTGCTGACAGAGGGTGTCATACAAGGGAAAAGAACCCTGGGTTAGAAGACAAGCACTCTGTCTGGTTCTGGCCTAGTCACTCACTGGCCACACGTCTCTGGGGAAAGGCACTCAGCTTCTCTTAACCTCACAAATTCATGGGTGATGATGACACTTATTCCACCTATCTTAGAAGAGTGATTAAAATGTTAAGTGTGAGCATGTGAAAATCCCTCTGAAAACCTATACGGCTCTAGACAAATATGACGTGTGTGTGTGTGTGTGTGTGTGTGTGTGTGTGTGTGTGTGTGTGTGTGTATGTATATCCATGCATCCAAAAGTACTCACTGTCCTGAGTTGCTAAGTTCGTATTTGACTGCACTGTATTTACACAACATGCAGCCAAGATAAATAAATTTGGCCACAATGACATCTGGCAAATAATAATTTTATCCAAAAAAGTCTGTCACCTCCCACCCCAAAACAAAGCAAATTCTCTGGAAGCTCTGGGCAATTAAGCCCTCTAAAATAAACTCATTGCAAAGTCCCCTGCAAACAATAAATTCTAGAAAAAGTGAGTGCAACAGCTAGAAACTTATATCTATGAAGTAATTAGCTTTCAAATTAACATAAGACATTCTTTCTCCCACTGATAAATTCCTTTTCCACCTCCTAGGTAGCTTCCATCACACTAGTGTACATACCTTCCTCAAATGCTCTTTATCTAACTCTCCAAGTCAAATCCTCTTAAGTTCTTTCAGTATCCAAACCAAGGGCTATCTAACCTGTAAAAACTCTCACAGTGACCCTTTTCTGAAGATATTTCAACATCTATAATGGGAAGACAGAATGGACTCTCTGGGTACAATACCTCTGAAGGATTCTCTGTTTGCTTCTTATATCGCAGAATCTCCCCCTGGCTACACCTCAGAACGACAGTCCCTGTGTCTTACACGCTGCGACAGTGGCGGTAGGGAAGAATGGCTGTAGGCCATCCATGACTGCCGTAAAAGAACACACGTGGAAGTGGTGTTGATTCACAGTAAACTTGAACCTGCATATTTGTAATAATTTGCAGATTTTAATGCTTTAGCTACTCCTGTAAGGTGTTACTCTCTCCTCCCACCTCATTCACATGCATCAGAATGTTAGAATGTCCCTTACAAACTTCTAAACCAGATGATGAACTTCCTGAGGACATGGATGCCACATCTTCAAAGTCTTTAGTGTTTTGCTTATGTAGTTAATCAGGCTAACATTGAACAGAGAGAAGGCACTTAGAAAATGGTCCTGATGTTAGAATTAACCTCTTTTCTCTCATATTTACTAAGGCTGTCTCACAAATAGCTGTTCACCTAAGTTCTGGAAATAGTCACTCACAGGGACAACAAAACCTCATTATACCTTGGCTCAAGGTGACAGAGATTCAAATGCTCCCTTGAAAAATAACCACACACTTAAAAATCCAACTGTGGTTGATTAATCAAAAGCACAAGCTAATGCTAACCTTGATATTAATTCTTAAAGGGATTCAATTATATTTCATCCCGTAGAATTGTCATGGATGTTGACTTTATTTATTACAGAAGGAGTTCCAAAGAAAAAGAATAAACTTCTTAGGGAGAAGTTTTCTTAGTAGAGAGAATTTTCAGTATTCATAATGGTACTCCTTTTATTTATGAGAGCTATATTCAAGTACAATAGCAACTTCAATGGCATTACAAATATAAGTGCGCCCAGCAACTTGGTCTTTAGAAGTAATGCCATCTAATAGTCATTCAAAGGGAGCAATGAAACATGAACAGAAAATATTGTGAGCTATGTATATAACTTAAAATTTTCTAGTACTCCCTTTTAAAAAAAAGCAAAAAGAAACAGGTGAAATGAATTTTAATAATTTGTTTAATCCAACATGTAAAAAACTATTAGTGAACTACTTTGTGGTTTTTTTCATACTGTCTTTAAACCCAGTGTGAGTGTTACACTTACAGAACACCTCAATTCGAACTAGCCACATTTCAAGTACCCACAAGCCACCTGTGGCCAGTGGCTAGAATTATAGTGGCACTGTGTGTGTATGATTGGGCTCCCCTCCATTTCCAAATCCCATCATAATGGCCAATGAGAAAAGATATAAAACCTACCCCCGTGGGCAGTGGGAAGGTTTAGAAGGCTAGAAACAGTGTCCAAAGGTGTGAGTGAAAGCTTGAAGAGAGTCCAGAGGAAGCTGGCTATCTCCCTACCCCTCATGCAAACAGAGAACTGAGAGGAATCATTACCTCTATTTACCAAACCATGTGTATAGACATTCACCAGTCTCAAATGCCGTAATAGTGAAAATCACATGACAAGGGAACTGAAAATTGAAGCATTACTGGCACCAAAAGATAACAATGAAAATTCTGAAAGTATAACATCGGTCTAGCTCTCTGTAGAAGCAAAAGCATCTCATGACAATCGGTCAACACTTTGGAGCAACTCTTGACCATTCTCTCTTCTCTGTCCCGCCTCTCCCTAAATCTAATCAATAAACGATCTTCTTGATTCTTCCTCCAGGTCTTTCCCATGGTACAAAGGAGGTGGGCTTCTATATCAAAAAATGCATTGTATTCTGTGTAGTGAAGAACCCTGATGCTCATCTGACACTTTGCTAGGCCTCTTTATACCTGCCTTTATCCCTGGACTTTTACGATTCCTGGATCATGTCTCTGGAAACATGCACGTAGCTGCACTCAGTGGGCACTGAAATTGTTTTGTGAGCTCTCGGCCCTCGGATTTGTCACTACACTGTCCCGCAGAGCCCAACGTTCTGTGCATGTGCTATTCTGTCCTCCTTCGCAGCCTTCATTTCTACCTCCACCCATTTTCACTTTGACTACAACCTCCCATCCTTACAGCCACCTTATTCATAAGCTCCAGGTCTGCCCTCTGACTTTACATAATCTTCCAATGTTCCATTCTGGCTTTACTTCTTTATCTTTCAAGCACTACAAAGTCATTGCTTTGATTCCCCACCACATCTGTCCTTCGGCTGGAACAGCCCTCAAAACTTATTCTAGGATCAGCTGGCCATTTACCTTCTCCACTCTAAGGCTGCACAGAACTTCCATTGTACAATTGATTCTTGTTATTCACGGTATTTACATTCTACAAAGTCTCTGGGAAAATCGAATTAGTAAATAGTGAACCATTGCTTTTAGGGGAAATATAGAATTAGGTTCCTGGTTCCTGCAAGCCTCTGGCCACAACATTTTCAACAAATGATTAATACGTAACCGTGTTTTATGTGTGTTTCTGTTTAAAGATACTTTATTTAATACATACTGATTGTTGCTTCGAAACATTGAAACTACAGCCAACAGCACTGTAACTCATGCCTAAAGGAAGCTTATCTAACATATAATTTCTTTATAAGGCACATCACAGCCTTCTTGCCTGAAGAACATTAGACAGCAAACTATAATTTGGGGGCCATTTTAAACAGTAAAATCACCAACAAAAAGCACAAAAATGTAAAACAAAAAACAACAACAACAAAAACAACCCACCTCAATGCTAAATAGACTGTGAAAAGTACACTGTTTACAGTATGAGAGCTGATATAAGAAGCAGAGAGTGACTTCAGTAGGCAGTGTGCACATCCGGTAACGTCAATATTTTACCGATCTGCCCATGTCCCTTAATGGCCTTAAAAGCACCACAAACATTGACTTTGGGGTTATAAACAAATTTTAGTGAGTAGACAAATCCGCAAACATGGAATCCATGAATTATGAAGATCGACTGCATTCGGTACCCAACATGGTTTTCTGTGACCATTTCCTCTACTAAACTATAATTTCCCTGAAAGCAGATCACGTCTTAGTCCTCCATTTGTTCCCAGAAATTAGCACAGTGCTTGGCATATAGAAGACACTCAATAAATGTCTGTTAATCAGAACTTTCCCCACATTTACCTTTGCCTCTTTCTATGGGAAAACGTTTTTCTTCTTCTAGTCTAAGAAAAAGACTAGATAGACCCCGATCTCTGGCTCTCATTTCTCTCATCTGCCCAGGGACACTGCCCCATCAGCTGCCTCTCCACTCCCGCCTTTTACCTACTTTCGACCCTTCTATAAGTGGCACGTAATGCACTCAAGATTACTGACTTATATAGCCCTTTATAAAATTCTACACGATGAAGAGAATGTGTGGAAAATAAAACACATAAGGTCATTGCAGATGGTCCATATTGACAGCTGGGGCAGGGAGGCATTACTCTGTAAGCATATGGAAAATGATGACATTCCAAAAAAGAATTGCCTGCATTTTAACAGTGGCAGGTCATAACTTGTAGAATTCCTGGTATAACAAACATACCAACATGAAACATCCTAAGGGTTCTCAATGCAGAAGAAACATCTAAAGCCTAGAGTATTTGTGGACACTAAAAATAAAAATGATGCCATAGAAGGGACTGAAAGAAATACTGCCTGAGAGTGCTTTGGGAGAAATCACAAATTACTGTCAGAAAACTCCCCTCCTTCATCTTCCTCTCACCATCAACCCTGCCCATTCCGTTGGGTTAGGTTTTCAGAAAACTAGTAAACAAACTCTAATTATGATAACTTGGTCTTTATTTTTAGAAAATCATTTGTAGATAAAATGGAAAGACAATAAGAATTTTAAAAATTATGAGCTCAAATATGGAAATATATATACCTAGTATCTTAATATATATACCTAAATATATATACCTAGTATCTAACTCTCCAAATCAAAGATAAAAACCTAAGTGACAGCTTAGAGGCTTTAGTCATTTAACAAACATTTTTGAGTACTTCTGTAAGTTCTTAGCTCTACTTTTTGGTATTCTGTTAGCTCCCATCACCCATGTCATGGCAGAACAGCATGGACCTAGCCTTCAGGCACTGAACTGCTCGAGAGCAGGGATGTATCTTATTAATTCTTGTATTTTACCAATTCACTGTAACTGGAATATGGAGGATGTTGAACAGATGCTTTTGCATGAAGATTTACTGCATGGAGTCTTTTAAGTTCATTCATAAGTTTACTTTTAAAGTTCAGAACACACATGTGAAACATTATAAAGGGTGGCAGAATACCTGGCTATCCTACAAAAACCAGGTTAACCTGTAATATAGCCATTGTTCTAATAAATAAATGAACTAAGTGTTCTTCATAACATAATAGTATCTTTAACATCTTAACTATGAGAAAATGCCTTCCAAATGGTAAGAGCCTGCTATCTCTCTCTTTCTCTCTCTCTCTCTCTCTCTCTCTCTCTCTCTCTCTCTCTCTCTCTATATTACACACACACACACACACAGACCCCAATCCTGCTCTTAGAAAAGCAGGCTCTGAGGGTAGGGGAGGGTGGCAGGATCTGCTCAAAAACCAAGGGGATGAAGAGTAGTTGCTGAAGGATTTTCAATGGGCAGCATTTACGGCTTAAAGAAGAGTAATCTGAAGTAGCTGAGACACCATGAATTTTTGGGGTCCCTTCTTGCTCTGGGAAACAGATTAAGTGGTTCAATGAGGCATTCCCACTTCCTGGAGAAACACTGCTCTAATTTCGTCAGACTCTGCAAAGAAATAAAGGACCAGTGACAAGGTATGACTGGAGATCAGGAAAGGTCAGGTAAGCCAGGGTAGAGGTGACAATCAATGGTCTCACCCTGTATTGGCAGATGATGGTGACATCGTCAGAAGCACTGATCAATGCACCAAATAAACTTCCCAGTCAGGACCATAGTAGAAATTGCTCTGAAATTTTTCATAAATTTCTCTGGATACCAATCACAATCTAAGCCCACACTCAGTAGAAGACGACATAACAAATGGCCAGTTGCTTATTTAGCTAAAACAACTGAGCAGCTTACTACGAGCCTAGCACAGTACTGTGTTGTGCACGACCTCATCAAAGAAGAACTCTATTTCAATGTACAGCTATGAAATATGAGACAGAAAGAAATTCGCCCAAGATTACACAGCTAGTAAGAAGAGGTGGCATTCAAATCTGACACACACACACTTTAACTGCCATGCATCCTGCCTTTCTTTGAAAAGAAAAAAAGCTATATAAAGAAACCATAAATACTGAACATTATGTATACATTGGCTCTCTACGGAAAGTACTTAGAACAGTGCTTATACACAGTCAGTGCTCACTAAGTATTATTATTATCATTATCTTGTTGGGGCAGACTAGATGTAGAAAGGCAGGATCAAGCTCAAGAAAGGGAACTTGTTTTTCAAATTATACTGCTGTAAAAGCCCAGTTTGAGTTAGTCTTTGCTTTTCACTACTGCCCTTCGAAAATCCAATAGATTCTACAGCAATTAATTGCTAGTCTCACTCTTCTAGTACTCAAAACCTTTCATGGCTTTAAACAAAGGAATCATAGCAGCACAGCAGACCCCTTCCTTCTCCCTTCTTCCCCCTTTCCCTTAAGAAAGACATTATTTTCACCTAGAACATCCCCACCACCTGAGTAACTGCCAGGACTAAGCCAGATCACCTCTACTCCTTGGGCAGAAAAAAATTTCTCCTTACTTTCAACCAGAAATTATTCTACTCTTGCATAAGCTTTTCCTTTTACATTGTTTTTATTCTTGACTAAGGACAGAGCATGTAAGGGGAAAAAATCAAGTGACTTCTATGGCTACATTACGGCCAGCAGCATACTTGATTGCCAACAAAAGCTGAATGCCGGGAAATCCTGTGAGTGTGTGTTTAGAGAGCTGGGGCAGGGAGGCTGGGACAGTTATTTGGTTAAATCCAGACTGTGGTCAACATTGACCGGGTGTTCCCTGGGAATCTACCCTATTTTTCTGTGGAATCCACTTTAACCTTTTCTTAAAGAACACAGTGACTTTTCAAGAGGTCTGTCCATAAGTACAGCGTCTTACACTAAGCACTGATGTGTTACAACACCAAAAGCTTCCATGAAGAGACCTAGGTCAAACTAGAAGATCTTTTCTACCTCCCTCTTCCTAAAATTATCCCCATCAAAAGCCCCACACAAAAGCTAAAAAGATCTTCACTGAAGGAAAGGAAAGCTGAGGTCAGAGATATTAAGCTCACAATGTGAGCTAACAGGTCCTTTGCTTTTCCGTTTATTCAGACATTTCCCGAGTACCTATATATGTGCCAAGTGCTGTATCCCAAAGCGAACAACACAGACACGGCACGGTCACCCCTATCCTCACAGTGGAATGGTAGACTCATGTAGAGGCGATTATAATCCAGCAGGACAGGGTGCCAGGTGCAATGATGAGCATCAGAAAGAGCAGGGCCATCTAGCACACCAGGGTGTGGGGGCACCGTCAGCAAAGGCTTCCAGCCATCAGGCACTGTTCTAACGTTGCAAGAACAAATCCACTGAAATCTCATAACCACGCCTGGAGGTGGTTACTATTATTTCCAATGTACCAGCAAGAAGACAGTGGCCCCTTCAGTAGATCACACAGATCATATAGCTATTAAGCAATGGTGTCAGGATTGGAAACCCGAATTCTCGTTGCAGAGCCCACACCCACTCCTAACCACCAAACTAGGTAGGAGTCAGCAGGTTAAAGGCGGAAGGGAGGAGGCGAGTTCCAAGCAAAGGAATCTTTATAAAGAGAAAACTCAGTTTGAGGAACTGAGAAAAGTTCACTTTGACTGGTATAATGAGTATGAGGGGAAGAGCAAAGAGAAATGAGACAGGGCCAGCCACGTGAAGGGGTTTGGAGTTGATGTTTTAGAGTTACATGTACAGCTCTGAGCACTACAATATCAGAAGGGGCACACATCTAATGGAAATGACACAAAATTCAACAACACACAAATGAATGCGGATTTAGGATCATCAAAAACCAAAAAATAATTTTTTAGCTACAAAGTCATAACAGCTTTTAACAAGGACAAAACAAGAGAACTTGCCACACTGACAAGACTAAAATCTGGCTAAGGCCGACACAGGAATCAAGGGGTCTGTGTTCCAGATCTGGCCCTACCTGTGACCTTGGCCCATGAACCTGTTTCCTATTCTATAAAATAAATCAAACTGCTTTGGAAAATAAAGCCCATGTCAGTGTGAGTTATTACAGCTCAGTCCATTTTATCAATTATACTTTCTCTGAAATACTGGTCTTTAATAGACAACAGCATATTTAACTAATACGTACCTCTCTCACCACAGTTTATAGAAAAGGAAACCATGGGAAAAAATTGGTTTGCCTAACATGTAATTCCTAATTTCAGCAACCTAAACCTCCAACATGGCTTGTTTCTGCTTTGCAACCATCACTACTACATTTCATAGGCCGAACAAAACTTTCTTTGTCTTTGCTAAGGAAAAGAAATGATTTGATTAAGAGAACCTTTGGCTAATGGCACTCATGGAGGGTAGAGAATATTCCTAACTTTCTCAACAACATCTTAGTATAAGACCCTCCATCCCTGATGGTCCCCCTCCCTAGATACTGGGAGATGACAGCAGCCCCCTGGAGTCCCAGGTGCTTCTGTTTCAGATGTAAAATTCAAATCACAGATTTGGTGACTAAAAGAAACCTTAGGGCCTTGAAAAGCAAGACTCAGAAAGTAATCTCTCCCCCTCCTATTTCTTATCTTCATCCTATTAAGAAATTAAGACCTCCTTTAAATCCATTAAAGTGGCAAATAAAAGGTAGGGGGAGCATCTTAAAGAGGACATCACAGAGTCATAGGAGAAGGAAATCCCAGATCAAAATCGTAATACCTTTGAGTCTGGCTAATTTGTCACTACTTTTTCAGGAAATAGGGAGCAAGAATCTCACAGAATAAAGGTCGCAGAGAGTGACCATTGGAGCTTCTTCCCAAACTAAGCTGTGTTCTTCGGAAAATAAAAACCACTGTCAATTCTCATTACTGTTTGGGGGCAGCCACAATTCATGGGTAAAATAAACATTTCCAGGACCTAGTTGGTCCACTCAGTTCAAAACTGATATCCAAAAAATTGAAATGGGAGGAATGAAACTTTTTGATAGTCCCTTGAAGCTGTAATAGTATGTAATTTCTGCAGTAGTAAACTTAGATTTTTTTTTTTTAACTATAGCCATGAGAAACCAAAACAAGTATTCCTTTATTCATCTGAATCTCATCTTCCAAACGTTTTTTACTACATGAACTGCATTAGTACGCGCATACCTGGTCACTCATTTTTATGAGGCTAAAACAGCGTGAAGCCAGCAGAATATTTATCTTGGACAGAGAACTGGATTAGGACCAGAAAACAAAAGTAGGAATAAACAACCAATTCTCTTGAAGGAGAAGTATAAACCGAACGGTCTTTCAGTGATGGGTGTCAAGACTGAACTTAACATTTTCATAACTGATCTGAGTAACAGACTGGCCAGAGATGGGGCCATATTTATAAATGGCACTAGACATTTTTACCAGGAAAATATCAAGTAGAGGGGACACACAGTAAGATCTTTCAGGTTTTTTGGAACAGATAAGTAAGTGGCAAATAAGTTTCAGTTTAGGCAAAGGCCTAGTCGGTTTAGGTAAAGATGGTGTTCAAGCTATTCTTATGGCAGACCAAAGCTCTAAAAAAAAGTATGTTCTTAAAAGAATAAGTCACACATTTTTAGCAGTGAACCTCAGAAATCTAGACCAGTACTGGAACAGAAAAAATAAAATGATCTATAGAGAAGAATCTCTGAGGTTAAAAAATTATATAACCTTGTAGCTAAAAGAGAAAGAACTAAAAGGGGGTAAATATACAAAGGGGCATGAACAGGAGAAAAACACTTACAGGTTAAATTCTGAAACACAAGGATTGAGAGATGTTCTTAAAAGTACAAAGAGGCAACTTTGTGCAAAAATTCTAAAGGAACTTTACATAATGGCTAATAAATTCATATTTTTCTAAGTAGTGATACTAGCTGAAAATAAAACAGGTTCAAATAGATTTTTTTAAACATTTTTGATCTCTTAAGGTACTCAGTGCTCCACTATGCATTACAGTGACATACACTCAATGTTCCTTGAGCTCAAGGTATAGTCTGGTGTCTAGATAATTAGATGACAGCCAGCAGAATGTTATGGCATAAAAACAGAGCACCAAGTTCAGGAGTCCAGATTTGCCCATTGGGGGCAATCAGCAAAGACAATCAACAAAGACAGAGATGGCATCTGAACTGAGGCTGTGGGAACAAAGGGAATTTTGACAAAAGTAATGCTGAGGAAGAGAACAGAAAAAGGAAAGTCTTAAAAGCAAAGTATGGCCTTCCTGGGCCCTCTGGCAAATACTGGCTTAATATCTCCCCTGACAACCACTGCCTCTTCAACATCACTATGGGGACTACCCGGTTGCAGCTCAGACTCAGGATGTGCAAAAGCAAACATACAGATTCCCTTTTTAAAAGTCACTGCTCCTTATAACTGTGTTATTTCCATTAATTAAGATATAATTCTCCCAGTTTACTCAGGCTCTAAATCTTGAAGTTTTTTATACATCACTACTTTTTAAAAATTATTCATTTTGTTAACAATTCCCTCTCCCTTGCTTTCACATCCAGTCTACTTTTTCCTCTGAAATATGCCTCATGTATATCCCTCCATGCATGCCAGCTAAGTCCCCAAGGAAACGGCATTCGGAGAAAGCAATGGAAGAGATATAAACCCTTAATGACTTGCTAAGTTTTGATGCCAAATCTCAGCCTCAAATCCTAGTAAACTAGACAGGGCCAGTCTCTGGACTGGATGGGACCAGATGGAGAATTCCAGCTGTGAGGATTTTAGGCCACCCAGAGCCTAAACCAATGTAGGTCAAATGACCTCTTCCTCTGCCCCCAGAAGGCCACACAGGAACTAATCTGATGGACTTTTACTGAGAATGTCAGTGAGCAAAAAGAAAGAGAGAAAGAAAGAATGAAGCCTGTTTGCCCCCATTGCTTAGGGCAGAGTTGGTCAAGCTCCCACATCCCAAATATTTCTAGGATGGGTAGGAAAGGAAAGTCTTCTAAACAGAGAGGAGATAACGATACTTTGGGATTTGAAGGAGAGGTGAGACCCTGTTATTTGAACCTTGAGGATAACTGTGCCCCTCTCCCCACAAAAATATCTCTGGGGCACTGAAGGCCCAGCACCTTGCACATAAAGGTTCCTAATAAAGGGCAGGTCTAACACATTCGGACACTACTTGAATCCCAAGGAAGGTACCTACTGTGGTCTGCTGATTGGACCTCAACAATTCCGACAATCAAGTGCTAATTTTGACATAATTCTGAAAAGAACCTTTCTCTTAAACAGCTACTTGACATGCTACTGGGTCAAGGCAATCTCAAAACAACTCACAGTGCTACCACAATATTGACTTTAACCCCGGAGCTGTAAAACTCAACACTCACTGGACACTCGCTGGAGTAAATGTAAAAAGCAGCCAGCTTGGTCATCAGCTGTCAGAGCAAAGTCCCACACAACCTGGATCTGAAGGGAAGATGACTGAAAGAAGGAAGACACAATGATGAACGAATTAGAATGGGTTAATACCTGCTGGAACTAGACTGCTTTTTAACAGCTTTACTTGAAACAAAAATTTAGATAATGTTCTCATGGCACATTATCTAAGCCAGCACCCCCTGCAATGAGGGGCAGTACTTAGCACTTCAGCAGGATAAGATTACTAGACAACTTGAACTTTTCCCGTTTTCTAGCATCTGAGATAAATAGCTTCCTCTCCTTTCCCCTGTCTCCTTTTTCTGTTTGTAAAAATCTAGCTATTGTGAGTAACTAAATTAGTCAGAGCCTCCAAACGCAGACTCCTCTCCTTGGCTTAAGTATGAAATTTTAGGATACAGCCACAATCAGCTCTTCACAAATGTTTGAAAAATTAATCAGTATAAGAAGCAGAAATGTTGAGAAACTACTTAGAAAAAAGGAGCTCCTGAGATAGAAACAGAGATTCTAGGGGTGGAGGGAGAGATCAGCAGGCAGAACACACAGGATTTTTAGGACAGTGAAGACACTCTGTACGATATTATAATGATGAATCTAATTCATTACACATTTGTTCAAACACATAGAATATACAACACCAACAGTGAACCCTAAGGTAAACTATGGTCTTTGGGTGATTATGATGTGTCAGTATAGGTCTGTCCTTCGTAAAAAAAAATGTACCATTCTGGTGAGTGATATTGATAATGAATGGGGGAGACTATGCATGTGTGGGGACGGGGGTATATGGGAAATCTTTGTACCTTCCTCTCAGTTTTTTTGTAAACCCAAAACTGCTCAAAACAAATAAAGTCAGAGACAGACAGACAGACAGACAGACAGACAGAAAGACAGACAGAGACACAGAGAAATATCTGATAGGTTTACCAAGTATAGATTCTGCCACAGGCTAGAAGGGAAACCATAAAGTAGGACCATGTTCCTGGCTTGTATCAGTTTTGTTTTTTCCATTTGGAGGTAGAGAGGTCTACACGGATTAGGGGAGAGAAGGAAAACTAAGGAATACAGACAGGTTCTGCCTGCTGATATTATATACAGAAAAACTGCACTAAGTTGGATCCCAGCACCAAAATTTAAGTTAAGGTACCTGTGCTGAGCAAGCTGCTTCAACCAATCCACTACTCAAAAGTGCAGTCGCCTTGAGAGAGGGAAGGCCACCTTTTGATGAAGATAAGCTACTTGCTATGTCCCTGTGATCTTGAGATGGGATTAATACAGGGAGATAGCTGGAAGAGTTGGAGAGAGAGGCAGGTATTTCAGTTTCTTTGAGTTATAAGAGGTACCATTTATTGAATGGTACCAAGCACTGTGCAACAGGCATGACTGACATATATAATCTTTAGTCTTCAAAACAACCTTGCAAGAAAAGTGATTTTTCACCCATTTTACAGGTGAGAAAAATTAGAGAGAAAGATGTGCCCTCCACCATTAAGTGTAGGAGCCAGGTTTGAACTCAAGAATACAAATCCACAATAAAATCCCTCCTCTTTTTATTAATCCTCAAAGTATAGATTGAAGACCACCGTCTACACTTTGCAGTCACCTAAACTTAAAACTCAGAATTAATAATGCTTGCGAGGCCCTGTACCATCTGGTCCCAGCGGATCTTGTCTCATGGGAGCACTGGTATTTCGAAGAACTGGTGCATTCATGAACCCAGGAACCCCTCCAAGGGAAAAAGTCCTCCTGCTCTTCACCTCTTTGAATTCCAGCCATCAGATCCTAGCTCCTCGGTCAGGCCTCCCCTAACCAGTCAGACTAAAGAGCACTCACTCCTTCCTTTCACTTGAATCTGACTTTACAGACTTGGTCTGAAATTACTGCTTTGTATCATCAATTACTTTTTTAAACTTAACATCTATTATTTGCATGATTAAATGGGAAGCTCCCTAAAAATAATATTTAGACTTCATACTTCCTTATAAACGCTGCAGAACTTTAAACTCTTAGGTACTTGAGATATTAATCTGCAGAGGACTACACATCATGCATTAGGAAAGAACTCACTGACTTGAGTTTGAATTCTCAGCATCACTAGTTAATCGCTTAGTAATCTCCAGCAAGCCTTGATTTTTCATCTATAAAATAGTATAATCTGATAATCTATAAATTAGCTAATAATACCTACCCTCAAAGGGTAACTATGAGGCATGAGTGAGATGAGTAAGTAAAAGCAAGTCGGCACAGAGCCCAGCACATGGTAAATAGTTTTATTTTCTACAGATATTAGAGGGGTCGCCTTTATAATTCTTGGGAAGTAAGTATTTACAGGCATCTTAAAAGATTTCAGAGAAGTCATTTACATACATATTCTGTAATAGGTCCACTAGTTAACAAGGTTTACAATATGAAAATACATCTTTAAAACCATAAATGGCTATTTGCATTATAAAACAATTTTTCTCCTAATTTTATTTTTTGCCCACCGAATTTTATAATACAAGAATTTTTTAAAGGATATTTACCCACAAGTTCATTACATCATCTGTTGTATTTTTGTTTTCCTTTGTCACACATTTACATATTTTGCTAAAATATTCACCTTGTATGTACCAACTGGTTTTGTTTTTCCCATTTAACATATCAAACATTTGATTATATTAACATTATGTAATACTGAAATGTTAGTTATAATATACTGATAATTATATATAATTATACTATATTATGTTAGATTATATAATATGTTAATATTATATTAAATATACAATTTGATTATATTGATACGATCCTCATAATCATTTAGCCATCATATAATATCCCATAGAGCTAACATCACAATTTAGCCACCTTCCTGTTGTTAGACAACTATTTTGATTCTTTTTAGATTCTTATCATTATAATATCCCATAGAGCTAACATCAGATGATGTCTAAAGAACATCTTCATGCACGAGTTTCTTTTAAACATCTTCATGCAAAGAACTTTTTCCTTTTAAATCATTGGGGTCAAAAAAAGTACCAGCATTTGTATGTCTAGATAGCACTGCCAAACTGAATTGCAAACGAGCTGAAAACAATCGGCACAGACACTGGACAAGGGATCAGTAACCACCAAGAGTGAGCTGGGGACCGAGTCTCACCACCACCCCACCAGTATTGTTTCCTTCCGGTACTTTAAATCATCTCCACTAAACAGCCGCTATGCTGTTGGCAGGCGTATAAATAGGTGCAACATCTCTGAGGAACAATTTGGCAGAAACTCCATCCTGGGTCCTTATCCTAGAAATATACTTGAGCTTCCATATAAGGAACTAATGACCTGGAATTTCACCATCTCTAACAAAAAATCCTGAAAACGATCTACATATCCATCAATAGGTTACTGGTTCAAATTAGTGTGCTTGGTTGCACACAAAAATTATCCAGGGAGTGTTTCTTAAAGACAGACATGTAGGCCCCAAGCCAGACCAATTAAATCATGCTCTCTGAGAGAGTGGTCTGGGCATTTAAATCTCTCCAGGTGACTTAAACGTCCAGCCAGACTTGAGAACCACTGGTTTAAATAAAGTATTATACATGCGTTTATTCAATGGACTACTAGGCAACTATTAGCAAAAAGCGGATACACAGCGATCACCATTTTGTGTGAATGAAAGAAAATATTCTTTTCCTTGTATTTGCATAAAATATTTCTGGAAGAATATAAAAGAAACTGGTATAATAATGGTAGCCTTTGGGAAGAAAGATTAGCGGTATGAAGCAAAAGGCTTGCATTTCGATATATATCATTTTATTCTGTTTGATTTTTAATGAAGTGCGTTTAAAAATTAATAATTTTGAACAAAATAAAATCACAATTTAATTTGTAAACAATTTTTCAGAAACACATGGCACTAAGCAATGTATAGTATCCCACAGCAAGTCGCAGGTACCAGTGTTCACATGATCTCCATGGAGCCATGGCTACTTGCAAAGAACCAAGTGGCTACCAAGGGTTGTTCTTTCCCCTGTGGACAGAGATAGTAGTTCCTGCTACCTCCTTCTGCCCTAGCAACTAACTTATTCAATGTACCATTCTAAAGCAAACAGTCATTGCCTGATAGGCTCGGGGAAACTGTTTACTCACGGTTCACTTCCTCACGCAGTGTAGGTCATCATTAATGATATGTTGGTCTGGGCTATATTCTTCTTAAAGAACATGTCAGATTTATAAACTCATTTTTAAGTTAGTTTGTCAAGTGGAAAAATCATACATGGAAAGCAGAGATGAGTCTATCTTTTTTTCTAGAGCACTTACTTCATATAACATGCAAACAGTCTCTGCAGAGTTCAGAATAACAACACTGTTTTCATAATTAAGTGTGCTATAACTTAAATTTGAAAGAACCAACTGGATTGCATTCTACAATTTCAGTTTTACCAAGCTACTCAAGAATTCAAATAAATTTAAAAAGTATAGAACAGTTTTACATTTATCAATGTGCAGCTAATAATTTCAGAGGTTTGCAGACATTTAAGTTAAATACTTTTTCAGCAGGTCACAATTTTCATAGCTGTGGGACTTTAAAACTGGATCTCAGATATATTACACTTAAGTGTCTTTTTTAAGTGTCTTTTTTACTTTTTGTTTGTTTTTTGAGGAGGGAGTAAGTCCCTTCAGAGTATTTAGCTTCCAAATTTTATACCAGAAAAACAATTCATTAATATCAACGGAAGAAGGAAATTGAGTTGTCTATAACAGATTCCTTTTAAAAAATGTCGCAATCTATGCCAGATACATTAAGAAAGGCACATTTCTACTAAGAAAAATATTAGTATTTCAAGAGATCAGATTCTAGAATACCAAGAATCTTTAATAATCATCAGTTTATAACTGATCAGTTATAAACTTTTATAGTCATTCGTTCAACAGATATTTATTAAATGCAACTTCCTGCCAAGTACTACACTAAGCTGCAAAGGCAGGGCTAGGATTTAGAAGAACTCTCATATCCATGCTCTAACCATAACATGTACATTTTCTTGCTTCATTCAATTACTTTTAAATGTATGCTTTAAAGTAGTGAATTTTAAAAATATTGTCACTATTTCTCAACCATATTTTATAAAAGAGCTTGACTTTGAGTAAATGAAGATGATTAAGAGCTAAATGCTAACAAACATTTTTTTTTTTTCCATCATCCCTAAGTTTTCAACTGTAAGAGAGAGAAAAGAAAATGTCTAATTTTTCTGGGTATACCAGAGAGACAGAGTTGGCAATGTGAAGTATTTATAAGGTGTTAAAGGCAGAACTGATTAGACTGTTGATTTTGTTGCTTCCAACACATCCTAAATCAACACCTGTTTCATCTCTTGAGGAATGTGCAGGTTAACATCTAACTTGTCCTCAACTTGTGAAGAAATAGAGTTGCCATGACAACTGAATGAAAGTTTAGTTAGACTTTATCCAAAGAAATGCGAAAATCCACTCAATTTCGTTTAACTGATATATATGTACTTGTAAGCAAATTCTAGGTTTCTGTTTGAAAAACTGTCAAAGTAAATGTTAATGTGTCCTGTGAAAATATTTCATGAATAAAATATTAAACGCACACCCCTTTTGGTCAGAGTAGGCCAAAATTCATAAAATTAAATAATAACCGTTTGACCATTAAATCTTGGTGATGCTGCATTTAGTATTACAGGGCCTTGAGTATACCTTAATCAAGGAAAAGCAGATACTCCTAAAGTTAGTCTATTTCTTAAATTGTGTTAAATTGTCGTATACATGTTTAATTTCTGCTGATATCTGTATATACAATGTAACCTAGTGTACATTCAAATAAGTAGACTATCGATTTTCCTAGAAAAATATTTCTGTCATAAATACAGAGTTAAAGTTGCTGACATATGCTGCACAGTTAAACTATTACCTCTCAACATGCAACTATCTTTACTGGGAACCAGACTGAGGGCCTCACCAGATATGTAGGTTCTCAGTCCACCCCTTCAGCTTTTGCGGGATGAATTTCTACGGCCCCAATGACCACTCTCACTTGGACAACTGAATGAGCTGGTGGTCATTTTCAATTAGACATCAGTGGATAATCAAACATCAATGATTGTTTATTGAAAGATGCAGTATATCAAATACAGAAATGCTCTTATTTATGATTAAAAAGTTTTAGGTGTGGTGACAAAAATCATCTTCATAAAGCAGTACACATATCTCTTTATAACACTATACTGGGCATTTATTCTAGAGTACCATCTATAACTTAAGCAAAATCCAGGGACAAATAACTAGAAAAATATTCTAAATATATGAAAGAATGAAAGGCACACAGAAAGAAATATGATAATCAGGGCTCCAGACTCAAACTAATGTTAAAATCTTATGTAACAGAAACAGCACTCTGCTATACAGTACTTATCTGCAGCATTCTGTATTAATGGCTACACTTATTGTGCTTAATATACTGTATTATTTTGGCACAAACAGAAAGTGCAATAAGGAAAAAAAATATGTAGCTTGATGTGTGTGAAGGCACATTGTCCTTTTCAGAAGTCCATTATAAAGGCAGCTGGACAGATTCTGACTGAACACAAGTGGGATGCCAGCCCATCTCCTTCCATCCCCAGCCCACCCTCCCATTCAAGCACTGGTCACAAAAGTGGCTGTGTGGCCCTGAGAAGTGACTCATGGATGTTCCATTTACAGACGGGGTGGAGTTGAGGGAAATTACTATTTCATGCCTAGTTAGCTGGAAAAGTCCATCCTGTTTTTCCTCTTTTCTATAATAATCATTTTTCACAAACCTGAGATAAAGAATGCTCCATAAGTAGGAACTCACCAAATATTTCAGCACTCTTACACGCAAAGTGAAAGATTGACTTGTACAGCCAAGGACATGATCTCATGGTGCAGGCCTAACAATTCACACTAGGCAAGGGACTTGTACAATCAGGATAAAACATTTGTTCCTTTTCGCCCACACCAAAAAAAAAAAAAAAAAAAAAACAGTGGCTGCAGAAATAAGCACGGGACCAGTTTGCAAATCAGATTCACCCACCAGGAGTTCACCCTGGCAGCTGGAGCATTTCATGAGTGCAAGGACAATCTTTTACAACTTCCTTTGCCAATGAAACACAACAGCAAATTGGCTTTCTTAAACTGACCTCACGAGCAAACCGTGAGAAACACAACCTAAAGCCACAACAAAAACCAATGCTCTCTTTAGAACTATACTCATTAAAAGAGCATATGCTTAGCCCATCCCCAGGACCACCTACTAAGTCAAATGACAATGTGTAATGTGACCAATTCACATTTCAGAACTTAAAATTATAATGCATGTCTTAGCTTTAAAAACATTTAATCCGATCCCCTTCATTTATCCAAGTTTTCCCAGTATCTAAAAGATTGTGTCCCTTTTTTTCTAAACATATTTCAAATAAATCTTAATTAGCTCTTTCTCGATCACAAACTTGAGATCTGTGTAGGTGAAGACTGGACTTCTGAGCTCAGGGGAAACAGTGACCCTGTCTGACAAGTAAAAATTTTGCTAACAATTTGTATATTGCCAACCATTCCCAACATCACCAATTAAAATGACCTCCTAAGGTTCATAATGAACTTAGGTTTAAAGTACATTGAAATTCACAGTATATTACTTTTAATAACAGGGACTAATAGTTATTTTAACAAAGAGGAAAAATTCTATAGAGATTTTATTCAAATCAGGTTTCTCCACAAATGTTATGCTCACAGCGTAAAATATCCGAAAGACTATTTAACATCTGAAATCATTTAAATCGCAAAAGTAACACAAATTCATTAGAGCAAAATCCAAAATACCAACAAAAAATAAAACACAAAAGAGTAAAATAAAATTTTCACCTGCCCCTTGGCAACCACTGTCCTGAGCCTTATCCACATATGCATAATCAATTACATACTCCTATTTTAAAATATTATTCATACAAATTTATATCTTGTTTTTACTTTTTCTATTGAAAACACATTTCCCTGTGTGTGTGTGTGTGTGTGTGTGTATATATATATATACACACACATATACACATGTATGTACATGTGCATGTGTGTATGTGATATGTATACATATGTATATATAAAACAATGATTTGGCTGTTGCAGAGTATCATCCATTAAGCACCTATCTCATTTTTTAAATATCATTATTTTTAACAAATTTTATCCTCCAACTAAATAAGATTTTATTCTTGATAATAAAACCTTACAAATAATTCTGAATATAAATATACCAGACTCCTACGAATATTTTTGAACTCCCAGTAGCCTCCATCCATGTCTGAGTTACAGCCTGCTAAGTGCCTTTAACACTCTTCTGAGAACTTAAGGTCTCTGTTTCATCATGGACAACATCAAGGTGAAAAAATAAGTAAATACAAACATGTCACCTTCAGTTCTGTCTCAAGTCCCCTATCGACAGAAAGAAAAAGATCTCTGAAAAAGATCTTCTCTCAGAAAGAAAAGATCTCGATTTAGTAAAGCCTCAATATGAATAACGCTGAACTCCATGATTTAAAAGGCTCTTAGTAATACTTAAATCATTTTGTATTGCATTTTATCTTTTCAAAAGATTTTCAAACTCATTATATTACCTCCTCACCACAACCTTATTTTATATAGGACCAGTGCTGTCACTTTACAAATGACTAAACCGAGGACCAGTGAAATGAAGAGACTTGCTTGGTCTCACTTGGTACCTGAGGCTGGACTAAATCGATGGTCTCCTTGATTTGTCTCCCAAGTGCTTTCAACAGAACCCACTGCATTAGATGGAACAGTCCCTTCTTTACCTCTGACGAAAATCTCTAATAATTCCCCACGGGGTATATCATGTTTCACGACAAAGAGATATGATGCAACGCGTGTGCCAATAAATCCAAAACATCAGGCAAGGCAACAACCAGGAACACTTTTAGAAAGCAGTAAAAATAAATCAAAACTATTTATGTGTTACATATCTTACATTACAGGGATTAAAAATATGAGCCTCGTGGAACTAAACTGGATTTTTTCCAGAATATTCTCCACCCTGCCTCGGAAAAGACTCATTAGAAACACTCGTGTCCTGAGAGCTGGAAGCACCTCTGCGCAATTTCCCTCTGTGCGAGGGAAGACTGAAGTCACCGTCCCGCCCTCAGTCATACCAAGGATGAGAACTGTGGGTTCTTAATGCTGTGCTTAACGTAAAGATTTACTTTATCGGTGTCTGAATGATCTTCTTGTTATAGTTTCCAATGTGTTACATGCTGTTTATTCTTCCTGGTGTAAAATTTGTTGTCCTTTGGACTGCAAACTCCAGTAGGTGGGACCAAGGGTGTCCTATCTTGAACCGTACCAACTGGAGCACAAAGCCACAAGCACATAGGCATCAGATGCTATTTGATAATGACGATAAGTGGATTAAATTATGTTTATACTAACCCAGTAACAGATTACTTAAAGTTGTTCTAACAGTACAATGTGGATTAGCACTAACTAGGCCATTCAGGACTGGAGGGGAGGAGTGGAGCCTACCCTTCCCACTGGCCACCAGGCAGCTAAAATGCTTTCATGTACTCCTCACACCTCAAGTGATATACATGCTTACTCACTTCATCTAACTGGTCCAAAAAAGAACATTTGATAACCCACAATCTTTTTTACCTTCCTGTTGCATACACATTTTACCAGAGACATTTACCTTCCTGTTGCATACACAATTTACCAGAGACATTTATGTCACTGAGCATATCTTGGCTTTAAAAATTTTGTAAATGAACACGCTGACCTTAAAACCAAGGTAACCAAGAACCCAATTCTACTTCTGACTTGAGCCTCTAGACGCATAATCTATTTCTGTTCTAACTTATCTTCTGGAACAAAGGGTTATTCATATATATATTTATGTATTACTTAATTAAAAGTGAAAGCATCCTGAAGACAAGCAAATAGAGACTTCTCTCGAATTTCAAAACCACAATGCAATTTTATAACTTTAAATAGAGCTTATAATTCAAATACCATAACCATATAGTGATCCTAACTACTTCTCCCAAACATGTAAATTCAATCTCTTCTGATTCCTTTTCTGTTTTCCTAGCAATCTCTTTCCTGAAAGTTATGAAAAGGACTGTTTGTCAAGATCTTACAAGAAATACACTTGAGAAGGAATCCTGACTGTGATGATTCTCTTTTTAGATGGAAGCCAGAAAACATGAAGATCTGAAAACGACTTATGATCTAAGCCACTTATATTGGACAACAAATTTCATCACTAATCAACTACAGTATGTAAAAACTAGAGGAAGGAGAGAATAGTAAGAAATCCTGAGAGTGAACAGAGTCACATCCAGGGCAAAACCTGATGAAGTGTAAAACTGCAGAGACACGTAGAAAAGTTTAAAATAACTAATTCAAGTTCACCACAGAAATATATAAAAGGCTTCCACAAACTCTAAAAAACTATGTGTGTGTACATACACACACACATACACACATGCAGATGATATAAAAAAAAAAAGCTGGATCTTATTTTTACTTAATTTCCTCCCTCCGTCAAATACATGGCAATATATGCTACGAAACTGCCAGTCTACCCGAATCTTTAGGAGACCTTTTATTCTCAAGATCTGTAAGTTACTTACTATATTTAAATGCACTTAAGAATACAAATTCAAATTCATATTAGGAATATTAGATTTTTAACCTAAAGATTTACTTTAACTTCTCAAAATCTATTCAACTACAAAGTAGGCTCCTAAGGGCAACAGATCGCTTATAAGAGGCACACCCTTCTTCAAAAAGCACATGCTAGCTCCTATTTGGTTAAATCTGGATAAGATGAAACACGGGGTCATATTTTGCAGGGCAAGAAAGAGAAAGTTTCCAGGAGGTTTTTCCCAGGAGGCTACACGGCATCTAAAAGTTAAGTCAGGTGAAGAGAGCAGGAGGAAAGGTTTGCTTGGCTGTTCTTGGTTGATCTGATGTGCACTGGCTGATTTGTCCCCATCTTCCTGGGTCTTTACTGAGGTCTGCTACTTCACTTATTTTTCCAGGTG